>NW_019174704.1:950513-962861 GCF_002260705.1 Seriola dumerili
CTCCCACAATCAGCAGGAGATTGGCAGTGTTGTTGTCTCTCTGTAAAGTGAAGTGTTTTCAAATGAAATGCTGATAAGTTACTGAATTTTTTTTTTTTTCCTAGAAAATAAAGTTCTATAGTTGAGAGAGAGTGACTGGTTCTTTGACAGTTATTTATGGTTTGTTTGTTTTGTTTTTTATCTTTATCCTTTTTATATTTTTATTGTCAACCTCACATTCAATCAAGTCAATTATAAACAACCAATTGTGTTGCACAGTTGTGAAGTCAGTGGTATAATCCACAGCAGGAATATTAGAGGTGGTTTTTTTTTTATAGATTATTTAATTATTTATTGGACAGACGACAATGGGCCGTTTCTAGCTTTTTTGGGGCCCTATGCAAAATCTCGTTGGCCTACCTATAGTGCAGAGCACATGTAACAAACAGGGTAATGTACTGTTCATTAGCACTGTCTTATTTGTGTCTCACTAAATCAGTTGTACATACTGTAGTGTTCAACTTCTATTTGTGGACATGTTGCTATGGTGTTCGTATGTGTGTAATGCGTTGTTATCAACTGGCATGATGACAATCGGCAAGCAACGACATGGAAAAGCTTGCCACTTTTTGTAAATGGTAAACCGAACGCAGCATTAGTGCACTATAAGCTACACATTGCTAGGGTGTAAGCAGAGGTCCTCGTTGCTTTGTAGCCCCACCCAAATAAATGATCGCCTGCTGAACCTGGCCTTAAGTCTGTGTGTGTCACCAATGTTTGTGTTTGAGCAGCGCAGATTCCCCTCCCTCACTGTGATTCTTAATGGATATGGCTCATTTAAATTTAGCCTGTTTGAAAAGGTGGTCAGTCAGCAGTTCATCAGGATCATGCAGGCACCTTCTCTTTGATGTAAGTGTAGTTTGACGGTCACAGTTGAGAACAGTAAACTCTCTCCTGTCTGCAGAGAAACTGGCCAAGAAATATCAAACATTCAAGTTCAAGGCTTACACCGTATCATGTGGCTGTGAGTAGTCTTTCTCAAAATGAGCTATGGAACAAATGCATGATTTTGTGTGTGTGTGTGTGTGTGTGTATATATGTGCGTGCGTGCGTGCGTGTGCGTGTGTGTGTGTGTGTGTGTGTGTGTGTGTGTGTGCGTGTGAGTTTTCTGTCACATTTAGCAGAGATCAGCACTTCCCCCTGCTGGCTGTTCTGCAGACCTGCTGGAATTAAAATATGTCCTTTGAAGCCTCAGAAACATTGCAGAAGCAGAGAGAAATATTTTTCACCTTACGACTCTCTTTATAGTTGTTTTTTTTTTAAAGCAATCCTAAATGTAAACTCAAAGGTGTGCAGTGTAGGAGTATATAACTATAAATAGTTGTTAAACTACCACATTATGTTTCACTTTGATTTTCGTAATAAGGGCAATTACACAGTTTTATATGACTATTAAAGTTTAGTGCAATGGTAATGATCATAGAGCAAATGCATTAGGGATTTCACCGGTATACCGTCCTACACTGAGGACTTATGGAGTGAGAGAGAGACACACACAGAGAGAGTCTCTTTGTATTCCACCTGAGACACTGTGCCTCCATATTGCAATTTCCTGTTTGAGTCTTATCTAGAGCTACCTGGAACTGCGCTCCGGCAAAGCCTCACACAGCCCCTCTGCTCACCTGCTGCTACTCCATCTCTGTTTCCATTTCTCTCTCTCTCTCTCTCGCCGTCTTTCACCCTCTCTTTCACTCCTCCATTCTCATTTCCAGCCTCCCTCCCTGCCTGTGCAATGTCATGATTAGTATGCTAAGAACCAGTAGAGCTTTACCTGGACATCAGTCACTCAGACAATCAGTCAGCTGTCTCACTGTCAGTCAGTCGGGTGATCAGTCCCCCAGCTCACGCTCTTGTTGAATTACTCATTCAATTGCTCGGCTGATCGCCCAGCCACTTACTCACTCAGTCAGTCATCTTTTTTTTCTTCATTTATTTATTTATTTATTTTTGTTTGTTTTTACACTTACTCCGTTGTGCATCCCAAGAAAAAAAACACATTAGAGGGAACAGGGTCTACCTCCTCATGTTTTTATTTTCCCAGCCCCCACTGAAGAACGGCCTTCGGGTCATTTTAGCCCTCACGCTGAACTACTTGTTCAGCGCTTGTTTGAGCAACTGCTGAGTGCTCTCCAAGACGGAAAAACAATCTTGCGTGATGGTGATATTTCGCCAGAAAGACAAGGTGGAAGGTAGCTTATTTCTACTGACAGTAACCCTCAAGACTTGGGGCTTTTAACATCTGTATAGAAACAGAATAATTGATGTGACACTTCCAGCCAGATGTTACAAGATAGGTTTACACTAAAGTGTTAAAACTGAACATAACACTGTTCACTAGAGTTCTTTTTTTCTTATGGTAGTTCTTATGCCACATGTGAACACCCCTTTGATTCACGGTCCTGAAATGGTCACCAGGGCAACAGCAGTCGTGTTTTGCCTTCAAAGGAAAATAAAATTCTGGCTCTTCTGCTATCTGATATTTCCCTGTTTTCATTGGCACTTTAATATATATATATATATATAAAAAAAAATCAAAAGCTTTTCATTAATTGTTGCAGAGAGAGTCAGATATAGAGAGATACAGAGTGGCAAGTAGAGCAGAAGACTGATCCCCCTGTTTCTCCTATGATTACATTCTGTTCAGGCCCTGTTGCAGGGAGAAAGAGGAAGACCAAGCTTCGGCCACAGAATATGAATTTTATATCTGCAATGCAGCCGAGAGGTACCTTCATGTAACAGGCAGCCTGACTTGGCACTGATAATAAAGATCTCTCTTTGTGCGTCGGCCTGAATTCTTGCTTTAATGTTCACCGACAGCATTGACATGAATTTTATACCATTGATGCACTTCACTGCACTTTTGTTGGTCAGTTTGTCATTTTGTGGTGTGAAAGTTATCATGCTTGCATATCTGACATGATCATTATCATCCCTAAATCATAACACCAATCATAACACGTTTCTGGATCCAAACTGGCGCGTGAATATTTATTATTATCAAAGAACAATGACACAAATAAAAAGAAACTCTAAATGATTGAAGTAAACGTGTGTTGGGCTGTACAGTATGTGGTCAAGTTCCGGCTTGTTGTAATGAAATATTCATGGAGCGGTGCACATTTCAGTCACAATGGGGCCACACTGAATGAAAGGTCATTAAAGTCTCACCCAACAGCAGTGTGATGAATGAGTGGATAAATGCTGACAGGTGCTTTGTATTGCCTAATCATTAGAAAGGTTCCACAAAGTCATAGGATGGAGGCACTTTTGTAGGGTTAATTTATTTAAGTGTTAGACTCATGAATTAGCTGAAGTTTATTGCATCAGAAAATGAATGGATGAAAGACATTATTATACCATGGTGGAACACGAGGTGTAAACTCACCATACATTACTAGGCTGTGTCGACTGTGCAGCCACTTTCTAATTTTCCGAATTAAAAAAAAAGGAAGAAAATCATGTACTTCATGAGTAGAGTGACCTTTTTCTCAGGATAAATTCAACTCAGTTAAAATACAAATTAGCTGTTAACGGTAGGTGCCAACTTGGGGAAAAAAAGTACAGCAACAATAACCTATCAAATTGGTTAAAACAAGCCCTGAGGCCACAACAAGCCGTTGCCAAGCCTGATATTTTTTGTTACATTTTCTGCCTAGACCTGGCTCAAGAATTAAATGGTCTCTCGATATAATGACACTTCACTATAGCCCCAAGGCATGTAAACATCCCATTACATTATAGCTGCTCTCACTTGATCGGTGCAGTGTTTATTCTCAGTGTTTTCACCTCTTCTCTGTGTGTGCGCGCGCATGTGTGTGTGTGTGCGGCTAAAGTGTCCTTAAAAGGGTCAGGTCATCCAAATTACAAACCCATATTTTCTCTTTTAACCCATAGTGGTATCGAACCACTAGGTCCACATAGCATCGAAAATGCATCTGAAAGCATCTGCTCTCTTACTCTGGAAAAGAAAATATTTTCTGAGTTACCTTTTATTTAACATTCCAACTACTATAAAAAAGTTCTTATAAAAACTTGCATAGAAACAGCAGCACACCATAGAAAGCACGAAGTGTTTGCTTTTCCTTTTGTAATGCTGGATTGTTTTTCCTCTTTGGGCCACAAAAAATGATACAAATGAAAATGCCCAAGGAGGGAAAACACTCTTTAAATCAACTGCTCACAACTGTTAGACACCATGTGGCGAGGGGTCACAAGCAGTCAAAGACACAAGCAAAAAAAAAAAAAAGATTTGAGGACCGGTGATCCTGAGTAATGAAGACACTGTTTCTGGAAAGAGATGTTGATTTCTTTAAAGTCCAGTGTGAAACCAGTTAAAAACTTGAAATTTGGGGCACGACCCTCCTCATCCACAGGGCAAAGTGACATCCTCAGCGGATCTCTTCATTCTCTAAGGAACATATGGTGCAGAAACACTCTTTGACTTGTGAGGAGCTTTGTTAATTTGGTATGCTGTCTGTCTTTCCGCTATGAAAAACCAAACTTAAACCTACACGGAGCTGTACTGACACCTAGACCTGTATAGAATTGGATGTATTGATTTGGATAATTGCTAACCTCATCCACGATGACATCAGAAGACTGCAATCAGATCCCAGAAGCCTGAATGCGACGATGGGTCTTTGAAACAAGGCCGCTAACCTATAATTTCTCATTGATCACTTCCACTCTTTCTATCTATCCTGTCCCTTTGGATTAGAGACAGAAAAAAATGGAGCTAAGCCCACCTTCACAAACTCACCTGGACAATACAGCATCAAGGAGATCAAAGAATAGAAAATGGCACAATGTCAATATGACATTTTGTTGCTTGAGGCAACATGGCATTGAAAAACAGCTTAGAGATTAGTGTGTGGGGGGAATCTGTTGAATCCAGACAGCTCAAGGTCATACAATAGTTACAAACGCACATAAAGAAAAATAATACACAGACACACACACACACACACATTATGACACCAGGAAACATGTACACATACACCTTCACGCTAAATAAACTCACACAAGACACACTTGCACAGTTGTAGCAGCACGTCGCTGTTAACCTTGTCAACAAATTTGCCCTTCCTGATGCAAAACATCAGATTTCATTATTACCCAAATCAAATCAAGTTGGTTTCAACTGTGCAAATTCAATTTCAGCCCTGATAGGCCTTGAGAAAATGTAAACTGGGGCTGCCGCACGATACAATGTATACTCATTGGGGGGGGTTCATTATGTCGTGTTTGTATAGCATTATCTCTGAAAAGGCTCAGCCATATATGTTCAACATGAGCAGCAACTAGCAAAAAAAAAAATTAGACATCCAGATGCTGATATCCAAATGTTTTCTATGAATGGTCCTCTTACTTCCTGATAAGTCACGAGGAGTGGAAAAAAGAAGAAGTTGGGGGGCGGGGGTGGTGGGGGGAGGTGGTGGGGGTGGGGGGGGGGGGGGGGTGGGGGTGGGGGGGGGGGCGTATGAGTGAGGTGGAGGGGCTTCTTCAACGTGCACCTACACACTCAGATCGTCCACCTCCGACAATATCTGTAATCTGCATAACAATGTAATTATAATCTGCCTGATTCTCTCCTCCGCAGTTCCCCCTCTTGAGTAACAATCGCAGCGGCACCAAATCTACCTCTGATTGTTTTGGCAAAGCACTGGCTATTTAATCAGGTGAAGTGAGTGACGACCACATTGAAGAACAACCCCCTTACAGCATTAATCACAAGATAATTGGATTGAAAATTAGGGAGACGTTGTCTTTGTATTCCATTAGCTTGGAGTGGATTTCTCATCACTCTCTGGCATCGAGCGCTCCTTTCTTTTTTTTACATACTTTGAGCTCACTCTCACTCCGCCTGAGGCTTTCAGAAGAATTCGGTGAAGGTGGAGGGAGAAGATACGGATGAAGAAAAAAAGAAAAAAGGGAGTAAGAGACAGAAAGGGAGAGAGGCAGATGGAAGAGAGGGAAGAGGAGGAGTTTGGTGAATTTGATTCACTTAATTTTGTATAAAAGGGGGCCTGGTGTCCTCATAGGGTAAATTGATCCAGTCACTGTGATGAATAGGCTCAATTACTCTACCCAGTGTGGGACAGGGGTGAATACATGTGTTAGGATACGCCCCCTTGTTGGCTAATTTCTCAGACATCATCTTACATCTCTTCAAGTGAAGAAATCGCTTATTGTCACTTTCTCCTTCCAGTCTTTGGCTCCCTCATTTCTTTCTAAATCTCCCATGCAGTACTGAAAAAAACACTGATTTATGAAAACTCATTCTTTGATTATTTCTCACATTATTTTATGGTAAGATCCGTAGATTTGGGTGAAACTGATTTTTAATAGGAACTATCCAGTTTCTATAAAACTTTTTTTCCCCTCTCCTACTATTACAGGATATGAATTAACATGTGTTTTGTTGGTGATATCATCTCCAGGTTTTCTTTAGCATGGTCAAGGTGTAAACAATTCATACACACAAAAAAAACAAGCCTGTGCCATGTTCCGTACAGAAATTAGTGACTAAACAACCCCAGCTCAATTGTCCAATTACTAGCTTTTCCTGGAGCTTTTAACCACTCTGTAAAGTCTTCATCAGCAGACGAAGTTTACTCTGGAAAATGGATACGTTCACATATCCATTTTCATGACAACGGAGCAACAAGCAAGCTCACCAGCTCTTATATTTTTATCCAAAACACTGTTAGCCAAAACGTTTCGCATCAAAATTCGCTCTTAATCTGAGCAGTGAGGTCTAATCAGACAAGGGAAAACAGAGTGTGAGCGTGTGTGTGTGTGTGTGTGTGTGTGTGTGTGTGTGTGTGTGTGTGTGTGTGTGTGTGTGTAAGGCTTTTATAAAGAGCTCTAACTGGAAAGATAGAGTGCAAACAGTTGTGTGGTTGTACAAGGCACTGAATCTCTTCAACAGATTGCAGTCATCAGCTGCGTTATAAAAATATTTTCACGTTTGTATCCCTCTCGTTGAAAACATGATTTTTGTTTACACATGAGTAAAAGCCTGTACATGTTTTCACATGAATTATAGTAGTAATGTGCAAATAACACTCCTCACGTATTCCAAAATGTTCATGGGAAGAATTCAAACCACTCCTGCAGCACTTCCACTTCTCCCCAGGTTGACTTCCGATGTTCAGTAAGTTCCATACGATTATCAACGATTGTCAGAAATGAATAACCACGGCAGAGCTGCAGAGCTACATGGTGGCGATAGTGGCACTCTTAGCATATTTCGCTAATTACGAGACTTCACAACTGCAGGGTTGCGGCAACTTGTCATTAGGCTTGCGCATGCGTGCATATTTTCACAATGACTTAAATGTATGACGAAGAGCAACATGTACAAAAAGGTTCATAAATCTGGCACAAATTGCATATTTCTGCTTTTTTTTATGCATACGCAGGCTTTAAGAAGTGAATCTATGAAGTTTTATGCATTTGGTCCCAGGGGTCCAGCCAAGGCTTTCAATACTGTGAGCACTTAGTAAATTGCACAAGAGTAATTTACACTGGCCTAATATGATATTCTGCACATCTCCCCATTCTAAGAAACCCCTTTATATCTCTTTTCTCCAATTTCTCATTTCACTCAAGCTTCAGTGTATTACTTTTTCATCACTTTAAATTGGATATCCCAGAATAATAGTGGCCTTGTCTATTATTAATACACCGAATCCATCATGGCAGAAAGAATAAGGGTTTGGAAACCCCTTGAAAGATCTCGAGGGCTTGGGGAACTTACAATTTCTCTGCACGCACATCCTCTGCCTACCTGTTTGAATGTGTGTCTGATAAGGATTCGAATGGGGGGTATTATTCGAGACTGCCTGCCAGCAGATCCCTTTTCAGTGACTGCTAATAAGAATCATCTACCTCACAAGTGACACAGTTCACAGCGTGTCATAAGTTATCTATTCTATTTTGCTTTTCCATATTTTCCGAGGGATTAACTCTAGACAACATATTATTGAACAGTGGTGGGAAAAGTAAATCCATCATATTGGCCTAACTCTGCTGTTAGAAAATAATGTAAAAAAAAAAAAAAATCCTTTGGTGCCAAAACACTTTTTTTTACATTGGCATCTTTATACTGTGTTCGATTTATGGGTAGTAGTGCAGTGCCCTTTCTAAATGTGTTTGTTATGTCATTAGTATATAGTATTTTATTAAAGCATCTTATCATGATTTCCACATCAATGCTCAGCTGTTGTGCTGCTGTGATAAGCCATTTGCAATATGCAGATCTAGCGTCTCTGTCTAAAATATTCCCACACTTTAGATGATCCCGACACGCTGCAGTCATAATCGATGATGCCGGTTTACGCGGAAACCCTAACGTAGTCACAGACTGTTGTTTAATGTTTCTCTTTATTATGTTATGAACCACTCATCCAAAAAAGAGTTTGAAATCGATCGGAAAATCGAAAGACAGACAGGCAGACAGAGATTCTTCAATTTGCAGTTGGTCTGTACTGTATGTTTTCAATGTGAAACCTTATACTTCGAATTAAGTAGTGTAGTTGGGACAAACATTTTATCTAGAGCCAAAACAATTATGTGATTAATGAGTTAATCAACTATCAAAATCCTTTTAGATGCAAAAATCCCAAACATTTCCTTGTTATAGCTTCTCATATGTGGGGAGTCACAACAAGTTAATAATTATTAATACTTTAGTAAGAGAAATTATTATTAATTTACTTTACTCTGTATATCTGCACTCAAATGTCTTGTGATTGATTGACATACAGTATATCCGTCAATTCTGATATATCTGCCACAAACTTATATCTCCTGATCCAGCTGATTTATTGGTCTAGCTCTAGTTTAAAGATGAGTTGTGAGAAACCATGAACCGATTCTTCAGTAGGCTATTGTGTCCTTTCCTAGAGAACCGGCAAACAGCTTTTAAGAAAGCATGCTCATGCTCAAGCCGCAGTCTTATATTTCAACAGCTCCATTTACTACAGTCTTTTGGGTTAGTGGAGGCCTTAAGCACACTTCTGCATGTCACCCAGGGAAATTCGAGGGTGTTTTGTAAGTTATGAAAGCAACTAAAAGTGAAAGCGGCTAAGAATACTTGTCAGGATGAATATACTAATAAAATAGATGACACTGGGTCAAAAACTGTGTATCCCTGGAACATCATCTGAATTAATACAAGCTTTAACAATGATGTCTTCAAAGATGCATCCTTTATGAGACTAGCAGCTAACAGCTTTTTTTTTTTTTTTTCAAAGGAGCTTCAAGGAAACAGAATATAGTCCTTCTTTGTGTTTGTAAACAGCGTCTTGTGGGTGAAGCCAAACTGGTGGCAGAAAGTGATAGTTGGCAGTCTCAGGTGTCATATTACGAGTATGGATCCCGATGCCGGGAACAGTGGAGATTCCATCAGCAACCATTTGCATTCCTATTCTGACATTCAACGGTACAACAATTTTCCTTCTTTCCTTCCTTTTTTCCATCTTGCACATTTCCATCTACTTGTTTCCACTGTTTCCTGCCACAACAATGCACTCGCAACTGCAGTGACACAACCATGACATCCACTCCAAATTGGTCTACAAATTGTGCACCAATCAAATATGCCACAGTGCAACTATCACAGACCAAAAAAAAAAAAAAAAAAAAAAAGACATTAGCACAGCCCACCTACATAAATATGTATCTCTTTCATAACCTGTAAGGAATTTGGTCTGAAGAGTGCCTCAGTGTTGAGTCTGACCTTTTTACAAGTTTGTGGCAGCTCTCACAACTTGACCTTTCATTTTCTTAAGCCAGTGGTGCCTCCCACATTACCAAAGAAGGGCCTCATTATCCACTATGTTCCGACAGTTTGACAGACTGGGATGAGACAAAAAAAAGAAAGAACATATGCTCTAAGATATATGCACACACAGTATTCACACCCACATGAACGCTAACACATACAGGTCAGCGATGTGTCCACACCATGTCAAAGTGATTCTGTGCTTGAGGTAGACATAACTGGAAAGTTGCAGGCAATTTACAAAAACTGAATTAATGTTATAGAATTTTAAGTCTAGTCAAATTTTGTGGTTATCAATAATGCTCAACGAACCCATTTGAACTGGCTTTAAATTAGAGTTGCACTTTGTTCAAGGTTGTTGGTGTTTGTCTTGATTAGCTTTTCTTTACTCATTAGTCATTTTCTGGTACTTCCACAGCCAGAAATCAAATTGAAAATCTTGTTAACATTTACCGCGGAGTGTGGGAAAACAATGAAACACTGGCTTAATATTTCTTCTCTAAATGGCCAGAGGCTGTACCAATTTTCACAGGGAAAAAGTCAGAGCTGCAGTTGTATGCTTGATGTGTTTACCTATTAGGCAATCAGCAAACCAAGAAAGGGCAGCAGAGAACACACCCAGACCACTCCGGCTAAAGATTTATCATCAGGAGTTTAATAGAATCTCTAACTCAACTTTATAATTTGTCAAACATTTTTTCCCACTAATAATTCATCATGAAATCACCCTTACATGTGTCTGGGAGCTGGGATTTAACAACATTTATTTGTTTACACACAATTTGGTGCAGCCATACGGAAGAAGACATTAGTGGAAGCGAGGTCTGCCCACCCCAGCATCCCCCTCAGCACCTCACAGATGTCTCTAACTGAGTTGGGTATTTCTTAATGTGCGCTGGTATACCTTTAAAAACAGGGGAGAAGAACAAACACCAATGCTCAGGATTTTTAGTCTAATTACTGCTGAATGTCATTACTTACAAAGTAGTTTACCTGCAGTCATAAAAAAAGGGGTTAGGGTAAGTATGAAATATCATTATCACTATTAAGTTGTTGAATAGGCACTGTACAGAACATAACTATTTTGTAATACCATGTAGGCTACCAAAAAAGGACAGCACAGTAATTTAATACTTTTCTGCCTTCAGAACAGCCTCAGCTCACTTACTGTGATACCCTGACAGACAAGTACTTCCAAGCCACTCAGCCTGTTCTGCAAACAAGAGTCGGTTTCAGTTGAACATTCTGTTGCTATAGCAACCACTGCTGGCACAGTTCCATAGCTGTCGCTGTTTAACAGACATTGTTACAGCCACTATTTTGTCAGATTCTGTGATCAAGCACAGACTGAAATCCACCCGTTATCTCCTCCTCGAAACTACGCCTTTGTTGGAGCCTAATCTGTAGATACACTTTCAATAACAGCTGTTTTCGTGATTTGCCGATTTGTCATTTGTTAATATAGTTTTTCTGTGATCAGTTTTGTGCTTACCAAGCCAGCCTCTATAGTACTAGCTGTCTGTTTCATAGATTAATTGCTGCGTTGCTTCCTATGGAGATGTTTTGTTAATGTTTCACTTTGTTTCCTCCTGGCATGAGAGACAAAGCAATCCAGTTTTGTGTCATTGTGTTAATTCATTTTAACAACATCTTTGTCACCAGAATCTCAATGTTTTCTAATTTTATAATCACTTCTATTGTATTTGCTGTCCAATATCGTTTTCTTTCCTTTATAGCAGGGGTCCCCAAACTACGGCCCGCGGGCCACATCCGGCCCGCCAAAGCAATTGGAGTGGCCCACTTAACGATCCCAGACAATCCCTCTAAACATCAACCAATTTTTATTAAATTGCATTTTCCTATCATAACATCATAACATATCCGTACTTAAAGGTTGGCATTCTAATTAAAATTGACCATAGTTATGAGCTATTTATAGTTAATAGTGGCTCATCTTCACCTCCTCACACAATGGTATATTCTGACATGACTTTGATCGTGACCGAGCCAGCGTCAAGCTGCAAAGTTCTGAGGTGGGAATCTGTCATGAAGGTGGTTGTGTCCTGCATAAACTTCATCAGAGCAAACAGACTTAAACAGAGGCAGTTACAAGCCTTTCTCTCCGAGCTAGAATCAGCCCACGGAGACGTGCTTTACCACACCGAAGTCCGCTGGTTAAGCCAGGGCAGAGTTTTGAAGCGTTTTTACGCCCTGCTACCCGAAATCAATGCCTTTCTCCTGACAAAGGGAAAAACTGTCCCAGAGCTGATCGACACAGAATGGAAATGGGACCTTGCCTTTATTAACAGATGTGTCAGAAATTTTAAATGGCCTCAACTTGCAGTTCCAAGGCAAGGGAAAACTAATCTGACATGTATTCCCACATCAAAGTATTTGAGCTTAAACTAGCGCTGCTTATTGGACAGGTGCAAAAACAAGACTTCACCCATCTCCCTGCTACTCGAAGCCTCTCAGCTGAGAAACCGGCGGTCCCGTTCCCAACCGAGAAGTGCAAGGAC
>NW_019174704.1:965233-1399424 GCF_002260705.1 Seriola dumerili
GCGCCCAGCAAGCAGAGCTAGACGCCCGGCGGCGCCCCCGCCCCCCGGCACAGGCATTGCGCCCAGCAAGCAGAGCTAGTCGCCCGGCGGCCCGCCGGCGCCCCCGCCCCCCCGGCACAGGCATTGCGCCAGCAAGCAGAGCTAGACGCCCGGCGGCGCCCCCGCCCCCCGGCACAGGCATTGCGCCCAGCAAGCAGAGCTAGTCGCCCGGCGGCCCGCCGGCGCCCCCGCCCCCCCGGCACAGGCATTGCGCCCAGCAAGCAGAGCTAGTCGCCCGGCGGCCCGCCCATTCTGTTTGCCCTATTAATTTTGCCTTTCACGTTTCCTTTAAAGAGTAACTATAACCTTGTTTTGTTTATTTGGCTTGGTCATCTTGGACACCACCTTGTGTAGGTATTGTGGGCACATCTAACTGGGCGGAGAACCTGGCAGGTGGAGGAAGTGGCTTGGGAGATGGAGTAACACAAAACATGCAGTACTTAAAAACACTGCCTACAACTCTCTGGGACTTTCTAAGTAATACATATCAGTTTATGAAACTTTTTTTGCATGGTTCCTAAATGTTTGGCAGTTTTATTATTAGCAGAGTGTGGAAGCTGCTCTGTCGCCTCAGATTTTTCTCTGATGATCATGACCTAAAGAAACTAACTTTCACACCCTTGGAGACAATCTGCATTACAGTGTTGCTGGAAATATTAACAAAGTCTGTAGATAAGATGCAGCGTGAAACCAGCCATTGTTCTTGCATTAAACCCATTTCTAAATCCAGGATTTGGAGAGACACAATAAAGCCTCTCTTTGCAGTAACCATGAGCCACGTCCTGTTTGTCCTGCATGTGTCTTTTCATCTGCATCACTGCTTGCATTAACAGCGATGTTTTTTGTGTTCTTTCACCAGTTACATGAAGGCCCTGTGGGGAACTGATGACCTAGAAACTGAGAGATTCTGTCAATTGGATTCAAAGCAGTTTTCAGCTGGGTTTTGTGGTGAGGTTTTAGTCTACTCTCTGGTGTAATACAGTCCAGGTGCACGTGAAACACATTGTCACGATGCATGTGAGTGTACTTGTACTAATGGTGTAATCTGTTCAGAGAGCCACATTTTGAAGTTCCCAAACCGTTTATTTTAAGATGTAAAACTTTGTCTTTTGGTTCAAGGGTAGAAATAAGCTTAAAGTAAGGAATGAAAGAGAGTTAATACCACAAGTGACAAAAAATATGTACTTGTGTGTGAGTTTGTGTGTATACAGCTCTGAAAATTACAAACAAAACATGAAAAACATGTATTACTGTTCCATGAGAGATGTGTTATGTCATCTCTAATAGGATTAAATTTGTGCAATAATTTTCTTGTCTTGTAACTGTTTCCTCCCAAAACTTCTCCCAAACATACTTTGTACTCCACTATTAAAATACGGTGGCCAGCAATTGGGCAAACCCGCTGCAACGGCTCAAATCATTACCATTAGGAGAAATGAGCTGCAAATACAGAAACAAAATACATAAGCCTAAGCTTTGACCCGAGAGGCCAGACCTACGACCAGACCTTTGACCTTTGACCTTGGACCAAGCGACATTAAAAGGTGATAGAAGGCGATAAAAAGGTTTGTGTGTTTTTTAACATTTGGCCGTAACTTTAACAATATTATAAAAGAGCAACAGATAACTTAGTGTTAGCACACTTATATACAGTCTATGGGCACTTCACTTAGCACTCATCCTAGAGGCCTGGAGCACTTCCGATACGATGTCAGGATATTTTTTCTGTTGCATTTGTTTTGGGGGCTTTTGTGTTTTTGTTGCATCGTTTCTTTATTTGCAGCGTGTTTGCTGTTCATGTATTTGTTTTGGCTTCTGGCAGTGCTGCACATTTTGTTCATTTGCAGCACATTTCCCTTGTTGTTTTGCATTTTCGTATGTGATTTTGAATCTGCATCGTTTCTGAATTTGCAGCTTGTCTCTTCAAATGGAAGCATTTTGGGCCATCGCAGCGAATTTGTTCCTGTCTGCCACCATATTAAAATGTTATATAGCATAGCACATTTTTTTTTTTTTTTTTTTTTTTTTAATGAAATAGCATTAAATTGTGTTAGCTGGCTTCCTCGTGTGAATCCAAATGGACTGACCATCAAGGAAACCATGGGTGCTGCTAAACCCCAGGGAGGACACAGCTGCAAATGCTCATGGGAATTACAGATGGCAGGGTTTTCACTCCCACTGCCTTGAAAAGCAAGACCCACAAGACACGGATACTCAAGAAGATAAATCTGTGTATTACTGTATGGTGAAAACAACAGAGATACTTATCCTTCTGTAACATTGGAAACATTAAAACAAATCCATGTAAATACTGTATATTGAAAGTGTAGCTAACTCTTAGGAGATGCTTCCTTTGCATCACAAGAAAGCCAAGGAAAAAAGCCAGTGTCAACACTCAATATATTATTCCTAACAATATAGGACAGTTCTCATAATAATAACAGAAACAAAAGGAGAAAAATCAATACTGTAAATTCAATTATAATAAAAAAAGTTCATTATAAACGCAGCATTCAATATTTTCCTTTGTGATAATGAAATAGACTAGGGTTTTAGTAATCATTTTCTTTCAGTGGTACCAGGTGAGAGTATTTACATTTTATCAAAAACCCAGAAGAGAATAAAAAATGTGAATAAAACCAGATGTTACAAACTGTTTGTTTGCAATTGTGTCAAGGGAGGAATCTCCATCACAGCAATGATGGGTACCACTGGCTGAAATCGAGGGATTACAAAACGGAGCATATATATTTCTCAAAAAAATAACTACTCTTTACAAGTGAACACAAACAAAACACTTTGGATCCCCAATATAATGACTTACTACAAAGAGTACAAACTATTATTTTTGTTATTGAGGTTTTCATCTGAGGAAAATGCACAGCCATTTTTCTTCATACAATATAATACACTGGAGTCTGTGTTTTTCACAAGCAAATGACTCAGAAGACTCACGGCAAGTGGCATCACAAGATGGAAATCAGTGATGCCAAAAAAAATTAAATCAAAAACATCTTCCAGAATAGCACGTTGGCTTATATCGATGATTGAGCATACGCCATAACACTTACAGTGTTGGTGTTTTATGCTCTGGCAACATGGTGCAGTGTTTGTTTATGACATTGTGAGTGGCACTTTACAAGTGTGATGTGTCATAGTAAGGAGCTGTATACACAAATAAAAGCTTTTTTATGACGTGTTTCTCCAGCGTTCACATGAATCAGCTTGTAATGTCATCACTTCATCAGAGCTACCACTACTTCCCTCTAACACTACATTTGTCTTTCATCAACAGACCAGATTCTACAAATCCAGTTCATGTTTCTGGAGGATGACCATATATCCCAGTGGGTTTAACAAGAAGAACATGTTGTGGCCCTTCTTGTGTGCCTCATTAGAGATAATTGCATACACTTATGCAAATTGCAGAAATGTGCTGTTTCTCTGGAGGTTTGACACATCTCCTTACCCACTCATTCTTTTCAGTTTTGCCTCCCTTGGTAATCTTTAGGCCTCTACGAAACACTCGCAGTTCTTAATATGAAGAACAGAATGTTTTGTTTTTATACCCTGTTCTCCCTCTGGTATTTCTGGCCTTCTCTCTTCTCCCTTTGTGTGAATGGTGTGCTTGGGTTTTGCCTCTTGTGTTTATGTGTAGCTCTACCTCTTTCCAGGTTTTCATGGTAGAAATTAGGCACTATGGGTCACATTTGTAGTTTGGAGCTATATTAAAGGTTATGAAAATGATCATCACTGCCACTAGAAGTCGCGCTACATCAACAGCATCTCAGACCAAAACAAGACTGGCCTCAGCTAGACCATTCAGCCATCAACCCCACTTCACTTTCCCGGTCAGCAAGGTATTACAAAGCCCAGTGAAAGTGGCCACTAAACACACAACATGAAGCAAAACTAACTAAAGTCACCATGTGTACATGAGAGCCAAAATAACTTACACATTCAGGAAAAAAAAAGTCAGTTTTGAGTTAAGTTGGAGCCCTTTAGCAGCTCATAGGGCTCTCCATCTCAGTAAGGCTAGACCAATATTGGCCCCAGAGTCAGACTAGGAAATAAATTCAGCCGTGGACTTATCCTTTGGGACTAGTCACACAAATGACACTGACGGGAGCCAGTAAAGACACTGATGGAGCAGGTAAAAACTTGAAAAAAACTTCATGGATGTTTTGACGGTCAACCAGCCGACTAGGATTTGAGCCGCTAGTCCCCGTGACCAATCCACCTGTGCTCTGGTTGCATCTCTCTCTTTGTTGGAGGCCGTTTTAGACAAAAACGTGGTTTCTTCAGTGAAGGAAAGTATGGAAGGACTGTCACCTGAACCTTGCATATACCTTACTGTGTCATCTTTTTATAAACATTGGGAGGACCAACATTTAACAAGAGGAACTCACATACACTAACATGCACGAGCACAAGTTCAGAACAAAACAAGGAGGAGAAACTGAATACATCTGAGTAAGAAATGGAGGCCCCAGAGTATGCCTAAATTTCATCCTAACCAAAGACCACACTTAATGATTTCCCCACTGACAATTTCAACCAGACAAAACTATTCATATTCATTGTGATTACAACCTGCACACAAAGAGTCCTGCCTGTTTTTCCTGTCCCTGTTCTACAGTACACAATGTAATTCTCTGTACCAAAGGACATTCAAGATTAGCTACTATTTAAGTAGTTAGTGTAAACTGAATCTGAACTGAAACTGAATAATGCGAGTTCCAGAAAGGCATCATATTCTCAAGATTAGCACATAAGTTTTCATATCAGGCATTTCTGCTCATCTCATCTGTTCTGATACACACAAGTCTAGTTTTGCCAGAATGCTTAATCACACTCAGGTGCTTCATTACTGCCTCTATTTTTCTGTTAACCCCAACTTTCTCATTAAATTCACTGTCATACACAGTACTTGGACCAACCAACCCTGGGTGATTTGGTGCCAGAAAACATCACGTCAGCTAAGGACGTACACAATTTGCACAATTTCCCTGGTCTCACTTTTAAAAACACAGGTACTGGCCAAACGGTTCTTGCAATTCATTAAATTTGAGGAGAGGATTGGCAACACGGCAAAGTTTGGTGCTGTCAGCACAAACATGGGGGGGTGGAATAGTTTTAAATAGGTTTTCTGAATCACCACATTTTCTTGTTACTGAAAAGACACATACTGCAAAAATTGTTTCAGTTATGTCTTTTTTAAGGACAATAAAAAAAGTGATAAAAGCCACAATTTATTTTGGTAAGTTTTTGAACTACTATAAATCCCCTATTCTAAACGAACTAACTAAACCTCACCTCTCACCAATGAACTTTAAAGAGTGATAACACTCAGCAACAACATATGACATTTTCGCCACCTGAACTACAAAGTTCACTGAGTGTCTGACACTAGAAAGGCTTCTACAAACAGTGGCAAAGGCTGTCAAACACATTCACGGTTGAGTTTTATTTCTGACATCGCATCACTTGAGCTGCCTCCTGCCTCAGGATAGTGTCTGGCGTGTTGCTTAATTTAAATGCAGGGATGGATGTAAGAATCTGGCAAAGGGCAAAGAAAAGGTGGAAGAATGACAAAGCTGCTTTTCTAAGGTCAGAATTTAGAGAGCACAACAGAGTTTGTCGAATGGTAGATATTAATCAAGGCTTTACTTAAAGCATTGCCAACTTTTTTGGGGGGGCCATTTGGGCAGCAGAAAAAGCTCTAAACACAACATTGATATATTACCACCATATACTGTATGTGTCAGCAAATGTCTGTCTATTTACATATATCAGAGTAACATTAGCATATATTTGGAGCCGTGTTTCTTTATGTTGTGTCCATTCCACTCCATATGCCATCTTGTTTTAGCTCTGTTTTCGTCTTCACCAACTCCCAATGCAATGCTCCACTATGTTCACTAGTTAGTTGATAACTTTGTGTGTGTGCTGTTCAGTGCAGGGCAGGTAGTGTATACAGTTGGGTTATCATAGCTTTTTTTTCCCTGATAACAACTGCCTGGAAGAAGAGCTGGAAATACCAACAAAGCAGTAAAGCTGTGGGCTGTGAAAACAAAACAATGAGCTGAAAGAAGCTACAAATCTCCATAGAGCTGCCATGAACTGCAGCCATTCATTCATTCATTCATATACACAGGCTATAGGAGAGAGATGAATACATAGATACTCAGGTAGATATATAGATAAGATATAGATACTGTATATACTTATATATAAGACGATATAATTGAAACACCAACTGGCTGTGGCATAACCACAGAGCTAACATTGTCACAACATCTAAGGTCTAATAGTGCATGAAAAGAGCAATTGTAGTAGTCATCTTCTAGTACACGTTAAAAATCCATTATGGAAATTCTCTATGGAAAGCTAAGCCAAAGAAAACATAACATAGTCCAATATCCATTCTATATCATCCAGTGCATACAGGAAATTAAAGCATCTGGGATATTATGTTAATGTATGAAATGCATTAGTGAGAGTACAATGTGTTCTATCTGTGTGTAGCTTAATGGCACATCATCAACTTAGGCAGTCCAGTGATTGCAAAGATATTTTTATTCCACAAGTATATAATGATTAAAAAAACAAAAAAAAAAAACTGAAAGCTAAACATGACATGGCATAAAAGCTCCTCTATGAGGCTTCTACCCAAAAGAAGGGTGGGGGTGGGGGCTATTCAAAGCCTACAGCTTTAGTAAAAAAAAACAGCATGAGTGCACACTAAAGCACTACTCCCTTACACTACTCACAAACACAGCAGGACATGTCAGGCGATGAAGTGATAAGAAGCATGGTGATCCAGTCAAAAGAGCACAGTCAGCCCATCTACGTAAAAAACCTGTGTGTTTGTGCGTACACCGTCTGTGTGCGTGTGTACGCATTTGTATGATACACTGTCCATGCAACTTTTCTGGCTCTCAATCCGCATAAAAAGGAGAATTACTGAATTATGCTCCGATTTACATGGTGACAGTTTGCAAATATATAAGCAGCTAATCACATGAACCTTGTTACATATAAACATTTGCCTCATTCTGTGATTGAGGCTGATTTGATGAGCTACAAATGAATAAAACATTCACCATATCCATGTACGTCACTGCGCGAGTCACGGCAATTAGTAGCACCCAAACCAGAGCAGGATGGGTAGAGGACAGACGTTGGGCATACTTTCAAACCATGTCTATGTTTATTCTATATATGGCAGCTTTGCTAAGGCCTCTGGCAAGCCTGTGCGTCCAATGTGTCATATGTCCTGACACGCCCGCAAACATCTTTTTTCTTGCAATGGCAACCATTCTTATAGACCGCCAACCCTACAGTGTCATTCCATCCCAGAGTGACGCACAAGTCATATGTGTCTGATTCATGCCATACACGAGCCTTTTTGTGTCGTTTTTCTATGAAAATGAGATGAACAAGCTGTTCCACGTGTTAATGAGTGTGAAAAATACTACTCCTCCATACCTAATGCCTGCATGGAATCCGATCGCACATTTAAATTTAACTTGCAAGCATTTACAAGATTGGATATCAAACATACAGGAGAATTGCATAGGACTGACACATCATGCACGTATATGATAAGATGTTTTATTTTGTCTCTAATTGCTCCTCCGTCTCTTAGTATCTAGGGATATGTTGAGCCTGTCAAGCCATAGCTAAACCAGATGTGGGGGCAGAGACTTGGGAGAGGAGGAGAAAATAGACAAGTCTGTATTTGGAGGTGTGTGAGTGAGAGAGAGAGAGAGAGAGAGAGAGAGAGAGAGAGAGAGAGAGAGAGAGAGAGAGAAAGAAAGGAAGACGCGATGTGTGATGGAGAGGGAAATCAGGCAACAGCAACTGCAATGTGCGTTATTTAAAGCTGCATTCATCTATCTATCTTTTTTTTTTTTTTTGAGTCACCTGGGGGCAGAAGAACTCCAAAACAAGTTGCAGTATAAAGCTGTTATAACCCACGTGTTAGCAAACAATTGCCTATACTTTCACATCCGGAAAAACAAAGGGTAAGATTACCATTCATTTTGCAGTTTTATTTCTGTCCCCCTGATAGATGTAGGTCCAGCAATCACCGTCCTTTAAATTATACATGTAAAAAGTTGCCAGGGTGACATGTTCCTTTATTACCATGAACATGGACTCTATAGTTTATTTTGAGCCATTCCCACTTACACCATCCTGATAAATAAACACTCACTTGCGCACCAAATGTGTTAATTAATTAATTTGAAAATAGTCCCCAAAAACTGCACTCTGCACTGTTGAGTTAACGTCTGCCATAAGCTACATATCTGCGCTCTATGGTGGGATGTTTACTTCAGCGTTTTCACTGCTGGAAAAATAATGCATGTATTCCACCAGGAGTGATAACAGTCACAAACACAAGATCACGTATGTATCAGAGCACAAACACAGATATAGATCAAAACAACATTGTCTTTTGGTCTCCATTCCTCTTTGCTCATATACCAAGAGGGTGAGAATGTTTTGTTCAAGACTTCCACTGAAAGATTTTTCAGTCTGTTTTTTTCTGAAGTTATGATTTTTTTTTTTCTCCAAGACTCTCTTTCATCAGTAGACATGCTGATTTAGAAATTCCCCATTTTCTGCTGGAGGCAGAAGCACAGATGATTCCTAGATTGGATTTATTTGGGTTCCTTTTTCTTCATGGTTAAGGATGGGACAAAAAAGACAAAAAAACAACATTTCTCAAAAGCAATTATAAGACTTGCAAGACAGACCACTGGCTTATTCACAGCTCAGTGGGATACTGAATTTTATGCTGTGGTTAGCGTTTGGAAACGGTGGGGGGGTTTGTGTGCTGCTCATAAGCAGCAGGACACCTTTGTAAAATTTTTCCTCAGGACTTCCGCTTCTCTTAGGAAATGATATCCATTGATACTATCATCTAGTTAGAGCTCTATATGTTATGATTATTACTATTAATAAGGACTGTTCTACAGTAGTAGTGTTTGAAGAATGTCCTTGTTGCAGACAAGGACTTTAGGAACGTAACTATGAGATAAAGACCGATTTCTGTTCATTGTGAAATATTTTGAATGGTCTATGCTATTCTAGATTTATTGTGGGTGTTAAGATTATTAGCCTTTTCATAGATCAGTTTTACGTGCAATTGAATGGGGTAAGGTGGCTATTAAGCCTAATATGTCAGATTTTATATCCATATAAAGAGGTCAAGCCGGCATATGTGATTGAGGAACTAGGTAAAAATAAAAATGTAGACTGCTTTGCTCTGTGCGGCAGTCTCATCTATATGCATTTCACAGCATGGAGAATGTTGCTCTGTTGGTGTTTTGTATTGGATAAACCAAGTTGTGTTTGTGGTTAAAAAAAAAAAAAAAAAAAATCCTCCATATGAGATGATAAAATGGTTCTCTGGTGGAACAAGTCTCTGACCACATGTTTTGCTCCAGGGCATGTGACAGTTGCTCCTTTCCCCCCGCCCAAACTTTCTACTCCCATGCTGGAATAGGATTCACACTGCTAATGCTGTCACACAGTCACTTTATGTTGTTCCAGCACTTGAAAGTAAGCCTATGAACATGCCGAGCTGCTCTGCACTGTCATTTGTCAAAATAATTTGCCGTGCACATGTGATCTATTTTACGCAGCAGGTCACAGCATATTCAAATTATTGATTTCAAAGCAAAGGGGGGGGGGTACCACTGCATATGATTTCTCTGTTGCTATCGTGAGACTTGTCTTCCCAAAGAAGAGCATCAGTCTCAAAAACAACATATGCTCAAGTGACAAAGCCCTGTGGTTGTAGTAATTATGACGGGAGCAACAGAAGTTACAAAGCAACAAAATCCATATAGGAAGCAGGTCAGTGTGGATGGATGGCCCAACAAAACAAGACTTTAACACAAGGGACCACCATTTCCCTTTCCAGCCAACAGTCACCTGACAGACAGTTTCTTTTAAAGCATCAACATGATTGTTTCATAAATTTAACTACATATTTATCATTGTAAGCATGATGACAAAGCTCACCTAACCGCAATCTAACCTTAAAGGTGTTATTTATAAGTTTTCTCAGCCACCGAACATGTTTTCTTACCATGAACTGGTGGTGGCGATTGTTACTTCGCAAGAGCTTCGGCCATCGTTGTGTTTACAAGACAAGAGGTTATAGTATGCCCTCTGAGCAGTACTACTTCTTCAGGGCAGGCTGGACACTACAGTGAGTCACCATCGGAAAGTGACCAGACAGGCCAGGGCTAGCTGGTTAGCATGCTAACTTCGGGAGAGGAAAAGACGTTAGAGACAAGAGTTGACATTGCCGTTGCTTTGCCCCTCTGGGGACAGCTCTTGGCGAGTGAAGGAATTTGAGTTTGATGCTGAACTCACAATGTTTCTTCCAGACTGGTAAGAAAACAGCTAGGCTATGTAGCAATAGCAAAACTTACAAATAGCTAATTTTAACCCAAACTATGACCTTTCCCTAAACCTAACCAAACCGTAACCATAGCACTGTCGAATCATAAAACAGATTTGTTTTTCACTGTGATTTGTTACAGTTTTAGAAGGTACTGACAGATGGTGTCTTTCCGAGTGGCATGTCATCAACACTTAAACAGCATGGACAAACAGCATATTTTGTCTTCTAATTTGGAGGACTTGTTGACTGGCCGTTAATATCCCTTGAGTGTGGATAAATCTGTTGGGTAGTTCTGAAGTGGTTAAAATCCAATAGTCTTCAAGAAGATTATGCACTGCTTGACCCCCCTCTTGTTCTCTAATCCTTCACTAAACATAGGAGTAGTTTGTTTGATGAGTATAATCAGAGGCTAAATCAGAAGAAAAACTGAAATGGAGTGTTTTCTTGACTAGCTGTGTTTCTACTGGAAAAAAACAAAACACAGCATGTTTCCAGGTAAAGCCTTCAGTGAACAGGGTAAATGATTCATGCTGGAAAATAAATTTTGGAACAGCCGTATGGTTTACAGCTAGAGAGATGATTGCCCCTTCTCATAGCTGCATGTGAGAGCCTCGCAGCACAGCCATCAGTATGGGGACAGTGTCGCCGACTAGCAACGGTCAGTAATGTTATGTAAATATGGAGAAAAAAACATTATATTCGCAGATTGGAGGGGAAGTCAACTGATTTCCATCTAATGAGTGTGACTGCGCACATGCAAAGCCGCTGTTGAGCGCTGAAGCTGATGTAGGATGACAGCTGAAATTAAACGAGGCAGTCATTGGCGTTTGTTTTTGTATCCATTCGCAGCTACAGTTTGCTGTTACATTATGATCACATTATTGACTAAATTGCAGTAAAGGTGTTGCCAGAAACCACTTCTCTCTTGCTGTGTGTTCCCGTAGTTTTTGTTTGTGTTCTCAATTTTCAGTAAAATATATATCCAACACCAGAATTTACTTAGGCTGATATTGAAGCGTTTCTGCTGTGGTTACACCTAAAATCAATATGCGTCAACTGCAATGTGCTCGACTGCAAAAGATTTTGGCGTAAATGCTCTCATGATGCATTGGTGGATAGTGCTTAAATCACTCAAATAACCCTCAAAGGTGATCTCAAAAACACTGATAGGTGCATCTTGTTAAGCCACATCTCTTGAATGAAAATCTTCATACATAACACAAAAGTGCCAGTTTGAATTTTGGGAGGGAAAGCCATCTGATTTTTATCTGACTGCAAAGGACACATGGTCATTACTAAGTGTAAATGACATGCAAGGCAGATGTTCTTTTTACTGTCTGAAGTAAAAGCGTGTTTTAATGACAGGTGTTAATAGGCTCTGTTAGACACAGTGCTCTTTATTGCACTTAGTTATTTAGGATGAAACGGTTACTACGTTTCGTCGGGCGTTTTGTTTTTGGCTGGTAAGAAAATTTCTAGAGAAGTGAAGAGGACAGAATATGTTTCAATGAAAAGAGAATAACAAGTACTTTGTGTAAGATTAGCTCTCTTCCTTCAAATTACATTGGTAAATGACTGCTGCTCTGGAGCAGGAAGGTCACTCTGCCGCTGTGAATTCCAGGGTGTGGTGCCGAACAGAAAGGAGTACAGAGGAAAACAACTAGCGCTGGCAGAACAAAGAGCTGGCGTGTAGTCCGTTTCCAGCATGCAACTTTTGAAACATCAGCAGTTGGGAGTGAGTACAAGAAGGGGAGTGAAAAACAGTGTTATACTGGTGGCGGCATTCTGGATGAGACAAATGTGGTTGGAAGAAGTTTTCCAGGTAGCATGGACAGGAAAGGAGAGTTTTATTAAAGAAGAGGAGAATGTGTTTTTTTTTTATGTGTTCAGTAATGTGTTTTGTAGTCAGCATCACTCAAGAATACTGTATGAGAATTGCTGTGTTACTGTAAAATTTTTGATTGTATAGGAGGAATCAATAGGATAATGCTTGTGTTTTGTCATTCAAAGGGACAGGCCAATAATTGGCCTTGTGGATAGAGTGAGTGGAATTTAGAGAAAGGGCAGGGTGGGAGGGAGAGAGTCTATGAGGCTACTTTATATTTTGGATCATTTTCCGTTAACGGAGATGGATCATCACTAGGTCAAACCTCAATTTGTTAGATGGCGGTAGTGAGCCCCAATCAATCCACTAAAATGTTGTGAGTAGTTTCATTTTAGGAACAATGGATCGGGGGAGGAGGAGAAGGATAGGGGGGAGTGCAGTGATGGAGATTAATGTTAAAGTGGACTAATGGACTGTCTGTCAAAGCGCTCACCATGGACAAACTCTGTAATCAGCTCATGGAAGCTGCTCAGGTTTGCTGGGACGCGGCAGGCTGCAACAGGGTTGCACATAGAATTTATTAGAGTGTGTCTTGGCAAAACGCCTCATTTCCCAAAGCCTCCCTGTCCTGTGATCTGCATTTTAATTGTTTCTGCGTTGACACCCCGATCTGCAACAGCACAGCTCTCTGATTGAAACATTATGACCTTGATGATGCCCGTTATCCCCTCTTTTCCCTCATCCTCTGTCACTGCTCTCCATCATATTTCTCCTCCCATTAACCCTCCGTGCTTATTGTCTCATTCTGCCATCTAACTCCGTCCATTTTATCATGCATTCAGCTTACTCAGCCTTACTTCAATTCCTATACCATCACTGATCGGGCACAATGAATATGATGGTATGAATCTGTGTGGTTGCCATATTGAAAAGCATAGGCATAGATTTGGGGTGGGGCACAGGAGATATGTCCCCCTTAATATTTATAACATAGAAGATGGAGAGGACTTTTATTTTGAAAACCATGGACACAACAATGCCTCAGACGGGCTGGTCTTTGTTTCTTCTGGACTGGGTCTTTACTACCAAAATATGAATATGAATTATAAGCTCATATGAGCACTGACACTTTTGTGGCAGACATAATTAGGCCTATCCCTAACACACACACACACACACACACACACACACACACACACACAAAATGTTTTTCAGGCCTAGGAATTGTATAAATGGATAAGGGCATACATCTTAACGGGTCAACTAAGAATAAAAAAAGGCAATTTAAATTAAAATTGCTTTTTCACAACCATAAAATTAATCCAGAATCACCTGGTGCATCAATTTGGTGATTTCCTTTATATAAATACTGACATTTTCACCAAAAATTGATGCAGAGAAGGCACAAATTGGTGCATAAAAAAAACTCAACAGAATGCAGGAATTAAGTGTTTTGACGCTGAAAATGATGGAGGACAAAAATTAACAACTAAGGCTGATATTCCAATGCTATAAGAAGCTGGGAAGAGTGGCTATAAGTTATATATTTCTATACTGCAACAAGTGTCCATATCTTGACACATGGAAGATCAAAGCAGATAGAGCCACGTGACGACACAAATGAAAAACAGATTTGACTGAGAGAAAAATATTTGAATGCATGAAGTATATACAATATGTGAAATGGCACTGATAAAACTACTTTGTAGCTGATGTTTCTCATTCTTCAGGAAAGCATAGCTGAAAGTTGAAAGTAGCGTTCGAACATATTTAAATATGTGATAAACTGCTTCTCGAACACAAAAATGCAAATTGACAGAGTTAAGAACCTGGCTTTTGAATTTTTTACTTTCTACTTTCTTTTTTCATTGAATGCTTTCATCATATGCTTACATATTTGAAGCAATAAACTTCAATCAGTACCCTGCATATCTAAATTGAATATATTTTACACAACCTGGACACCCTGCAGTTGAAATAATTACAACAATATTTACACTACAAAGAGGAGGAGTACAACTGTGTAATACATATCATTCGGGTAAAGGCAAATATGCCTAATGGCAAGTGCTTTGCATGACTCCAGCATTGCAGCATTATGATAGGTCAATAAAATTACAATATCTCAGAAGAAAGAAAGGTTGTTTTTTTTTTTGTTTTGTTTTTTTTGTTTTTTTTAAATATCAGGTATGTCAACATGGCTCACTATCTAAAGACTGTGTTTAATTCAGATATTAGAAACATAATCATGCAGAACTGATGTTTGAGAAGACTTTTCCAAGGGAAACAGACACTACAGAGGAAGGAGAGCATTCAACGTCACATTATCTCATGTCCTCATCCTATCTGGTCTAATATCTCCCTGTGTCATGTTACCATGGGGATCATAGCCAAGCTCTCTGGGTCTCCTGTCAGGTAATGGAAACGTTGCTGGCACAAACACGGTGTGAGTGTGTTCTGAATGCAAAACAACCCGCCTCAGTGTCCAGCCGTCAAATCGAGGGACACTCCGAAACAGCGGTTGGCAAGCATCCACGGACCGTCAGAGCAAATCAGAGCAGACCTCCTGACGTCCAGGAGATGGCAGGAAACTGGCATTTAGATTTAGCTGATCGCACACTCAAACGGTTTTGGATGTGAGCACATGCTCTCCCGAGACTGCAGATGAGAAACCTCATGAGAAATGGCATCAGTGTAGGATGACAACCCGCAATGTCTGCCACAGAATTCGAAGGATCTCAGTAAACAAATTCAAAAATGTATATGACTGCATAGCTTTTGTTCTCCATATATACATATATTAATTCCAAACTACTTGAACAAGTTATCTTAAACAAATGGAAGGTAACTTGAAAAAATCTCAACGATACATACCTACTGTATATAAAGTCAGTCTTCCCAGATAGCCAAATGGGAAGGGCCAACATATGTCTGGTTCTTCGGCCCACGTCTGGCCCATGTACTTCCACATCTGGGCAGATTCCGGCTGTTATCCTGCGATACTGGCTGACAGCCGGAAGATTTTCTGTGTGGGCAGCAGAATTGGTTCCAGATGTGGAAGTAGCATCTTACAATCGTGCTGTATATGGGCCAGATGTGGGCCATGGAACCAGGTGTATACTGGGCCAGAAGAAAACAAGCATGTGGCATAAGTATGTGCTGGTTTTATTTTTCTATCTGGGTTGTAGGTTTATTTATAGCAGAGGTACATAGGCCTATAGTCTCTAGGCCTATGTTCCTGTTTTGCATGAATCTTTAGTTGTTTAATCGGATTTTACAAATGATAATTGTTGTTGTTTTTTTTGAGATTATTGTGGCTGTGAACATTCCTCCTATTTGCAGATGCATGTTGCATTTACACATTGGTGGCAAGATCTGATCTTCCACTCATTCACAAATAGAATAAGCAGTTTATCACATAAGCTCTCAGGATTTGTACACAGCACAAGAAGTGCAATGGATATGTTGATGATATTCCAAATTCTTCAGAGAAAACAATCTTGTTTTGTTTAGTTTTTTTTCCCTTTGGTCGACTTTCTTTTAGTGCATTGTCCATCTACTTTATATTCTCAGCTCAAAAGGTCACACAAAGCATGCAGTTGTCAATTACAAACGGTGACAGAGCTCATGACAGACTGCCGATAATACAACAAATGGTAACTATGGTAATGGCAGTTGGAGAAAATGTCTGACACACTTATCAATGGTGGTTAATTTGATGCATTGATGATGACAGGATGCCTCTCAAGCTGTATATACACCTATTGAGTCAGTGTACCATGACTGTTTGTGTAATCTAGACATGCAGACATCAATATGATTTTTGTAAAGACAGATGAGCCAATACTTTACCTGGAGCTGATGTTGATAGAGTTTTAATAAGAATGACCTGATAAAGTCTATCCCTTGGTTTGTGTTATAATGGCATAATGGTTGGATACTGCAATAATATTGTTCTGTTCATTGGTAAGCTCATGAAAGTCGCATTAATACACATTCTTAGCAAACTACTAACCCACTGTCCCTTAAGTTGAAGCTGCTATACTGTGCACCAGTATAGATGCTAGCTGTTGTTTTTCTCCTCATTAACTTTTTATTTAGTCCCCAAAGAACATGAACATCTGTGAGTACAAAGTAACAATAGCTGGTTTACTTATCATCAAGGTATTAACATTACGTTCTTTTACAACCTTAACAAACAAAAATGGCTGAGCGTGTTAATGTGATTTTAAATGCTACATTAGCATCATGATCACTAGCTAACACGAAATACTAGCTCAAGTTAACTGCAACATGCCGTCGACATTCATAGAGTTGTAAACAGATTATTTTCGTGCTTTATGTCTATTTGTGTTTGTAAAAAGGACTCAGGGAAAATCTGTGATGTATCCTTCATGTAGCCTATACATTGCAGTTTCACAGTCCCAAACAGTGAGTATTTACTGGAGGAACAAGGAACCTGTTGGGTAACTAGCAAGGGTAAAATGGCAAAATGCTAAATGTCTTTTGTTCCCCATTTTTAACACTACTTCACAAATTTTACTTGGACCCAGATTCTCTCAATGTTAGTATTCATACTATGCAACTAATTTTAGTGTTCATACTATACAACAACACAGAATTTCTTGCAATTTCCCCTCTCAGTTCCTCTTTTTTGCAGTCACACTAGCAAACAAGCAGACAGACCCACCTCCCTGCTCAAAAAAAAACAAACAAAAAAAAAAACACAGCAAACTTCTCTTCAATTCTTGTTTTCTGTCTTTCAGCAATTGTACATTAGCTTGAGCATGCCACTGAATTCAAAGCCGCAACTTGTGCCATGGCCTCATTTAGCTGGTGTTAATTCACACTTGTGTGACTATCGTGAAAGTGTCAGCGACGGTATGCATGAGCACGCACACATACACACACACACACACTGTCCATCAGTGACCACATTCTAGCACCTCAGGCCTTGCAGCTGTCTGTGGCCTGTTCTTAATCACTCTCCTGGGGTGGAGACAGGTCACTTTAATCTCAGTGGTAAGTCAGACTGACCTTTCATATCTCTCATGCAGACCTCTACGTGACCTTTTTTGAAGAATACAGGGTGTGTTCCTCACTTGGCAGGAGGAATGGGCAAGAGCAGGTCACACAAGGAGTACAACACGATGAAGTTTGGCCTTCAAGGTCGAGCGATAAATGCAACCATTGCAGGAGGGTTTCCTATCTTTCTGTATGGTGATTATCTCTGCATTGTGATTGTTTAATTTGTGAAATGTTAGTAAAATGTCAAAAAATACAGAAAATGCCCATTAGAAAGACCCCAGGGGGCCCCAAGTGATAAGTGTTTATTTTATCCCATAAACACCTCAAAACCCAACAGTATTCAATGTACAATGAAACAAAACTCAGAAAAACAGCAAATCCTAATAAATTACTGAAAAGATTAATGATCAAAATTGTTATACACTGACTTTGTATTGTGACTTGTCGCTTCAAACAGCAGTGCAATAAGAACTGCCCCAAATTAATTTAATTTTTTTTTCACTCCGCCCACTGCACTTTGACAAGCTCGGAGCACTATTCAATAAAGATTACAGCAAATCTTGACTACCTCAACCGTTACAAATTTTTCATTGATTTTAATTTTCACACATATAACTGCTGGGCATACACACTGATGCACAGGAGACTCAGGAGTGTCATACCTTATTACCTCGAACAAGGCATGCATATGGATGAAAGAGCCTCGTGGAGCAAGGTAATACAAGACTGAAAGGAGCCTCGCCAAGACCAAAGACGTAGCGATCTGACAATGACAAGCAGCTAGTAATGGGAAAGAGAAGTGTTAGAAAAATGATTTCCACAAATCTCCTTGTTCCTGTGACAACTCGTCTCTTTCATGACCAATGATTGTGTTTACCTTTCCTCCGCTGAGATGAACAATGCAGCCTTTTTCAAGATGTTGTCGTTGATTGACTTTGACAAGGAGCTCTTATAGCGGTGAGTGATAATATAGAGAAAAACGGTAGAAGAATAAAGAGAAAAGGAAGATTGAGTCTGACACTCCACATAGATAAGTCCTTGCAATCTTTCACTAAATGTAATTGCGCCACGTATTTGTTGGTCTCGACATACGTAAGCACGAAAGTATTAATGACCCAAAGTATTAAGGAAGATGTGGAGAAAGAAAATACAAGAGACGAAAACAGCAATGATCATGGCATAGGGACTTTTGTTCCTTTTACAAGCCATACACATACTAGTCTGACAGACAAATGGATGGCTGCAGGAGTCAGAACGCAGAGTGTCAGAGAGAAGAGCTGGGACATCTACACGCACAGGGTGCCAACTAAAAATGCAGGCATCTGTCTGGCTGTCTCTTTATCCGGCAAGAGGTATTATTTATGAATGCTGGAGTTGTTTATGCACTGCAAAATAACATCCCGAGTGGGTCAAAATAAAACCTGCACAGGAGATTGTGATGGGTACCGCATTATTTTCATTAAATCTGCTGAAGCCTGAGCTGTAGCTGGCAAAGAAAAGCCATGTCTGTCAGCGTCTCTCACATTAAACTGCTTCAACACGCTGTTCTTTGACTCCAGTCATAACAGTTATATGACTGCAGGATTGTGGCCTTAGGGCTGCAGGTTCTTTCATAAATGCCAATACAATTATATTACTTTATTGATTTCTGAAAGATCAGTCTACCCTGGTTTTCTCAACTTTCCAGAGAGGTCAGGCGAGGGTTAGCTGCAGACTCATCTTGTACAGCCACACATGAACAATCCATGAAATTCTTGTCAGAAAATGTGTGATAATAACATACCGCCAAGCCCAAGGCAGAATACCGACAGGCTATGAGTTTGAAATAGGATTCTTGCACTTCTCCAGGAAGTGGCAGCTATGGATGGTTTATTTTTCCCAGATAAATATGCTACTCTAATAAAAAAAAACAAAAAAAACATGCTAGCTCTCTGCTGCTAACTTGCATTTGCACTTTCATGAATAACGGCTGTAATCCTCTCCATCTCGCTGGCACTTCAATTAAATTTTATTTAAATGCTGTGACATTTGACACATGTCTTTGAAATCCCTTGCTTTAAGTGTTAATCCTGGAGTTTTTCCGCTGGCTTGAACTAAAGCATTTGGACTCCTGCCTCCCCGTTTCTATTTATTCCGAGTCCTGACAAGGCCGATTGCAGGGCGGTCAACACGTTCAATTATGTTGTTTCTGTCACTGCAAGGGGCAGGTGTTTGATTTTGTCAGGGTGTTCTCAGTCGCCGTGCTCGTACTTAACCTCCATGTGCGGTTCACTCAGCATTCACACGCATTTCTTACTCAGATTTGTCAGCTTTAGTTCACATCAGATCAAAATTTGACTTTTAAAATACAGTGCATTAATCTATCTTAAACATAAACTGGTATGGTTTGATACTAATCTATGGTAGGAGTAAAAGATTTAGCATAATGTGTTGATTATTGCACTATAGAATATGGTCTAGTCTAAACCGCATTGTTGGTTGTGTGAATGTATCTAAAGGGCATGAAATTGTTGAGTCCCTATTGAGATGGAGATAAAATTGAGAAGAGAAATACAACCCTAATACACACACACACACACACACACACACACACACACACACACACACACACGGAATGCCAATATTTCTGCAGGAAAATATAAAAGTAGACATTTGCACGCAGGTAGCCCTTAACACTATACCACACACTGTAACACAATTTAACACCTAAAAACAGGTTTGGTGAACATATCTAATGACTAACATGATGCTAAAAACAAAAATACAATATGTATTTCACAATCTGGGAGGTCACACTCTGCACTCCTAGTTTGTATCAGTCAGACATGTAGATATAACAGAGAAATAACAAGAAATCTAATCTTTACTAAAGGCATAAGGGTCCAAATGGTGGCCCCATCTGGGAATGGCAATTCTATCTATTGAGCTACACACACAGACACACATACACACACACACACACACACTTATACACAAACATGCTCACTTGCACACACAGATGAGCATCTAATTCAGAATGGACTATTTTCACAGTGCAGCATAGCTTCTATTACTGCCAGAGCGGGCATCTTGATTATTCAGTCTATTACAGCAGCACAGCGTGGTACCTCTCGCCAATGCTCCTAATGGGCCACTTATTATCATGCCGTATTCTACCACCAGTTCAACAGGCCTGCCTCTGACTGCAGAGATGATTGCTGTGCTTCATTGCACAGAATGACAATAAAAATCTGCAGTTTTTTTTTTTTTTTTTTTTTTCATTGCTGTTTTTCCTTTTAATAAAACAGTTACGAAACAGGACACACTGCAGAGGTCAGCAGTATTACTTGCCCTCTTTCCAGTGAGTTTTTCTGTTGGACAAGGGGAAATCTGCTTCCAAATGTCAAGTCAATTTTCAGCCGAATTTGAAGTTACATTTGGAGAAAGATAACAGACCTTTGTCTGGGTTATTTTAGCAGTAAATCTTTTCATCTATATCGATGTTAACTATTTGTTTGTATGTCATATTCGGCTATCTGACAGCGTAGCTTGTGATTAAGTGCTTTTCAGCTGCCAGTCCTTAATTTTCAGATGTCAGAGCTTAACATTGAGCGGCTTGAGCCTGTGGCAGCTCTCGCACTCTTTGGGTTGGTTGCAGAAATAAGTGGTGAAACAGAACAGTTGTTACACTGAATGCATGTGTCATGATTGTCATATTTCTTTGCAGAGACGGCTGGCCTTGCAAAATTCATAACTGCGGTGCTCCCAAACTGCAGCCTTTACAGAAAACACTCAAAAGCCTCAGTGCGTGCTCACTAGACACTCTGTGTTTTGAAGAGCCAGATGACCTTGAAGGTGTCTTGAAGGAGATGTAGTCAAAGAAGCTTCGTGCTCTTTTCAGAAGTTGGTAAAACACAAGCGTCCTTTATGTTTCCTAACACATAGCCTCAGAAACTGCCGTTGGAATTTGGGGAGGGGTTGGCTGTGTCTTTCTAAAACTGCCAAGCCGACATTCACAACCAACTCACGCTTAAACTTCTCCCTCAAGCTCTTTCTTTTTTTCATTCACTTGACACAACTTTTTGTCACTTTTCATCGCAACACTTTGAAAATCTTCCAGGGGAGACTGTGAAAATGCGCACCACTATCCCCGGCCAGATTTTCACTTTGCCTTCCAATGTGGCTGTTTGGAACATTCACAAAAAAAAAAAAATTATTATTTTCAACATGGCTGAAACACACGTCACACAAGCTACTTCTACTCAAGCATAACCCAACCCCTTGGCTGCTGTACATTCAAGACTATACTGACAACATATACTCTGTTGGCAGTTTATTTGGCCCACCTAGCTAATAAACCCTACCTTCATGAAAGTGTAATGGTCTGTTTTTTTTGTTGAAACTGATTTAGAGAGGTCCTAGTTCAACTTTATGATCATTGTGGAGCCGGTATAGCAGCTTTTGTTGCTGTTGAATTTTACTGTGTTATACTGAGGTGTGAAATAATGTTTGCTCTACTAATGTTTGGTTGACTCAGCATTAGAAACACATCCTTGTCATAAAAGGCCATGCCGTCACTTCCACTCACATCAGAGGTAAGTAAAATTGTTGTATATTGTACTATAAGATAAGTGGCATAGGACAGAGGTTTAAAAAAAAAGAAAAGAAATTATACGCAAATGTATTTATTTTTTGTTTGTTTGTTCGTGTGGCGTACTCTTCAAGCTTTCAATAGAACCAGCGTTACCGCGAGATTGTAGTCGTGCAACAGGAGAATTCAGACAGCTTATCAATTCTTGTTAACATGCCACTGAACCATGCGATGGGAGCCCAGAGTTTCTTGCAAAAGACACACATTATTCATCCCCATATGGTCGGCCAGTTTGGCCTGAGCAGTTGACCACAGGACCAGAGCTCCGTGGCTCAGCCCCCCTCAGTCTGGGCATATGGCCTCGCTGGCTCCACTGGGCTCAGATGATACACTAGCCACTGCTGCCATACAGCTCGCTGCCAGGTAACACCCACCTCCAGACAGACTGTCACTGTGGGCTGTGATAGCATGGAAACTGTTTTTTTTTTTTTTGTTGTGGTTTTTTTTTAGCAGTTTTGGCTCATGTAGTTTCTGTCATGTTTTCGTTTATTTGCCTCAGGCGTCAGCCCCGCAGCAGGCTCTGCAATTGGTGTGAAACACTGTATGACGGAGACACACTGTTTGAAGCGCTGTATGACAGCAGCACAGGCATCTGCCTTCGTTTCAGGTGGAGTCACTCTGGCGTCGAGCTAAAGAAACACACTTTTCAAGAACAGACATTTAATCGCAAATGATCTTTAGCCACCTTTTTTTTTTTTTGTTCTATTGTTTTTCAAGCCTAAACGAAATTCCTCTCCTGACTCAGTAGTAAAAATAGTAATCTTCCCTGCCTCATCCAATCTATGTATGTTAAGAACTCAATAACAAAGTGAAAAATAAAGTGTTCACTCAGATTCAGGTCAATTGTTGTAAAAGAGACCTAATGTTTATATTTCATACAGAGATTTATAAAGTATAGAGCATCTATGAAAAGCGGCATAAACAGACAAAACAAAACACTAGATGTGTTTTTTTTTTTTTATTACTTCGTGTTATTTTATTGCAGGAATGAAAGTGATCCTGAGGGTACCGCTGCCCTGCGGGCGATCTGCAAGCTTTTCATGCTAATTTGGCCACTGACAGCACGGCGAGAGGACAGGTTGGAAGGTCAGTAAAGCCATGGACAAAATAAACACTGCGCATATAGAAATATAGGCAAAAGTAGGATAGTTATCAACGTATCCCTTTCTTTCTTCTCGCTCGCTGGGAGATGAAGCCTCAAGCTGTTCTGCTTGTGTCAGTCATTGTTTCTAATTAGTGCACACTTAGAGGATGTCTTGACATACTTTGGCTGAGCCCACGCTGCGCCTTTTGATTACAAACAGACCAGTGTTGATTGTGATGATAAAAAGAGACTTGACCCATCGGTGCCCTTCCCTCACACCTTGGAAGACTTTCTGTGGATGTTTTGTGGAGTTAATGAGGAGGCTTTCACCAGAGGCATTTAGTGAGACTGTAATAACAAGCACCGACTCAGCCACTGCTTAGGCTTCTAATGCTTCTAATTCAGTTAATTAGTGTGAACTTGAATGAGAAATACCCAATTAACTCCTGAGCAGGATCAATAGCACCAATGAGTTATCAATATGATTAGCTCTTAACCTTTCAGTTTGGAGGTCGGGAAGGCTTAGAGAGGGGATCGTGTGACTGCGCATGTGTGAGGTTTGTGTATGCGAGCGTGCGAGCTATATGTTTTTAAAATGCCACCACTAATGCAGCAGGTTCTCCCAGTTTGTTTTGGAAGACTAATGAGTGTCATAATGTCTTTTTGAACTTGGCAACAACCACAGTGATGAGCAGGTTTGACCTCGGTGTGTATGCAATGGGAAATGGACTGCACTTGTTGACCACTCAAAGCGCTTTACAATACTTCACACATTCACTCACACATTCGTACATCACACCCACAGACTGAGGGACTGAGGACAGGGGTTCAGTATCTTGCCCAAGGACATTTCAACACTCGGCCTGGAGGAGCCGGGGATTGAACCACCGACCTTCCGATTTGTGAAAGACCTGCTCTACTTCCTGTGCCACTGCCACCTCAGTACATCAGGCATCACATTCCCATACTCTATTTGTGATGAATCACTGTCATTGCCATGGAACACTTCACTTCCTGTGATGTAATAGAAGACACACGATCTAAATATTACATCAGTTACTTCAATAATTGTGTCTGCTCTTATAGAAAACAAGTGAAAACATCATGACAAATTGTTTGTCGTCGTTGTTTTTTTTGGTTTTTTTGCATATCGTTCAGCCCTAATATTAAGTATTTCAAGCGGTGATTAAATTAAAAAGAATCACTGAGTTTACAATACTGGTGTTTGCCATCAGCTCATTCGAAATGACTACCACTGTAGAATGAATGTCCTCTGAAAGGTTCTTTGAAGTGCTTCTCCACAAGAGCTTTTCATTTCAGGGCTGTAAAGAGAGTGATCAGAGAATCTAAAAAATGAAACTGAATTAAGTGAATGAGATCATTGCAGTGTGGTTCTTCCTCTCTCCATCTAATCATATGAGCTCATTAAAAGAGTGTTACACAAACTACAGTGTGCACACACATGGAAACGCACATACACGCAGTCAGAGTCAGCCTGTGCATATGTTCACTTGATAATGATGTATAATGTATAAATAATAATGGTTTTAGAGATATTATTTACACTAAATGAAAGTACAATTATAGAAGAACAATGAGACTTAACAAGATGGGGAGAAAATATAAGAGACACAAACGTACAATGCACATGTCTATCACACCTCGGACAAATTCACAGCATAGTAATCAAGTCTTGACAAGAAAGTCAACTCCGAGTCCTGAACTATTCAACCCATAAACAAGTAACTGTTAATACTAATTTGTATGTAACATGTAATTTAACATCTAACAACAACGGTAAGAATTAAAATCATAATAATATAAAAATACAGCAGTAGTTTTGATTATATTTCGACATTCATCAAAGACAGATTAAGCAAATATTATATCTGGTAATCTTGAATAAAGGTCTAACTACACCACTCGTCCCTTAGGCTTATAAACTGACCGCTAAAAGTTTGTATTTTTCTCCTTCAGAGAAAAGCGACTAAATTCATGTTGTACTCCAAAGGTCACATGTGAAACTTCCTAAACTACTCCTGTAGCATGACGCCTCTCACTTGTCCAGTCGAGTGCTCAGTTTGTCATGATTGCCTCAGGAGCGAGGAACAAATGGAGGCATAACTTTTTAATAGAATAATTTTTTATCTTTGGATTTAGGGAAGAGGTCAAGTCATTTCAAGTCAAAGGGTTAAAGTACAAGTGAGGTCATATGACCTTGGATTTAAAGTGGAAGTCCAGTTGCAGACCATCAGATGTGCGACGTGAGTGTGACTAGTGTCAAAGTCTCATGACCTCGCCCCACACTAGGGCACACACAAACACTTTCTCACACAGTTGTGAGGATGTGTAGAATTTGGCAGAGATGGAGTCTGGTCACGTCCTGTGGTGGCAGCAGTTCAAAGAGATGTAACTGGCTTTGCTTGCTGTGCATGTCTCACTTCGTGCTCCACCTGTTCCCTTGCCCTAACACCACACTACGTTGGCACAGCATCCACGTACACACAAAACATGCGCTTCCACACGCAGCAAGCGCACACGCATGTGCACAAGCAAACACCTACATATGCTCATATAGACCCTACATATGCGCCGTATACACACACAAGCACACACACAAGCACACACAAACACACAAATACACATACACACACAAAGGTCCCCTTTCCAACCTCCAACAGCTGCGACAACAGGAGGTTAGAGGAGTAAAATAAATTAACAACATCTGCAGACTGCAGATTAATGGGAGAAATCATCTGTAAATTAGGCATGGAGCTTATTCATCTGCTCATTCATGCATTGAGGGGAGAGAGAGAGAGAGAGAGAGGGAGCGAGCAAGAGAGAGAGAGATGCAAAGTCACAGCATGTAACAAGACAGCAAGCTCATCTTCTGGAATATTTTGAGTGTGTTAATTTTGCAGAAGCATTTTTAATGGTTTTAATGTCTCATAAATTCTGATTTGTTTCCTATGAAGTGGAAATTTTCTCTCAGAGCTGTTTAAATTGACTTGGGTATATATGAATATTCTTTCACTGTGAATAAAAGTGCTTTGTGAATATACAAGAGCAGATGATTTTTTTTTTTTTTTTTTTTTAAATCTTATTCAAAGTATTCTGACTTATAGAGTACATACACTGGGTGTGATCCAATTTGTTCAAGGATATGCTAAAATGAACAGCAGCACATTGATATTCAACTTTAGCACACACACATTTGTAATGATATTCAGGACCAGTCGTCCTCAAACCAATCGACTTTAATATGTACAGTCCTTTCAAAACTTTTGTCCAGCTTTCCACATCAAGAACTACAAAAAGACACATTTTTGAAAGGTATTTTCTTGGGCACGCTAATATTACCACCATGTATTTGTCCTAGTCTGTTTATGTGACCTTTTATCACAAAGTTCTGATTATGGATCCCATCAAATGCCAGTTGGGTGGCTGAGCCCTTGCAAACAATTATTTGTATAACAACATAAATGTCTAAATGTTACGTGCTGTAACTCTAGTTATGTGAACAGAGGCAGATCACTGCATTGGACCTCTCGAGCACTCATTTTGCATTCATCCATGCACAGAAAAGTTGCCAACAAGCTCTCAGACATAATAAACAAAACAAGTTGCTTATCAGTGTATCGCAAAACAACCTGCATGAGTAAAGCCGCATCACTGATAAAAAAGGAGCTAACACTGAGTCTCTCACGTCAAACTCACATTTTGTTGACCAAAGCTGGAAAGTATAACTAAATTTGTTCGAGTACTCTCCTTCAGTACAATTTTGATGTAGGGTACTTGTTGTTATTTACATTTGTGCTACTTTATACTTTTACTTCATTTCACAGCGAAATGTTGTTCTTTTTACTGCATTTATTTGACAGGTGTAGTTAGTCATTTGCATATCAGAATTATACACACAAGACATCTGATCAACTTCTAAATTACAAGCATGGTGCATACCAAGCAGTACATGAAGTGGTTTTAATTATCTCCATGTCAACAAACTACTGTAAAATACTAAAATGCCGCTTAACACCAAAATGCATGACGGACATTTTACTGTCTAAAGAGTACTTTAAATTTTTATATTTTAAAGGGATAATTTAGGTTATTTGATGTGGGGTTGTATGAGGTAGTCATGCATAGTCAGTGTATTACCTGCACTACATTCAGATCAGGTTATTAGTCTCACTCAAAGATTTTGTAAAGACTTCCAGTATTTACCGTATTCCTTTGAGATTATTTCCCCTCATGCTCCTTGAGAACATTTTCAGGAAGAAAAAGTTTTTTCCAAACTTTTATGCTCTTTGAAATTCTGCATGATTATCATTACTATTATATAAAGTTATTAAATCAACACTATAATTGTCATGATTTGGAATTTGTATTTAGGATTTCCTGCTTTATTTTGAAATAATTTTCTTTGCTCCCAAGTACCTTTTCCTTGGGTCCTAAGATCACAAAAATCAAAGTATTCCGAGTTATGAATATTGTCCTGTGAAGTCCATTGCAGGCTGTTGAGTGACTTTATTCGCAACACCCTCCTCCACGTTTTATCCGCTCTCTCTCGTGCCTGTAAGCGGGCATGCTTGTTTGGTTTTTTTTTTCAGCTTTTTGGCTACAAAATTAACTTCTCCCTGCAAAGTTCCGTTTAGATTTCACTCCAGCAGGCCTAGGTGAAGACAGCGAGCCGAGCGAAAAACCAAAGACACGATTCTTTGAGTCAGTGGAGTGAGTCAGTCAAAGTGCTGCCATTGTTTACTGCCCTTGTCAATCACTGTATCTTGAAGACAGGCGTCTGCCCTGTCGAATGAGACCAAACAACGTGGGTTGGGCACGTCTGAGCCAATGCTAATTGGCTGTGAAAAGTGTGAAAAGTCCCACGTAGAATGGATATGATGATTTTCATACTTCTTGCATAGAGTAGCCTATATCCTAGCTATTGTTATCAAATGTAACCAATAGTCTGATGGTTAACTAGCAACTAGAAGTTAGAAGATGTTACTTTTCAAATGACGCCTCATAAATGCATTTTGGCCCTACAGTTCTCCTGTTGTAAGCAACATCATTTGAATATGCAAATTAATGCAAAATACATTTTAAATGTGTAAGTTTGCTGCTTCCTATTTGGTGCTAAAGAAGTCAGGGTTAGTGACAGTGTCCACATCATTGAATATCACTCTTTGCATGAGACAAGACAAAAATCTTAAGATAATGTTAAACACGTTTGATTTTATCGGAATGTCAAAACGAATCGAGCTGATGTGAACGCGCCACAACATTAGCTAAACTTTCATGATTTTATTCTGACAGTGGACATTTGGTCTTTGACAGTGAAATTGCTTGAAAATATGTTTGGTGTAAAGCCAGCATTAGGGATAGAGAGTGTTAATCACACCCCCTGCTATTACACAGATACAGCAAATGAGACTCATGCCACTCTGAAAAGTACTGGAGTTGTACCATTCTTCATCATAACTGTGAGATGTCATCTTCTCAAATATCAGCTCTGGAACAAACTTATTCAAATGGTTCACCAAAGTGATGTTATCACACTGAGTAATGGACCTTAAGCAGATATAACTTTTGAAATCACCCAAAAATAACAATGTACTCTACAATGTACTGGGGGGAGCTCTTCCTATCTGATGAGCAATAACTTGCCAAGATTTTTTGTGGAGAGGCTAGCCCCTGTTTCACCTTTCTAGCTGTCCAGTGATGCCTCAGTCAGGCAAGAAATTAAGGAGTTTTTCATCTGAAGTTCTGCTTTGAAGTCAGGGGGGAAAAATATGCCAAACCACATATGTATGTGGGTCACGGTCGAAATATAATGTAGCACCGTAAGGACTAGATAGCATCCATATGTGTTGTGTAAGAAGCAGAATCAATCAATCAAATGTAGGTTGATGCTTGACATACTGAGAAAGACTAGTGAGACAGTAGTGTTGGAGACTAATGCAGACAAATAGATATTAGACTAACCTGTGAAAAATCAGCTTCACAGGGTCTGTCCCGGTACCCACACCCACAAATGTCAACACGTAGTCCAATTAACCCAAACTTGGTGCACACTTCTCCTAGAGTGGTATTCAGTGTGTTTCCCACAATCCACCTGCGTCACACCAAACATTACAATTAAGTTTTAAAACACGAACAACAATGTTTTCACTTCCACATTATTCTGACATTTAAAGCTACAGACCATATAGTCCAATTATTAAATCAAATACAAATTGTCAACTCACTTAAAAAACAAATGCAGCAATTTTGACTGAACTTCTGTGGCTGCTCTGCAGTATGTTGAGGATTAATTGGATGAAAGTCAACTAAACTCTGAGAGAAAGTAATAATATGGTGTTGTTTCTTTTTTGATTAAAAGTTACTGGGCAGTTGTGGCCCTCAGCAAAGAATATCTTCCATAAAGAACCAATAATTGCTTCAGTGTTGGAGGTCAAAAGAGCAGATCAAATAATGGAAGATAAAATGAGTTACCTCCAGGACAGAGATGATAAAAGATCTGTGGAATCTGTTCGAGTCATACTTTTATTTCAGCACTTAAGTAAACAAAACTTTGATTGAGTACTGTCGGGCCAGCTCCAGTTTGTTTAGAGAAGGCCACCAAAAATAACCTCTTCCTGTCATACTCACACCAAACACAGAAAACATGTATGAAACATGTCAGAAATAAATGCGACATTGTCATTATTAAAGCTGGAAATGCAGTGGATCTGCACACATATCTCTACATATTATGCAATACATTTAATGTAAATGCCCTGTACCTTTCCACAGCGGTAGACCATGTTTGCGTCTGCATCATAATATGGTAACAACACTCCATTGCGTGTGTCCAGCTCCAACAGTGCAATAGGCTCCTCGTAATTTGTCTGAGGAAATAAAAAAATTTTGAGAAAGCCTACATTTTGTGTACATGCATATACTGTAAGTGTACATACAGTATATACTTTTGTTAGGAGACAAAGAAAATGATAAAAAAAAAAATCATGAGTTCACACATTTTACTGTTTATCCATCCGGTGTAGGTCCCTTTGGGGTTAGACTAAAATAAGAAAGTAACACTAATGAGCATTAATTAAAATTTCACACTAAAAGACCATACCTGACAAAAGAAAATAAACACACGGTAAGCAGGGAGAGCAATGATTCCACTTTATATTTTAAGTTCTGCTCTGTATCTTGTCAAGAACATAATTCTTTACAATAATGGCTCCTTAACTTATTTATTTTTTTCATTCATTGTTCTTGTTTCAACATTATTTTACACTGTATTAAACCACAAGAAGAGCTACTGTTGAGATCAGTGTCATGCAAGGTAAATGGTCCAAGTATGTGTGTACAGGCTGTGAGACTGAGTACTGTAACAGGCTGAGTGTGCGCCTGTATGAACACGACCAGAAGATATCTGAAACAATTACTGTAAAGTGAAGGTGAAGGATGTCTCTGCTACAGAACAGAGTCATTTCTGTTTGCATTTTCAGATAAATATATGACGGCACAGAAAAGAGAAAATGCTGGAATGTTAAGATTTGTAATAGGATGAACAAATCTCTTATTAATTAAACCTCTCCTTTGTCACAAAAAAATGAATAAATATGATGTAAAATCAGGTAAATTTTGTGGATCTCCACAATCAACAATGTAAGTTTTATTTTTCTGTAGTCAGATCTGTTTTGTTTTTTTTTTTAGTTTATTCATTTATACATCCAGTAGGCATCCTATTTCTTTACCATTATGTATTACATTAATGGCATATAAATTGCTCAAGAAAGAAAACCCTGGATATATTAATCCTAAAAAGCAGCAGCCAGAAAATTCTCATTAAAACTGAGATGACATGTTGAAAACTGAATGAAACTGGTGCTGTGCATGTAAAAGTATGTATCACCTCCTACTCAAAGTCACTGTAAAATCTCCCAACTTCTAATTTCTGCCTTTTTCCGCCCCCAGTCCTACTTTTTGCTCAACAGATAGCTTGACAGGCAAGAGGCCTGAAACTCTAATAGTGCAGTGACTCAGCCTACAAATTAAACTTTCCCCGTAAAGAATCGAAATCTGCTGTGCAAATCTCTCATATTAGCAAAATGCAGTTGACGACTTGATATCAGCTTATATCAGAAAATCTATTATGATAAGTCTACAAATTCATCATTACATCTGTAAAACCTGATTGAGGTCACACTGTCCCACAGTAATGCATATCCAAATGCAGCCATTTGTCCAATTTTATTGATTCTGCTGCGGCACCTAGAGTCTTTATTAGCTGGCACATAATGTTCCCTCCGGCCTGGCCTGTGAAAATGAGCTACAAGCTTAGCAATGGCCCGTAGCCAGTCACCGCCTTCATGAAGAATAGGCAAGTAGCAAGGGGCCAAGCCATTACCATAGCACAAATTGACTTTGCTTGACAAAATCATTTTAAATTGAACACTGTAAGAGATTTTTTTTTTTTTTTTTGAGCCAAATGAAAACATTGTCAGTAGGAATTTGAATGGATGGATTGCAGAATGGAAGGAACAATTATCACACAAAGATATTTCTGTTCACCAAGAATAGTTTGGGCTAGCTGGGTTTCTAATTGTAATATTGTATTTATAACATGCATCCTCCTCATCCTCCTCAGTGGCTTGACTCCTCATCGACTGCAGCCACGCAGGGCCAATTACATCTGCGGGTTCATCCGTGACAGGAGGTCACGCTGCAAAGGTCAACATCATCAGTGTATTCCAACCTGTTCATCTACTCATCGCAGCAGGCGTCAGGGTTTTAATATAATGTTTGCCATGTGTCTGCGGTCATCATTAAATAGATATTGTGACAAGAACACATGCCTACGTCTATAACTGCATCTTAAAGCATGCCATCACTGGCGATAATTACTGCTGTAGGTCCTTTAGATGAAAATGGTAAGGGCCAAGCTAATTATATGGCGCCTGAGCATATTGATCCAGTGGGACAAGCTTTCTAATCATCGGCCTCATGCTGATAAAGTGTACACGGCTGCTGAAGTCAGTCTGTCAATTCCATTTCAGGCAATATACTGCTACATGTGGACCGATTAGTTCTCCTTAAGGTTTGTTCCCGCAGGGAAGAATCTCATTTTAAAGCACACGTGTGCTCTATGCTTTACACAAACTTGAGCTGGATCATGCTCTGAAAAATGTCATCTTGATTTAAATCAGCTCTTTTTCATTGTAATGAAGACAGGGTTTTACAACTTCTCCTTGTTCCAGCTGCTAATGAGAATACATGGGGGGTGGTACTGGACAACTTTTGTCCTTCAAGCAGGAAGCCAAAGAAGATTCACATTAATTCGCATAAAACTGCACGTAGGGAGTGTTCCGCCTTCTTACGCTGTGCTTTGCTGACCTTTATTAAATTCTCTGATCTATTGCTCTCTCTCTCTCTCTCTCTCTCTCTCTCTGTCAGCTCAGCTCATTTTGTCTTGTCTAACTTTGCCCTTGTTTTCACTGACGTGCACTTTCAAATCAAGTTTACTTTGAATGAATTGTTTGATGCTAATAAGCCATCACAAGACTTTGATGAAAAGGAGGAAACTGAGCGACTTTGTATTCCCTCTGAGCTCAAAACTAATTGCCTTTTAATTGATTGCTTTTAGCTTCAGTGCAGCTTGTTTCACTGTCTGTGCGTTTGCTTGATCATATAGCAAACAGTTCACCCTATAATAACTACTTATCTGGCTGTTATTTGACAGTAGATGGTTAAAAAAATGTTATTATTTTTTATCTTGGGTGCATCTGAAATTCGATCATTTCATATAAATAAGCTGTCTGCCTCGGTTGACTTGGCGGTGTCAACAGCTGAAAGTGTCCTAGACAATCTTATCCATCATCGAAGTTATGGGAGAAGCAGTCCGATGCCCACGACAGTTTGCAAAGCAAAGCTTAACGCTTTACTCTTGCATCAAAATATCTGTTCTTGGGAGACCTTCAGGAGCCCGCTACAGACAGGCGTCATGCAGAAGACAGAGCGAGTACCGCTGTGAGTGAGCCGGTCGTTAGCGTGCTGACACCTGGTCAGCCACAACTGATATTTAAGACCATCAATAGCTGTGTGTTTCAATGTTAAATGGTTACACTGAGTTTAGAAATAAGTTAAGTTAAAGTACTTTTTTTAACAAGTTAAAAAAAAAAAAGAAAAAAAAAAGACATTTGCTCAAGAACACTTCAACGTGGGCAGAAGGAGCCAAACATTGAACTGCCAACCGTGTTACTAATGGGTGACCAGCGAGTCAGGTTGATTAACAGAAATGTTTTGGGGGTTTTTTTTTTCCCCTTTCCTGTGAAAAGTAGAGCATTTTACTAACTTTCAAGGACAGTTGTGTTTCAGGCTTTTTCACTAATTACCTAATTACCTACTCAACAGTTCAAGCTTTACAACAGCTTCCATAAGCAGCCTATGGCTTTTGCGGCATGTAAAGTGTTCTGTGCCCTATTCGACAAATGTGAATTATGATGACAGCCTCCAGCGTCACTGCCCTGCCTTCTGTTGGTTCTGGTGACATACTGCATTAGCATAGAAAAGACTTTGTCTGAACAAATGAACCAAAATCAGAAAAAGTCGGTTGTGTCTTTTTGTCATTCTCAGTCCATAAATTGCATCCAGTAAAATTACGCAATCGGACCATTTGACTTTCCTTTTTCTTCCCTTGCAGTGGTTGCTTCAATGCTCCAATCCCACAGCTCTCTATAATCTCTCCATTCATGCTGCTGTTTCTTCTTACATTAGTAATGCCTCCTTCACTTCCTTGTGTGCTTAAATCTGTCTGTTTGACTGACTGCATACATCATAGTGTGCCGTGTGCGAACATATGCAAGTGTGTTGGGAATCACATGCATATGTGCATGTCTGGGAGGACCCTGCTCCTGTCTCAGCGGGGCCCCGCCGGTACACTGGCTCCAGTGTCTGGTGGCAGCTGTCTCTCTGTGTGTCCCTGTTTCAGGTGACAAGGTGGCTCCTCGTGTCATATCATTGTTCTGCCTCAGCGCTCAAGACACCAGACTTCTGGCTCAGCTGCTCACCACGAGACCGAGGTAGCTCTCCCCAAACGAGGAAGGCGCTCCAGAGATAAAAACAAGAAATGATTATTTACACGCCAAGCCCGGCAAATGTTGAATGCGAGTGTATGTTTCCATGCATGGGCAGCGCATGTGTAAATATCCATGCCTGAGTGTGTGTGTGTGCGCTCTCTCCTGTGTCATCCCTCCGGTATTTTTGGGATAGCTGTCTGCAAAGCTCACAGCACACAGTACGATGAGCCAGAAAAGAAAAGGCATTCACTTCTATTTCTATATTATCTCACCCAAGGGCATGCTGATATAATGAATACATCATTCTGTTATCTCAAGTGAGCAGTACACTTGCTGATACTTTTTGCCAAGTGGACTTAGACGATTTGGGAAAGTTTCACATTTTAAAAAAAACATGTACAAGTCCTCCCTTTGTGCATTTAAGTAGTTTATCTGTGGTCCTCTGAATTTCTTCTGAGGCATAAAACTGTGTCAAGGTGATCTGAGCTGATATCCTTCTGAGGATGTCAGCGTGTGTGTATGAGAGAGAGAGAGTGTGATGAGAGACAAAGAGAAAACAGTAAGAGAATTTGAAAGTCTTTCAGATATAGTCATATCAAGGCCCATTCACACACACATAAAAAAAAAAAAAAAGAAGAAAAAAACGACGGCTTAGCTTATTCCTGTGCACGGACAAAGTTGTAAGTTTGTTCTTCTTCACCAAATTCCTCTTAAAGTGGATTTGGAGAGGAGGTCAGTGGAGATTAGTGTGTGTGTGTGTGTGTGTGTGTGTGTGTGTGGGGGGGGGGGGGGGGGGGGGCACTGAATTTGCATTTGCAGGTGATGTCCTTGGTACTGCAGATACATTAAAGCTTGCACAAGCCCCTAGAGAAAGTATTCCATGATCCCTCCCTACACGCAGCTATTCGTAAATTCGTATTCAACTACCACACTCTAATTTCGCTCAATGGCCAACAAGACCAAAATACAGTCTCTTCTTTACATGGTCAGTTTACTTTTGAAATTGTTTATTTCTCTGCCTCGCCTAACTTTTCTGCGAAATACAAACTTTATCTTGGGACACAGAACGTCTATTTTCCATACAAATTAAAGTTTGACAAAAGCTTTTTTGAAGCAAAATAAAAGTACGTTTGAGGCAGGCGGCGAGCGAGAGGGCTAAGCCTCTGAGAAACTGGCCCTTCTGGGAGGGAGAGGACTAGAGAGTGGGACACCAGGCAATTCATCAGTGCCTGAGAACGCCGTGATCCGTTGCAACAACCACTATGCTAATGTTCTTCTCCTGAATGGATATGTCACTCTCCTTCCCGATGTCAGTGCATGAGGGTGGCTGTTTAATCTCATGTAACAGATGTTTGGAGGAAGACTGTCAAATTTAACTCTCCTCGTGGCGTTGATGAACAATCCATTCTGACAGTTTTACTCCACGTCAGTAAAAAGCAGTCGCGCACTCGATGTCTTAATGCAAGACGCACATAAATGTAGAAGCTGATTTTTCAACAACATTGAGTTCTCTGAAGAAGACTTTCAAGTAGGCTCTCACTATTTGATCAGTCCCAACTTCTGGCTAAAACCGAATGTTCATACTTTTTCTCACTTGCAGACTCACATACTTAACAGTCATGTGCCTGTGAAGTCTGGAGTGCCTATTGAGGTCCTGCTGTTGACGTCAAAGCTGCCATCATTGCAGGCATAAAACACAGTATTCTCAGTCAATGACATTTCCGAGACGCCGGACACAGGTTGTGTATATTCTGACAACCAAAGAAGAGATTTAGATTTGAGATTGAGATTTATGGATATCAGTAATTAAAAGTGCTATATAGAAAAAGGGGCCGCTGTTTGGGTTAAACTTGCAGCCGATGGAGGTCACAAGGCTTTTGCAGTGATCATGAGATAAAATGATGACTCATACTTTCAAAAGATAACTGCAGATAAACACTGTTTCAGAAACAGCACAGATTATTGAGTAGTAAAACACAGACTGCATTTTTAGTTATTGTACCAGTATTTCATATGCAAACTCAACAGACTATGTTAATATTTATGTCGCACACCAATCCTTATGCAAGCACGATTACACTTGAACAGTGTCTGTGACCAGTGTCTTTATTGCTTAAATCACATTATGGCCATGTGAAGCAGAGCAGCTCATTAATAACCAGAGGCCTTGCTGTGTAGCTGATGTACTTGAAGTCATATAGATATGGACAAGTGGGCACGTCAGCAGCCAGTCGTTACATAATGTAAAGGGAATGCCGGGTCACCATATCGCACGAATGTGTGACCAGAGCTGGACACATACGCTGTATGCGAGACAAGGTTTCAGAGAGTGACTGACATCTGACATCTTGTACCATAGCACGTTTCATCCCCTTAGACTTGACGTGATGTGTGCTCCTCGCACGTCCCATAACCCATAAAGTCTGCAAGGGGCCCAGTCCGCAAGTGCAGAGGGTGCACATTCGGATTCAGCTCGGGTCTCACGCGGCTACACAAAATCAAACAGTCTCAAATATCCGCACAGGACACCAACGACGTTCCAAACACTGATTATGATTGCTTGATGAACAATAAATACTTGAAATTTTTTCTCCACTTGACACCCGCCTCTCTCCGTCATGGCGCTATATCCCACATGAGGCCAAAAAGTAATCAGACACAAACCTGAAACACACATCTCTAAAACACCCATCAACCCCCTAGCGTTCGGTATCAGCATGCATTATGATTGGCTGAAGAAAAACAAACAACCAGAAATTTGTTCAAGGCTTTGACGTTTGCGCTTTATTGTTTCTCCATCTCTCCTGATTCAGTTCCACTGACGGTACTTGAAGCTTTTTTTTTTTTTTTTTTCTCGTTAATCAAAAGGCCTCCCTCCCCCACTCCTCCGTCTCTCTGGCAGGTAGATGCAGTTCAAATCTCGAAGGTAAAAGTTCGACGCAACAGTCTTTTCTCTCAAGGAAGCTTCAATCGAAGCTGGGTTAACTAATGCACCTGCTAATGCTGTAATGGTGCTGCTCATATGCTGCACCTTGCACGGATGACGCTTGCCTCGATACAACTCCTCAGTCACCACATGTTGAAATAAAGTCATCTGCAGATTGATTTTTGACTCCCAAGGTACACTGCTTTCGTTATCAGGTAATTTATCGTGACTGGAGCCGCTTACACTTTGGGTTATCACATATAAGCTCTTCCGTGACTGGATGTTACACATTGGTATTCTGTCCAAGTGTAAGTGAGAGATTGAGGATCCGGAGGGTGAACACGGGACAGGATTTATGAGATTTATCACATTTTGCTTCACTTGTTTACCCAACTGCTCCGCAATTATGCATAACCTGTAGCAGCTTTAGAAAACACAGTGCCAGTGTTATGGCCTCGAGCAACAAATCAGCAGAGAAATGAAGCACTTACACAATGCATTGATATTCTGCAAAGATGATTGTTATTGTTTTTTTTGTTTTTTTTTTCTGCTTCATACTGATGGTAAAACAAACAAACAAACAAACAAACAAACAAAAACGATACAAAACGCAGCGTGCAGGGAAGGATGTAGTGTATGTTGCTGTCGAGCTGTGCTGCACTACACAGAGAGCAGTTCCTGTTATTTAGCCTACCCTCATTGATATAAAGGGATGAACAAAATAAATAAAAACCCCCTCTCCATATAACGCAATATACTTCAACAGCACCACAAACTCTAGCTCCCAAAATCAACACATCTCCAATACAGTTCGATTAAAAAAACTGAACATTACAGCTTCTCTATTATGTTTATGGATTTTCAAGTTGATTATTCTCCTGTCTCTAGGTCTATGGCTTGTTTGTTTATGTATGTCTGTTATTTTCAGTGGCAGCTGTAAGGCCCTAACCCTAACCCTCTGAAGGAACATTAAAGAAAAGTGACGTGACATAAGGTCTTTTAATGAAACACGAATAAAGATTTTAAGACTGAATATGAGATGGAAAAAAAAAAAAAAAAATCTTGAGAAAGATAACTTAGTGGTGTGTTTCTGAAGAGCTATGACGCTGCGCACGTGCCATTCCTGCCCAAACCTTCACCGACTAGATTTTCACTTCGCTCAGTTGTATGGATCCAGGGTAAATGAGGAGTAGGAGTAATCAGATGGTTCAACCTTTCCTATTAAATGATAAGAAGGCCATCTGCTGTCAGGTCCGCATGTTAAAGAGACTTGCCACTGACAAATACAACACAGCCAGTCCAATTTCTCTCTTCTGCATTGTTCTTCATCAAAGGCAGCCCTGGGGTGAAGGTTATACGGGAGAACGTCTAATCATGTGTGGACCGAATCAATCTATTTCCAATCCACAGTGGCTTTTCTCGACACGATAAAATGGAGGGGGCTTCTATTTCCCATCTGCACTCCGCGCGTGTTTGCGTTAATGTGTCGAGCGCAGTTCAAAACCAAACACATACTGTCAGAACGGAACTGGCAGAATTCTGTTGAGCTGACCTCTTCATACGGGCAATTTTGTTCAAGATGCTTACGCAACATTTATAGAAAAATATACAATAACTAAAACACAACTCAGTGGTTGTATTCAAAGCATGAATTAGGAGTGTTAGTGAGAGGGTAACAGATAATGCGACCTGCACACTGAATTGAAAGTGTTGCAGCTGCCTTTTCAGATACTGTCTGATACTGTGGTACACAGGTGCTCACACATTATGCTCATAACTGTGACCCTATGTTTATCTCTACTTACAAAAGTTCTTTTAAAACATCAACAGGATCGCTGCAGTAGAGATGAAGTAATACAAACATCTTTTTCAACTTGTAACTACAATTTACTGCCACTGAGTACTACTTGAACATATACCATATTTTTTTTTTTTTTGTCATATCACTTTAAGAGCACTGTAGATTTAAGTAATTTAAACCATTATTAGCTCTCGCTAATTTGCTGTAGCTCCATTGTACGTGCCCGTGGCGGAAGTGGATAACTCATATTGACTGTGGCCTTTTATCAGTCATTGTAGATACAGTTAATAGTTTCTCAGCATATAGACAGCAGGTAATTTGAGCTGCCTGTGGCTTCACCGAGTGCATCAGAGGAAAGAAAAATAGACTCAGTGCATGTTGCAGAGTCACATATGGATGCGTGTCACTCGTCTTTATCTTAGAGTGAGTGCGGGTCACAACATTTGATAAGACAGACGTGCATCAGTTCCTTCAGATGGTTGACTGACATGTACTTCAAAATGTGTCCACTGTCGATTGCCCTTTAGTCACACCATACACCCGGCACAAAACCAAGTGTTGGATGCTGGGTTGTTCATTTGTTCAGTGTAGCATCATGTTTCCATGGCGTGGCCTGAAATAATGGTAAAGACCTGGCATGTGGTCATCTCAACCACAAGGCACAAACGTGCAGAAACAGAAGATACCAGGAAATGCTTCTTTTTTCTTTTTTTTTTTAGTTTTTTTTTTGTTTGCCTTTTCTTACAGTTGTTTTCTCATTCACAATTTTTTGGTCTCATTTACTGTTTGGTTTTCTCGTTCAGAGGTTTGGATTTACATTTACAGTTGAATTTTATCATTCATGGGTTTACATTCAGTTTGTTTTTTTTGTTTCAAACATTCTGGCCCTAAATTACCTTCATCGTTATCAAGCACATCAAGCAGTACAAATGCCCACCCTCATTGAAATAGAAAAACTAAAGCAAAACTTACAGGCTTGTGACCTGCGGGACTCCTCAGTGGTGGGTCTGAAAACTTTTCCTCCTCTCTTGTCGATGAATGCGGGAAGCAGAGTTGGCAGAACCTTCAGAGTTCTCTCAGCTTTGGGAACTACACAATCAGAGCATAATACATAGTGCTGCATTAACATCTAAATAGTATGCAATATGTGACAATTGATACTTCTGAAAAAATGATTTCTGACTTCTCTGCCCTGGTGTTAATTGGTGCCTATAAATGTATTGATTGTGTAGCCTATTATAATGACAGGAAGTGTTGTAACATCTTACAATGGACTAAGTTCTGTTTATAATTTAAAAAGTAACATATTTGATGCTGAGTGAGACAAGCCAGAAAGACATTGAAGCTTTGAACACCCATGTGCTAGGATTTTTAAAATTCATGAGGACTGAATTTGTTTGCCGACTTTACATAGGCTGTTTGAAGGACATAAAGTTTGGCACTGTAACAGAGATGGAGGTAGACAGAGGAAGGAGAGAAACGCAGAGAGGCAGACAGAAGTAGTGGAGACATAAACTATAACAACGACGATAATGGAGTAAATACTGGACATTGTGAATCCAAAAATGTCTCAAATACTCCAGGTAGGTCAACGACAGTCCAACTTCAGCTACAAGCGTCTCAGCACTAAGGCGAACAGCAAGGTTATATTTACCAACTGATATTGTGTTTGAAAAGTCTGAAATACAGTCTAATTTTGAAAATATCCAAATGATTTTATTCCAAATCTAATCTAATCTAGCTATAGATTATAACATATTACTATAAGATATGTTGAAGTTTACCTGCTGTCATGTCCTCCAGCACTAAATGCAGTTTCCGTCCCGCTGAGCATACGTAAGCCCGTACGCCCAGTTTTCAAAAAGTTTTTCTGCTCCCTGGGGATGAAGCTGCTGGAAGTCCTGTGATATCTGATCAATTCAGAAAACATGGAAAACAAATGTAACTAGAATAACAGTGTTTGAATTAATTATATGGGCTTGCAGCACCTGTTAGGAAAGAATACTGAGAGATGTCCATTTGACAGGTCGACCGGTTAGACATACGGTGCATTCAGAAAGTATTCAGTCAAATTTTGTTAATGGTGTGTTTTTTCCCCTCATCGAGGGCTCCACGCTCAACACCAGTCTCAGTTGGATATTTTCCAAATTTTAACCTACATCATGAATAATCTTACAGTCAGGGAGAGGAAGAGTCTGTTGTCTTTCAGCTGTAAAAATATTTTAAGTAAACAACGGTTTCTATCAGGTTGGAAATCACTGTGCGTCAGGTAGGAAGAATATTTCGACTTGAGATATTTACATATTTCCACTCTCATTAAAACATATACACTGCCAAATCATTTCTACAAATTAGGAGACGTTCTCATCATAACTCGGATAATTGTATTCATTTTACAAACAGACCATCAATAGATGCAGATGCAAATTAATTTAAATAATGCTTTTTTGTCTTATTAGTTTTCAGTGTCTCAGCAGTAACTTTTCAAACTTTGACAGATCTGTTCACAATATAAATACAAAATACCAGTTTTTAATGAATGTGCTGCTGCTGTCCGATGCTGCGCTGGACATACTTATTGTTTGGACAGTGTGTCATTTTATCTGTGCAATTACAAACTCCAAGGCATAGAAAAGCTGTTATTGTTGTTGTTGTTGTTGTTGTTGTTGTTGTTATGCAACTCCGCTGCCATCACCAGAAACTGACATGCTTCAGACGACAGCTCGGAGAAAAGGATGTTGCATCTCTCCTTTTGTGAGAGGGACTGAGACGGAGGATAGGATGCAAGTGAAGGAAACAGGGAGACATTTTATGGTAATGAGAACAACCCCTAGTTATATCCTTTAGTTGGATGAAAATGTGTGTGACACTGTAAAAAGTGATAACATTTCATGCAATTAAAGGCTGGAATATTGTTTTGTGATTGAAAACAATTGCACAAAAAATCATTTCAAAATGTATCTAAAATGGTCTTATTAATAATCCTTATTGTATTTCATCCATGGATATATTATTTCTCACTCTTACCTTAACTCTGATCTCCTTCATATTTTATTTTTTTATTTCACTTCTCTTTTCTCCTCTTTTTCTTGCAGTGTGCTTGTCATTTCCTGTCAGCTAATTAATATACAATACCAACAACCACTGCGATTTTTTTTTATATTTGTAGATAATTATACACTTACATCAGTTACCGCCCACTTCATGAGGCTGTGGACAACACTTCTGTGAATAATAAGGCAGTAAAAATAAGAGGATTGTTTAAAAGTAGAATTAAGAATGTTTCATGACCAGCTTTCTCAGTCCAAAACAGCGCTCAGTTTGTCAGCACATTCACCATGAGGTTACACTAATCATTATATCTGATTATCGATCAGCTGACTTTCAGAAACTGCTGATGTGATCAGCTAGCAACACTTCCACAGTAAACTATTAGTAAACTACTACAGTACAACCCTACTAGTTTGTGCGCCACTTTTGAGTGATTAAGCAAATTTGAAAAGAAGATCATTTTCATTTGGACATGAATCTTAAGTGAACAATGAGGAAGTCAAGAAATGAACTAAAGTTAACCCGGTTAGCTGAGGTTGTAGTCATGTAGAAAAACTCACCGATAAACACCGTCTCTTCCTTGATTTCCTCTCTGTAACGTTTCTCCTTGGTGTCTATGATACAAAAGAGGAGACAAAACAACACAAAAAATTTAGAGGGGAAAACTGTCAACACAACACAGCTGCATCCTGACTGATACCCAGCAGCCACTGGCTTCACGCACACTCAGTAGCAACCTGAAGATGGTGCCTTAGTTCTTACTGCTGTGACAAATGTGTGCTTACAGTATATGTGGGTTCCTGTTTGTTCCCCTGCCTGAGAATCAAATAACCCATTCTTTGGTTTTCAGTTTAGTGTCTTTTGTTTTATCGAAACATTTGTGTTGGCCAAATTTATCAATTTTGACTGACCAATTAAACAGCCGAGTAGACATTTTATCATGTTACATCCATGTTTGAATCCTATTGTCATTTTCTTTCTTTTTGCCATACTACTGCATTTTTAGCAGGCAACTCTGAACAGTAATGTAACTGTCCCTGTTTAATTTCACAAACAATATTAAATTTGAGAAGGCGACAATTAACAGTTTTGCTGTCACTTAATATTAATCTACCGTAAAATCCTGCCCACTGTTTGTCTTGTGAATGTACACAGGATGGATCCAGACAGTTCGACAATGGCCGAGCAGGAAAATTAATGAACGACCAGCATGCGCAACCCAACAGTGTGTTCACAGTACCTCAAACAACCCAGATGTATGAACCAGAATCATCAACCCAACAATATGTTTACACAAACAACCCAGCACTTTTGTGAGTGTACTGAAACCCTATATTCAGCAATACAGAAAACATGTACATACAGTATATAACCAAAAACTCAAGTATTTAGCAATATTTATATTATTTTAAAGGATAAGGTGTGAAATATTATAAATATTTAATTTACAGCCAAGAGTTCCCATGAAGACAATCGAGACCAACAATGAATTAATCAATGTATACCTCTCTGACATAGAGCTCCAGTGTTGTCCCTAAAACATTAATGAGTCACATTGTTACACTGGGTGACATGTTCTTTTATTACCATGAAAAATGGGTACCGTTTAAAATGAGTCAAACCCACATTCACCATCCTGCTGCTGTAACAACTCTCTAGAGACCCAATCCGCTTTATAAAAGCTGTTTTACAGAATTATTTAGCCTCTTTTTTTTTTTTTTTTTTAAATGAACCCATTAGTGACCTGTAAGATTTAGATGTTACTTATATTTAAAAAAAAAAAAAAAAACATCTACAGACCTTCCCTTTTTGTCCACCTGGCTAAAAATCTTAAATTCATAAATTCTGTTGTATATTTTGTGGTGGTTTATGGTTGTTTGTTGGGCTGCAGTTACATGTTAAAATGGCTAACCTTGAGAATCCTGAAAACTGTTAGCAGCTCCTCAAAAGGACTAATGTACTAAGCTGCGCCGGCCCATTTTCTGGCTCTGTAGGCAACAGCTGTGGCTTGAGTCTGAGCTGAAGGACACATCCTTGGTTTTAAGGTCAGCAGCCCTGTTAGTCTGTCGGCCTTAATCACATTTCACATTAGCATGTTGGCACTGCTGGGGATCGATCGCCTGCCCACGCTCTCCATGTGTTCTGGCCTTTGTTCAATCACACTAGTCTGATTCGAATCAACTATAATTTATTTGTCTGACAAGTGGAGGAGACGCATACAAACTCCGGCTTAATCAGTGTTGGAAAGGAGAAGGGTGGAAACGATCAATCCCTCATTCTTCCATCTGCAGGCCCGCCTACAGGTTCGGCAGCACACCGCACACCGAGAGACAGATCTAGCTATAGCAACCACACATTATTCTTCATTGCCAGTTTCCAACAAATAAGAATTTGATCCAGACCTTCTAATATCATTGTGCTTGTTTAAAAAATCCAACCATATTGTCTATGCTCACGGATCTTGTTCTGAAGCACGAACAACAGGTCAGCTGACGTAACAAAGAAAGACAGTTTAGCTCACGTCAGCACACACAAGACGGAGAAGAGGCGTTTCTGTTCTACAAAGAGCGCACGACAGATACAGCAGTTTAGTTGGGAAAAGTTAAGCATGAGTTAGTATTTGTATAGTGACATTAAGGTCCTGGATTATGCAGTTTTAAAAACATGCAACTCACTTTTTGAGAGTTCCTTGAGAATTCATTTACAAGGTGCTCTTTTATGCCACCACAGATTCCTTGGTTTTAATTTTGACCGTATCAATGTCTTAAGTCCCCATATGAATGTCTCACCATCTGCTGCGCCTCAGTTCTGTACCTCTGCCTACATATATCCACCTGTCAGACCTGCACAGTGGTTGCAGAGGCTGCCTGATTTATTCTCATACGGCATAATTCCTAGAAAATTGTTTTTTTTTTTTGGGTACTGCGGAGAAATGGGTCATGCAGTTAAAGGAAGATTATAGTTATGACGTTGTTCGCCATATGCTCTGCTGAATTTACATTTGGAAATGTGACACGTTTTACACCTGTCACATGACATTCATGTTTTTCAGAGAATGTTTTACATAATTACGTGCCTTAATGTTGGATTTTTCATTGCACAGAACAATCATATCACATCTTATCATTAGTCCTTTAAAGCAGCAATTTAATGAGATGGGAGGGTAGTCCAATTTTATCTATGTGTCTTTAACTTGTCAAATAGTTAGAATTCTATTAGTCATATTCTGGAACATTTACCTTTGCTTTTGCCTTAAATACTATGAAAAAGCATTACTGTTGCCACATGATTGACATATTAATTGAGAACTGACGGGAGCAAAGGAGGAAGTCAGGAAAGGGAAAGGTCTTTGACAGGAGACTGCCGTTCATTTTCGAGTTTGTAACCCAAAGCCTTCTGTCATTTCTTTTAATCATGACAGTTCCACGACCTTAACTGCATGTTTATCATTGTAACCATGGCAGCGACGGTCCGGTACACCTGCCGCCGTAAGGGTATTATTTCAGGAGACAATTCTATGGGTATGGATCAGAAGGTATAGGGACAAATGACCAACAGTGTATGGTCATGGACTTGGAAAATGCTGTTTTGGACAGCTGGGTCTGCTGCTGTCATTCTAAAATAAAAACCTCAATCTGTGTGGAACAGCACAGAGGTGTGTACAGAAACCTGGAAATCCTGGTGCCATGTCAGAAGATTGAAGCAGTAGAATTAAAAATAAATTGATTCTACAAACAGCTGTGAATGGCATTAGTTAAATCAGCTATTATTCAGACCCACAGACACTAAATTATTTTAAAAGTTTTCATGTCCATTTGTGGAGATTTAACTACACATGGGTATAGGCTTATCAAAGTAAAAGCGACAAAAGTCAACTGAAAGTTTTATGTTTTTATTTTAATTTATCTTTAGCTTCTTTTTGAACATTTTTTTTTATTTAATTTAGCGTTTCCCTCCACAGTCTGCGTGTATCACGGTGTTGTTCTTTCCGTGTCTCTCTCAGCTGTTGTGCAACCCTACGGTGCCTGTATAATCAAAGATCCTCTTGCAGAGGAAGTTGTTTTTAGGACAGAGAGATCACTTGAATAGGCAGAGCAGAGACATGATTCAAATATCGATCAGAAAAAAAAACAAACAACTGAAGCCTAACTTGTCAACGATAATGTCGATCGGCGTTCAGCAGCATTTTTCCTTGCGTGCAAAAGCATGTGCAGTGTGTTTGCTTTTATGGGTACACTAGGTGTCTAGTACAGCTTGTGTGTGTGATTAAAGTTAACTGGCATAGTTGGATATGGTAAGCGATGGCAATATGGAATGCATGGGAGCATCAACGTTCCCTGTAGAGAACCAATTAGATGGAAGCCTTGGGGACGCTCAGAGCCATACGTAAGCCTGCCAGCATGTTATAGGCCAACTGTGGGGAAGGGGCCTTCACTTTCCTAGAGACATGCGAGAACATACACTCTCACAGACGCACATACACAGAAAATAGCACACGGCACACAGATGCACACGAGCACATATGCACCAGCCATAAACATAAACTGCCATTTTCAAGTGTCACTGCAAGTGTTTTTCAAGTTGTGAAAAAGTGAATCACATTCACAAGCTGCTCCTCTCATCTCTGTATGTTTTGATGTTTGAGTTCTGTATGAAATGTCAAAAGCACTCAAGAATACAAAGTATTCAAGACTCAAGAATTTGTGTCAGAAGAGGTGGATCTGAAGGAAGGCCGCAGACAAGGAAAAAGTTATTAAACACAACTTGCTTTACTTTGTGCTTCAGTTTTTCCTCTCGTAGAAAGACAACTCCTGTCATTTTGTGTATATATGGAATTCAATGGGACAAGGATAACTGCTCAACGCATTAAGTAATACGTGGATGTGCACACTGCAAGCAGACGTCCATCTAGCATTTTTTTCAGATTCATCTACAGATTGCTGTTTTATTGAATATGTAATCTACATAGGCCATCAATGCTGGCTTCAGTCACCTTGGTCCACCAACACACAAAAACTCCCACCATTCTGTGCTTCAGGCAACCTATTCAAATGATCTATATCACAGGTGCCTCTGTTTTACCAAGCAGCTGCCATGCTGTGTGCGGGATTTTCTCTTAAATCCTCCAGAATTTACCAGCACTTACGGCGGCTCTTTAGCTGTAAGAAAAAAAGGATTCTGTTAACTAATGTTGGTACAACTGTATGTTTCCCCTCTCTGTCTTCCACGTGTGCGCAGTTGATCTGTAGTGGGCTACTAATTACTCGAGCAGGTGGGAAGTCATTAAGGAACAGACGCTATGTTCTCAGCAGAGGAGAAACCTGAGCAACATAGAAGAAGTTGCCGCTGTATGGAAGATGCATGGAGCGTCGTCGCAATGAGTGGTACCCATTGTGTAGGGACCGTCAAACCATAAAAAACACTCTGGCAAGTGAAAAATAAACATAGTTGTTCAGACTTAAATGAATTTGGAGAGGATAATCATCTCGTGCAACAGAATTTAGTTCACAGCGGGACCAGTCATAGATTTTTAATGGTTGCCTTACTGGGAAAGGGGGTTTCAAATCATCGCTACTACAATCTTTTCCTCATATAATAGTGATCACCATTTCCGCTTTTAAAGCAGTAATAATAGCTATTTTGGCAACTTGGGGGCAATGCAACAACACTACTGATCAAAACCTTTTAAAGTTGTTAGGGCTCGCAACATGCTCGCAAACAAATGTTAATTTTAAGTCCAATAATCACTCTCCTTTTAGCTCTGGTTTGGTTTCTGCCAGCTCCTGCGAAAAGTATCTGGCTCTTCAGCTGCTTAATGATCCATCACATTCACCTGACATGCTAAGCAGTGGTAATGTGCAGTGGATTTATCAGAGATTTTTTTTTTTTTTTTTCCATGAAAACAGCTGCCCGCTGCTGCTAGAAATAAGGTCGATGAGAGCAGTGAGATTGAACTAAATGGTATGACTGTAAGTTGCTGGCCTAAAAAAAAAACAAAAAAACAAACAAACAATGAACTGAAAGATGTTAACACTGTAGAGCGTGAGGGAAACTGCAGAGTTGGATGATAATTCTCTGTGAGGACGCCATCATGGACGACCCCTCTCACATTACAGTCATTTGATCCGAGTAAAAATACTGATTAGTGCAGCTTTAACGATACTATGTTTTGTAATGTAGACCCAGCCTCTGACATTAACAGCCAACTGGTAAACACTTAGCTGCAAAATACCCCTGCGTGTGCGGATGCTCACAGTTCATGTCTGCAATTATGCAGGCATACCATACTGTTGTGATGAAGAGGGAGCAGAACCAGGCCCACTGTTGGCCCCCCCATGCACACTGAATCATAACATCATCATGCAGTAGGAAGGGGTTGTTGTTGGCTTTTCCCCCCACAGAGAAGATGGCTGGCGTAGATGCTAGTCAATATCAACTGGACTGCTTGTGCAAGTACCTAATGTTAATCCTTTAACTCTGAAGTTGAATGTTTGCTCCCTTAATCCACATGAATACTGAAAAAAGTATTTTCAGAGTCAAAAAGGGGCGCATCCTGAGGAAGGTGCAAAGACAGTCTGGACCAGAGAAATTACCAAAGCAGAGCAGCTACCTTGAAGCTTAAGGAAACACAAAAGGGCAAGCTGAAAGGTCCGACCAGTGTGATTAGCTATCCAATTAATTTGTTTTGTATATTTCCCGTCGACAACCAGTACTGCTGTGGCAGCTGAGGCAGCAAGAGAGGGTCAGGAAGGGATAGCTGCAGCTAATGAAGCAAGAGATGTAGGAGAGGAGGAGGAGGAGGAGGAGGAGGAGGAGGAGGAGGAGGACAGCAGCCAACATGCTGCTGTGGGAGAGCCAGCTAGGGCAGAGGCAACAGGTGAGACAGACAGCAAACACAAAAGATAGAGCTGTATATTGGTCAAGTATTTATTCGTCACAAAGTAAATGGGATATTACCTCTACACTTAGGTAATATTGAGAAGCTTGGACATGCTCCTTAGCACTGTGAGGGGCCAGATAAGATTGTCCTGGCTGCAACCTGGGCAACTCTCATTGGAAGTATGCCTGGTGCTTCCACAACACTCTGAAGAAATTACACCAGTGGCATGTGGTGATTTTTACAGATAGCCAAACGGAGCAAAAGAACCAACTACACCCCCACTCCCCACAAACTACCATCCCAAACGTGTGATTCCACTGTTCACTCCACTTAACGTCAGGGCCTGTCCTGTCTCATGATTTTGTGCTGACTGCCTTTCCTGTGCTGAAAGTCTCTCTCCTGCATCTTGCTGCACTCTTTCCTGGCCGAAGAAGTAGTAGTATCGTTCCTTTGAACTGACATACAAAGGTAATGTGCAGTATGGAGGAAACATATCTATCACGTCTACGGTAATCCTGAAAATATTTAGCTTCAACTGACAATGACACACTCCAGTGACGATGCACAGTTCTGCATTTTTCCTGCATCAACGTGCCGTCTCAAATCTACTACAGATCTTGCACAGAGAACCCTACACTTTGATTAGGAAAAGGAGAAGATGCTAATATGATAACTAACGAGCAAAACACCTGTTGAGCACCTGTTGAACTAACATTACCGATTTTTTTTAATCAAACCTGGCATGGCTAGAGACCTCTTAACGCTTAGGAAGAAAGGACTGTGTAATTCTGTTTCCTCAGACATCTGCACATGTGTATAATAATGCATGCAATATTCTGAGCTCAGAATGGTGGAAGCTGAGTCAAAGGCAGCTTGACAAGCACACTGGTCTGTAGCTAGCTGTAACTAGTCAACTGTCAAACATCCCAGGATTGTCCGCAATGCGCATATGCAAACTGCTTCTCTGCTCTCTGCTTGACAACACCCAGCCTCCATCAACGGGACACCGCCACGCCATAGCCGGACGCAATAGATGCAACAGCTGGTGGTCACCCTAGCGTCCAGAGGCATTAGCCTACTGCGTAAATTAAATGATGAATGCAAATAGACAATATCAGATCCCCTATGGGACAGAACGCTGTTCTGAGACGTAAGGACGGATATCGCTTCCAGTTTGGTATGGTTGTAATTGATGTGTATTTTTAGCTGTAACTGGTCAACCTCGCTTGTCCTGACAGCACGCCAATGGGTTACACATCCTATGGCCTGGAAACACATCAGGATCCAGAAGGAGCTAAAGGATGTAGCTGAAGAGAGGGACATCTTGACTGTCTACAAGACAGTACCTGTTAATGATGACTCCCATGCAAGTCTTCTTCAGCTCGACTCTCGTTTCTCTCTCATGACTGTGACTGGTTGAACCTTCGCAGCATCATCACTGAATCCTTCCCAGAGCCGCATGCACTGCTGATTGTGCTTGTAGCTATGTTCCAACACTGAATGTGAAACGGTTTACCTCAATGACACTTCCTTCCTGTGTTACATGCTACAGGCACTAAGGGAGATAACACTGACTCACATTGATCCTTCATTTCAGCTCTTTTGTTAGCTGATTACTGGAGAGTTTTGTGACCACGGGCTGTTACATTTCACAGGCCCAATGTCAGATCTAACTTAAGGCGAGGAAAGCTGAATATATTATGTTGAGGGGTTCTGATAGATATGAGTGCAGTGAATCTCTGATGTTGCACTGGACTTGAAGGACGCTGGGGGCAAATCTGAGGTGGTACAGATCCTCGTTTCACACAGAACATTGCATGAGCATCAGACCCGCTTGAATGCAGCGTAGAATATTAAATAAATAGAAGAAAAGAAATATCTAACAAAAGAAATAAAAGAGGAGCTATGCAGTTTTATGGCATATTCATACTTTTACTGAAACTAATAACACCATCTAATGGTGAAACCTCTTGGTGCATCTGTGCTTTGAGAAAGACTAAAAAGATACGAGGGGTTGCGGTATTATCCTTGATGGTGTTGATTTAGTAGATGGAACGTTTGAGAAGTCCTTTCTCTGTCGTACTTAACTGTATTATTTCTGTGCACATGTGGAACAATAACCATTTTAAAAGTGAATGGTCTCTTAAACCTCTAGGACAGAAAACAATACATGGTTTATGGTTTAGGGGATCAAATATAATTTGTCCCACTTTGATGTGGTATACTGTATAGTGTTGTTTTAATTTAAAGCTGTCTCATTTTAATAGTTTGAAGTAAGCCCATTATACACACATGCTGTCAGTGATGCTTCAAAGTTGCACTACTAGATATTTATTATCAGTATTAACAATGGGTTGAATGGATGAAAGTTGCTTGTAGTGATGAACGCACAGAGAATTGTTATCCAAATTTAAAAGCCCCATTAGCTCTATATACTTTTAGCATCTTTCTGCTCATTGTTTTTGCTGAACACCCTAAAACTTTACTGTTTGTTTCACATTCACTGCTGGCATCAACTTCACGCAGCCGCAGCGGGCTGCTTTCAACAACAACAAATAAATGTAATTAAAAAAAAAAAAAAAAGAACATAAAACCACTATGCACTATCTGCCCAAGCACCAAATGGCATAAAGACACAGGTAGCAACTAAGTGGTGGATATAGTGAAAATTCAGTAGCTAAAAAGCCACATGATGTGCTTTGGTGCCGGAGGAGATCGAAGCAAAACAACTGGACTTCCATTTGCCAGATACCTAGGGATACGACTGCAAATGAATGCTAATGTTGCTCCATACCTGCTGGATGTGTGACAAGTCTTTGTTATTTAAAGAAATAATAATAATAATGATGAATTGTTAATTCAGTCCAATTAACAAAATATTTCTTAAAAACAAAGCTTCTCCTGGCATCGCACACACATTTTAGATCGCCAGCGCCAAGTCCCGCCAGGAACTGAACACAATATCTGAGAAGGGTGATTACCGTACATCTCGCTCTTCCCTGCCTGCAGGAATCAAAAAGGACACAAGGAGATTTAGCTAGAGGGAAATTTAATCTTCCAGAGAATGCTCTCAAACTATCGCTTAACTCGCTTTGGGGGTCAGATGAGCGGAAGGAACCTGTGAATTAAATTTTGGCATAACTTGTTTTTCCGGGCAGGACAGTTGAATGTCATGTTGCTCAGAGCTGTGTTTCCACTCTCAGACAAACACTTTGCTGACAAAGCAGGTGAGGCACTCTGATACCTCAAAACGAATCTAACATCAGTTTTCCATTACACTGAATACAATTCGTGAATTTATAAAGGCTTGCCAAATCCTCAAACTGCTTTTGTAGAAGTCTTTTTTTTAGTCCACGTCTTTCACACAGAGACACATTATAATGGTGATCACATTTATTGAAGTGTAGACTGCAGTTGTTAAATAATGTGTGAATGAGTTGGAATGGGCCACGGAGGCGCATTTAAGTGTTTATCCAGCTGTGTGATGAGCCACAGTGTTTCCAAATCTGGGTTTTATTTTTGCTTTTAATTCTTTTATTCCATCTGATATTTCATGGACCGTAAAAAAAAAAGCTCTAATGAGACTTTTGAGAAAATTATTACCTGTTGTTAATTGCATTATTACTACGTTTTTAATACTTAAGCTGACAAAAAGTGAAGGCAGAAACAAGAACAGCAACCAAAAATAGCTTCTGCTTTGTGAGTTGGTTGCACTTGTCCATGCAAAGTAAGTGCCTGAAAAAGAGTATGGGGTGGGAAACCTGCCTCTGAAAATATCACAGGCCAGATTTACAACGGCTTTTACACCTGTCTGCAGAGGCAGGTGTGACACCTTCTGCCCTCGACACCTGAAGTGTTTGCAAAAATGTACCTCTTTGCTGGTTGTGTATGCCTTTAAGAAAGGACACCACAAACAACTTGTGAAGCAAAGTTGATTCTGTAATCCCCCGGATTTACTATACAAATAACGACACATCGTTTTGCGTGGAAAATCCTTATCCTCTTAAAAGCGGGTGCAACTAGAATGGAACTCTGTGGGGTGCATGCCTCTGCCAAGACCAAACAACCCCCACCAACTTCTACAAAATCATAGATCTCAACTGCATAAATGTGTCAGATTTTTACGTTTTGCTTTGTTTTCTATTATTGAAAGTATTATATCTTTGGGTTTGGATCGAAGATGTCACCTTAGGCATTGTACACAATTTTGTATCTAGTTTTATAGACCGAACGATCAATCATGAATATGATCAACAAATTGATAAATAGTGAAAATAACCTTTAGTTTCAGCCCTATTTCTGAGCTTGGTGAATTTAGAATGCTCTCACTTCCGAGCTGTGCCAGACTCGGTGCGATGCATGAATACATGCAGATTTCTCGCCATAAACTTTGGGACATTTTGTCAGCAAATCTAGTCCCAAGTGTGTATTAAATGCATAATGGGATCAATGTGGTTATGGTGACAGTGCACATTATATAACGGCTTTGTGTTTGAGATTTTACACCAGTCGTATCCATAGCAACAAAGGAGTGCATTTCATTTTTGGCCCCCTTTATGCAGCCTCACAGCCCTGTGCCCTTTTAAATTCACATCGTCATGCTGAGCAGTCAACTCCAGAGTGTCTACAAAACTCATTTGGTCTCAGCGTTTTTTGGTTTTGCTTTGTCCATTTAATATGTTCAAACAAACCCACACTATATGATGTGAGTACGGAGAGACACAAACACAGCAAACATACTGGTACAGTTAAGTGTCAGCTGCTGCTCTGCTCTCTCCCATCCCCGTTCACCATGGCGTGCGCACACACACACACACACACACACACACACACACACACACACACACACACACACACAGTCACATTTCCTGATCCCAATGCTAGTCTGTTACAATGGCTCAAGAGACTTTCCTCAGGCCTTTGTTATACCCACTTACCATGTCAGGAACAGTGCTCATCGCAATCTGTCTCTCAAGATGCACCATGACAGGCTTCTCCTGTCTGTTCTGGACAATGTTCCCTGTGATGTGAGAGTGAGGGAGGTGGGGAAGTGCCAGGGTGAAGGAAAAGGGAGAGAGAGACAGAGAGAGAGAGAGAGATGATGTGAGAAAATAGATACAGTGAGACAGAGATGGAGGTTGTGTACGATTTCTCAGTCCTCTATCTGTTAAAGAAATGCGAAGGGGGAAAAATGTTGAACATCACAAGGCTGTATGTCACATCAGCAATACAAGTCCAGGCACAAAGCAGTGCGGGGCAAAAGGGACATTTCTCTTTCAGTTGGGGAGAAGAGGTTTATGGTCTATGGCGTTGACTGTGGTTTCATTTGAGAAAATTGGAGAGATATTGGACTCACTTTCAGCTTTTCATTTGAGAGATGTGACTAAGAAACACAAACACACACACACATTAGAGTGAAAGACTATGTGGTGTTGTATGGAAAGCATTTTAAAGGATAATTCTGCTTTATTACAACTATTTATCACCTGACCTCCTGGATTCCAAGTCCCACACAATATATACTGTGAGGTAAAAGACGTGAGAAAAACCAAAGCCACGTTGCCATTTTTCAGTAGATTAACATTAAATAGAAGGAAAAAAAAGCAAAACAAATCATTCCTTATTTTTCAGACTGCACAATAAAGGCCTAACAAAATAAATCAAAAACAGATGTCTGCTGGTCATTTTTAATGCTCGTTATATCCCATGCACTGTGTCACAGTGGAAGACAACATAAGGTCGGGAGGGTTAGACCTATGGGTGTCCCCATAATGTATCACACTGCTATTTATTATAGTATATTATACTGTAGCTACTGGTATTTGGTCACATTCATTCCCAAAAGTAGAGTCACAATGTAAACCTCTGTCACGAAAAGGTCAAAGCTGAGTCCTGTACTGACAGACACTGTGGATGATAAAAAGGGGATTACAGCGTACGTAAGATTAAATGGGAACTGTAGGGCAGATTTATAAATGATGGATTATAAAGTTAAAGAGGGAAAGAGAAAGAGAAACAATAAGGTAGGAAGAAAGAAGTTGAGCAGAGAACAAAAATGAGGGGTGGTTAGGACAAAAAAGGGGAAGAGGGAGAACATAACAGAAGGGTGGAGAGAGTGAGTATTGAGGGCAGAGAAAAAGAAAAGGACATCAGGATAAAAATATACCAAGGCGGAGGTGTAGTTCACTAAAGAGGTGTGTAAACCAAGACATTAAGAATGTGGAAGGACTCAGGTCCACTTGTTCGGTGTCCTCAGCAAGTGATGAAAGTCATTTCATTTTTACAGCCATGATGACATGTCCCCCAATGCCCACTGTCAAATTGATCAGTGCGCACGCGGTCGCACAAGTGTGTGGTTATGTGTGAATGTAACCCTTTTTTTTTTTTTTTTTTTTTTTACAGTCTGTGACCGCCCTTGGAGTTTTGAATTATATGCTGTAAGTATTTTGTGACCGGTGGCATCTTGCGAATCTCAGGCTGCACAGAGGTTCCAACAAGCTCCACAAATCAACGGCCTTGCCTGACAGCTGAAACCCGGGGACCAAAAAGATTCCAGAGGACACTTGTTGACACTTTGGAACGCTTATTACTCTGAGTGTAAAAGGTAATCATTAAGACGATGTAGAGCTGAGTTTATGTTACGGGTTAGAGAAAATGTCACGAACCTTAGAATGTGTCTTTTTTTTGTGTGTGTCTTGTATCCGCTTGTCTACCAGTGTATACTTGTGTGAGTGTGTGTTGTGTGTGTGTGTACCTTCTTTTTTTTTCTTTCTCTCTAGGACGTGTGAATGCACTTGTCATGTTCCAGACAGCCTCCAGTGAGAAAGCAAAAGGAGAGGGTCTTCCTTCTTCCTTGTCTCTTGATTTAATTTATTTATTTATTTGCCTTTGATCTACCCCAGTCTGGTGAAAAGGGGTGACATGAGTTGTCACTCTCCTCCCCAACGCTGCACACGCACCTCCAGAAGAGCTCGCACACCCCCTCGAGGACCACAAGTCACTCAGAGGGACGTAACACACAGCACGAGGATGCACATCTGCGTGTGCAGATGACCGACAGTCACAGATGAAGCAATGCAAGGAGACACACTGGCAGGGGTGCATGTTAGGGTGTGTGTAGGCATCCACACATACACACACACACACGCACACAGGCAGCTACATGCACATACAAACCGCAGGGGCTACAGGTGCCTGCGTGGGACAAAATTAGAACTGTGTGATGGTAGACAGTGAGACTGCTGACTGACAGGCGGCCTTGCTGACAGCTGGTACCATTCAAGACATTTTTGGGACTCACACCCCGGCTTGTTTTGACTAGTGAGCATCTGTTGCATATTCACTCACTTCCCAGCGTTAGTGGAAGTGCGGCTCACTTTTCCTGGACGAAGGTTCAACCACGCATCCATTTTGTCGGAAGACGAACACACTCTCAGGTGTAGAAAGTGATATATTTCAACCTGCAGCATGTCCTTAGGTGCACCCCTCCAATCTGTCTTTCCCAGTCCACATCAAAAAGGGAGGAATCCGGGGACATCTTAACCACATCTCTACGTGATGGAGCAGCAACTCGATATCTAAGTTGTTAGCGAGGCCGCCGTCAAATGGAGTAATCTAACTTTTTTGTGCCTTTCCTCTTAATTGGAAGTTCAACTTGCTGCTAAATTGCGACATCAGATCTTAATGGAAAACCCTTAATGAAAAATCCCACTTGAATTTCATTCCACTGGTCTGATCCGACTCAGTCCATCTTGCCTTGACAGTAATGACTTCAGCAAGGCTCAAAGAAAGTCTAATAGCCCGACCTAACATTTATTAGCATTGCGTTTCTTGTATTCTAACTATTCAAAATGCAAAAACTTTTTTGATAACTAGTATTATCATCTTGAATATGGTGAATATCAAGGAGATAGTTGTAGACTTGAAGGGGACCGGGGCTATACTAAAACACTATTACCATTCTTCAAGAGGAGGTGGAAGTAGTTGAGGGATACAGATAGAGTCCATCTCAACTGCAGACTGGACTGGTAATGCAACACAGAGGCTGTATACAGCAAAGGGACAGAGCAGACTCCACTTCTTGAGGAAGCTTAGGTCGTTTATAATGTGTATAGCACAAAGTTGTAGATCTTTTTACAGGTCCACAGTGGCAAGTGCAATATCATTTGCCACAGTGTGCCGGGGCAGCAGCATCAGAGCCACATCTCGCATCCCCTCTCCCGGCAGAGCACTTTCAATAAGAGACCATCTACCTATCCATCCACCCATATACCCATCCATCCTATTTCTTTCGTCTCTGGACACGCAACAAAGATGGCCACTGAACCGACACTTCTATTACAAGCTGTGATTCACATTGTCAGATTTTCTTTTGAGAGAGTAATGAGTAATGACAACTATGTAGTTATCGGCAATTGCGTTGCATCCAACGCTTCACTCGCACTGCAGGGGCACAGTATATCACACCGAAGCACTCAACACATCAACATTTTCATGTGCGCTATAAATTTGACAACATCACACCACATTATTTCAGTCATTCTCAAAGGGAATCGCACTCGCAGTGTGTTTTTACCACATGGCGCCAGATTTGACACCTTTTATTTGGTGACAAGGATTTCACGGTCAAATAATTTCCATCTATCTGCCTCGGTATTCAGCATCTCTGGATAGTGAGGTCATAGAATAAAAAGCCTCATAAAGTGCTCACAAGGTGAAAAGAGCAATTTGCATACACCTAACCTTTGATGTAGCAACTCCCTAGAGAGACCGCAGCAGGTAACTGGCCAATTACCCAGGTTAAGTATGAACTCACTGAGAAAACAAAAAAAACAATCCCTGTCACCCTAAGCACACATTTACAGCCATTCAGTGCCCTCTCCTTTTCACTTCTTCCATCATTTTCCCTTCATTTCTACAAGTAAGTTTAAGATGCTCACGTATCAAGCAGCTTCTTCTGTGTTTGCAGGAAGGTGCTGTATTCATAAAGAAGGTGCACAACCTGTTAAAATTTTTTAAATGGAACTGGCTGTTTTTCTCTGCCTTAGAGCATCCAAAATTATGTAAGCATGATGAGGAAAATAAATTAAAAAAAATTCACTTTTTGCAGTAAAAAAAAAAAAAAAAAATCCCTCTGACCTCGCACACGTTCCATATTTTATGATTACATGAACTACATAGTGTACCAGCAGCTTACAACTTCTGATAATGTGTGTTTTTGTGCGCTGAGAAGCTTTTGTTCCATGCAGGCTGACAGACCCAGAGGGACACTGCGCTCGGAAGGACTCTGCGTAGCCAGAGAGGCATCAAAAGCAGACATAGATGCAGAACTGCGGCATACTGTGACACCTCTTGGGACAAAACTTAAAGCTGCAGGTCCTACTAAAGCTGCTTCCTCTGTGAAGTTCCTCTTACGTCTATGGTGCAGAGCGCAGTCCTACATGGGTCCGGTTTCGCCGGTGAATCTCAGTACGGGAACTGACCCATTACACAAAATCAATTTCATCTCCGACTCACGGACGTTATGTAGGCTCAGAGCCAGCTGCTGTACAGGAGGCAAATGCAGAGAGTATCAGGGTACTGTAGAGGTGCACAATGAGATGCAGTGTTACAGGGAGAGTGAGGAGGAAAAAGCACCCCAGTGAGTCCTGAGGTCCTGCACTTGTAAGGGACCTTGCTGTCACAAAAACTCAATGATGTCCTACCCTGAACATTCCTTCTTTAATCACATGAAAGAGGAAGGCACATTGTCAGCGTAGGAGAATCTTTATCGCCCCAAATGAAGGCAGGACATTTGCAGGACCGCACAAGAACAAGAAAGCAGGAGATAGAGGAGATGTAGAAGGTACTTGGTCCTCCTTTTACATAGGGAGAAAAAAAGGGGGAGACAAAGGGAGTAAAAGACGAGTAGAAGGAGGAATGCTGCGTTTCTGCTATCTTGAAGTAGGCCACGTACACAGTGCTGCATTTGTCATAAGCGACAGCCCTATTAATCATGGAAGGGGCAGTGTCAATGCCCAATGGCTTTGCTCTGCAGGTGGGTTGTCCCTCTGGATGCCAGGGCTCCAACCTCAGTGTTCTACCTCTGCTCTCCTTACTTTCCCTCTCCCCTTATCCCCCTCAGCGCACCGACGCTGTGAAATGACTCTCCTTGCATTCCCTCTGTGCATCCAACTCTCACCTCTTTCTTTCAGTCTTCTTTCATCTCACTTTCTTTCACTTTTTCCAACTCTAGTCCTCTCTTTCACTGCCCTTGGAGCTTTTTTTGTTTTTGCTAAGGTTTTAAGTCTTTCTATTAGTTTGTCTGTCTTCCCTCTTTTCCGCTGTCAACCCATCCTCCTCTTTTCCACCAGACAATGTGGCTCTGGGTTTAAGATACTCAGCAAGACCTGTATCAGCAATCAGCCATGGCACTCCAAGCGCTGACACGCTTTGGTTCCCAGGAGTCTTGACCAACCTAGTTCCACTCGCACACCTGTCTCTCCATCCCATCAATTCCTCTCTGTGTAGAGAGTTCTTGGTGCAAGACTTAAGGGAGAGCAATGTTACAGGGAGATGCCTCTATAACTGTCACTTTGATTGTCTTAGTTCCTAAGTAGGAACATGGAATATGGAATATTTTTTTATAGAAAAATGTAGAGAAAGTCTAAGACAGTAGAAGACACAGTATAAAGCACCATCAAGCAGATTTACACTGTACCTGTACACATGACTTGCCAGAATTTAATGAAAACCTAAAGCACATTATGTAATCTATAATCTTTATTGGCAAACGGTAAGTCTACATTCTGGAATCAGAGTTCAAAAGTGTGTGAACCACTCTGGTTCAGCCTAAGACTGGGGATACTTGCAAAACATAAACTAGCTCAAATCTGCAATAACTGATTTTTTTTTTTTTTTAAATGGGCAATTTTGGGCAGTAGAAACAAGTTGTGAACTCAACATTGACATATTATCTCCAAGTGAACTTGTTAGCAAACAGTTGGCGATTTACCGACAAGTCCTTCAAAATCCAAAATTGTGAACAAGAATGAACGTGAACTACTTCATTTTAATCTGTGTGGACTGAACTTTGAGAGCACAACAATGACTACAGCCACTTGAGGGCACGGTCACTTGAACATAGACATGTCATTTTGCGGCACTTGCTAGAATAACCGATGCTGTCTGATACGGCTGTTAGATTTTACTTCCCGTTTTACTATAGGTTGTAACAAACTATGGGGTCCAGTCTCTTATCTATTTTGGTCTCTACCAACGTCTGTGGAAACTATCTGGCTCTTTAGCTGCTAAATGCTTCATTATGCTCACCTTCTAGTTGCTAACTTTATCTGTGGTGTGGGCCTTTAAAGCTTTTTAACTGAAAACAGCTGCCTGCTGCGGCCAAAAACCGTGCTACAGGAGTGATGAAAGTGAACCAAAACCGTGAAATTGGGTGGAGAGGTAAGCAATTAATTTAAACTTGCTATAAAGCTCCATAAAGCCGAGAGGATGAATAATTCTCTAGGTTCATCCTACACATTACATTGGCATCGATATATATATAGTTATTCTAAAAACAATGATTGTTGTTTAGGATTTGGAGTTGTTTCAGAGGCACCATTGACTCACTTGTGTTGATTAATTAAAGTAAAGTAACGAGTAACAACTAATAACATTGGCTGTTAAGTGATTAATAAAGTAATCTGATTACTTTTTCAATGCATCATATGTAATAAGTAATTGATTTGGTTCTCTGCCATTAGGAAGAGACTTATAATACTGGTATTTGTCTGTGCCTATTTGTGTGTGCGTGTTTGTGTGTGTGTGTTTGCGCGCGTGCCCATCACTGCTGTTGATAATGTTACATATTTCAGTCAGATTCCACGGTCATATATCTGGGTGCATTTGAGACCTGAGATAAGGAGGGATTTATGAAGGCAGCCCTCTGCTAAGTCAAGGTGAACACCAGAGATATGATGCTTCTGTGTGTGTGTGTGTGTGTGTGTGTGTGTGTGATTCATTGGTTGTGTGAAAGAGCACAAATGTATGACAGAATGTTACTGCGATGTGTGTGCACCATACGCATGCATGTAAGAATGAGTGTGTGTTTGTGCGCGCATGTATTCACCACTGACATAGTATTTTCAACTTAACTATTCCGTCTGTGGAACACCCGTGAAGGATTTAATGTCTTATGGTGCCTGAAATCCATCCTTTCAATATCTCAGTATCATTTTATTCTTTTTTTTTTTTTTCTTCACGAACCTAATCCATTTCATAGCCACAGCCTTGAAGCCTTCCCCAACATGCATTTAGCATGAGGAAAGAAGCTCTGTGATGGACTATTGACCTGTTTTAGGCACCTCACTGCTGCGTATAATAAATCTAATAATTTCATTCAGAGACTCCCAACTATACACATAGATAAACTAATTTTGATGTTTTGTCTGTTTCATATATTTTAATCCTGCGGTTAAAGCTAATATGCAAATTCATGTTTGTACATGCTCCAGAACCTAAACTGTTTTTGGTCTAAAATAATAACCACGCATACTGATTTAAAGTATGGAAATGTTGTGAAATGTTCGTCTGTGTAGCGCAACTGGAGCGTGCCCTGTGTCACTGGAAAGCCCTTTTTAATTGTTAGTGGCCGACTGTCTATTTGATGCTTGCTGAGGTAACATTAATGAAGTGTGGCTTTTCCATCTGTCATGTCTTGTTAACAGGTGCGGGATTATAAGATAGATGCTAACTTTCTCTCTTTAGTCTGGTCAGCTGCCAACTTCAATTTATTTGCCGTCAAGCAAGCTCCACCTTCTCCAGGCATCACTTCTTGTCCAGACAAGCCCTAACATCACAGCAGTCATGTATGGATCATTATGACCTACTTCACTCGGACATGTATACACTTCCGGGGGCACACAATAGCACAGGGCCTGATAACCTAATCACCCAATGTATAAAACGATGTTGCATGTTTTGTTTTGCTCCAATCATAACCATATACATCACACATGATTTACATTATCAGCTATTAACATGGTTGTGCATAATGTACAATTACTGTTTGTGACAATAAGATGGTGCTTCAGGGAGAGTGAGGATGGGGTGATATTTTAAGCGATACCTTATGCATGGAGGTCAGAGACTCTGGGTTCTTTGTCGGGTGGTGGTGTATTTTATTGGGTCATTGAGAGCATTTCTATCAATACTAAAGGAAACCTTGGTCCTTCAGATTCAGGGGAAGTGATTTCTTTGAAAAGTTGGACAGGTGCTAGGAGAAAAGAAAGTTTTTGGAGAATAGGATTAGAGACATCGCTGCAGAGCAGAGTAGTGTTGGGTGATATCTGTCACTCCCTATTGGGTGTCTCGCTAGCCCCGCCACCCCATCCGATGGCACACTCCTAACTGAGGAGGATCAGCCTGCACAGCGGTACAGCCACTCCTGCCCCCTCGTATTTTGTTATTTCATCACAAAGTCTGTCTCTTTTTGGACTTTTAGATCCCCTTGTCTTCTCTGTCTTTTTTCTTTTCCAACTTTCTCCACCCCGCCGAAATCCTCTAAAGCTTTTATCTACTCTCTTTAACACTCAGTCACCATCACGAGGCAGTCTATGTAGAAAACTGGGACACAGAAAGAGAAAAGGGTGCTTGCTGAGGTGGGCCACAATTGTTAACCGACTTATTCTTTTATTTTGATTTTGGCATGTTTGCTAAATGTCCAAGATGTAGTCGTAACTTTGGTTTTGTTAATAAAGCAAGCAATTTGCTGTGGTTCATTATTGCACATTATATTAAAAAAACAGTTTTTGCAATTAATTGTTGCTAAACTGTTCTTTGGCCACAGAATAGCTCAGACCCGAGGCCATGTGATAATGTGGGCACTGGAAATAGACACAACTTTACATCTATCTTTGTGATTAAGTTCAATTTTGCTTAGTGTCACTCAAGTGACAGCCGCAGGAAGCAAGGCAAGTCTCTTTTATTGTCACATTCAGGTCTTCATGCCAGGTTTGACACCTGAAGGACTTTATTCTGAAAATGTAAAAAATATATATACTGTATAGAACTCTCTACATACACACACAACACCTAACAAAATGAGTGGTTGAAACAGAAGTAAATAGAGTACAGCACCCCATGACAACAACACTGTCCTTTAACTGTCCCATGAGTAAAAATTGGCTGCGAGTCTCCAATAAACACTTTTGTATTCTTGTGTCACACTGTGCCAATTCTGCCTTTGAGGTGGTGCATCATTGGAAAATGGATTTTCCGACCCTACTATCCCGGAAAATATTCCAACCACTGCTGATTCCAATGACAAAATACCACTTTTGTACATGGGCATGAGGAAAGAAATTGCCAAAGTGGGAGCACAGTATAATTGGGATACACTGTCACACACTGAGCCTCTTCACCAAGTTGGTCAACGCTTTCTGCGCTAAATGGGCAAACGGGTACCCCTGTGCATTCTTTATACTATTTATGTCTGACTACGGTGACACTAATGAGTCCTGTTTACAGTGGTCATGCTTTTAGCCCATGGTTATAGACTGCAGGCCCATTAACACATATTGTAGCTCTCGCTTTCCAACTCGCTACCTCATTTTGCATTGCTCTTTCTTTCGAGATGTGTAGCTATATATACACACACACACACACGCACACACACAAATATGCACGAGCCCAGAAACATACAGCACATGATATATTATTAAATGCATTCAATCTTGTAAACCAACCTTATAAAACCGCCAGTCTTTTTATGTTATGATACTTTTTTCTGCTTGTCTTGTATTTTACGAACACCTTTCATCATTACTGGAAATGCAAAGGGATTTACACATTAAATATGAACAATTGTGAGCATATAGACTACTGTGTATCTAGTACAGCACATGAATCCATTCTCTCACGTGGCAATACTCATCAAGTGCTGTACCAACACACAAGGATAAAAAAACACCTTGTCCTCTTTGAGTGACTGCGAAATCAACTCATTTTAATTTATTTTTTTGTCAGTTTGTTGACAAGGATGTCAAGATTGGTTAAGGACAACAGATCAATTCTATGTGACCTTGCAGAACCGCTACGTGTCTGTCACTCCATTTGAAACTTTGATTGGTTTCGTGGTTTTTAACGGTTCTGTCTTACAGGCAGGCCGGCATGATGAATCACTAAATCTATGGAGACTGAGTACTGTAGAGTGAGTTTATCAAGCAATAACAAGGTTTTCAAAGCTTCAGAGATAGAGTTGTTAAGATGTCCTAGACCAGCAGAGTCCTCTGTTCATGAAGTCACCATCTTCAAGTGATTATGTGACCATCTTCAAGATTATGTGGTGAAATAGCTGGTAGGTTGAGACTGAAAAACGGTGTGGGAGAATAAGAAGTCAGTGAGTAAACTGAAAATAAGATACTTCCCTTAAACAAACTTGTGTAGTTAATTTGCCCCAACCCTGACCTTGACCTTAACCTTCAGTGTGAGCTAAAGTTGAACTGTTCTTTATTGACCCTCCTTCAGTCCTTTATCCGTTACCTCTTCTAAAAACAAAACTCCAGAGGCCTATTCCTGCATTGCCCAATTACTCTTTCAGCTGCACTGAATGTGACAAACTATGTGGAGGCTGCCACCTCCCATTCATTTCTGTGACAAATGGCAAATTCACGTGAAGCATGATTGGATTATTTAACAGCAAGGACGGAGCAGACGGCAGAGCGGACAAAGTTATAACAGGTGCGCTGTGACCTAGAAAAGTATCAATAAACATCTGAAATCTTTTGTGCATATTGTGTAAATAGATGTAAATACTCTATAAGATGCAGTCGCTGACCAATTTCACTTATTAACCCCAAGTGCGGCTAAACCCATGGAAGAAAGTTTGAACTGTCTGGGTCTTTTAATGTGAAATTTTCTCTTTTGTGTCAATATCTCTTTACTGCAGGTCAGCAAGGAAACACCGTCTGTGGAAACACAAAAAGGAAATAAAAAGACTGTATTTTTTGGAAGATCATGACCTGACGTGTCCAACCGCCTGCTTGCATAACATATTTTTCTTGGTGCTCATGGTCTTCAATTCAACAGCCTCAAAGCTCCATGTACTGCACATCAATTTCAGAACTTCATTTTTTATAGTTTTATCATGTCTAACAAGAGAGGGTTCCTCATTCAACCCCTTAGCATTGGTAGCAAAGTGCATTCAGGTTGTTTTACATCTGCTTTAGCACACATATCTTCACTGCTGCTGTCCCCTTGAGCAAGGCACAGAATCCTCAACTTCACTGAGTGCGGATGACTCTGTAGCCTGTCATCTCTGTCTATCTACAGTATATGTTTGTGTGGGGTGGGTGGGGGAGGCGGGGGGGGGGGCACACGGACGACACACACCTTCAATTCTCTTCTTCTCAAGATAGGTCAATGGGTTCTGTTGAAATTGGCCCACCAGCTTTGCCAGGTCTTGTTTGTCATCATGTGGACAGGGACAGAAAAAAGAGGCACTGAAAACTGTGATGGCAAAGTGAGTAGCTGTATGCAGATTATTAGCAAGCAAACACGGTGACACAATTATTAGCAGGCAAAATAAAAGATTTCTCTTTTTTCTCTGCCTGCCATCCCTCTCACACACATTTTCCTTTTATCTATCCTTCCTGATCTCTCTCTATGCTTCTATCCAGTTAGATACTGTTTGAATGATCACGTTCCCTGGCATGAGAGTGCTATGTAATTAACCTATGAGATTCCTGCTGTTGCAACGTGCCTCTTGCCTGCCTCAGTGGCCTCCTCTGGTGGATTATTACTGCCATCTACTGGCCAAACAGAAGCCCGGGTAGCCCTGCTGTGAGAGAAAGATGTGACGGAGGAAGATGTATTCCTGAAATGACGGATTGCTGGCCAGTCATCAGTCATTGACAGGTGATCATGCAAACTGCTCTCTCCTTCCCTTTCTCTCTCTTCCCCCCTGCCTGTGTCTATCTTACATCTCTTCAGAAGCCATTAGGGTCTGAGGAGGAAAATCTGCCAGGAACCCTCTCAATTATAACATTAAACAAATGGAAAAGTAACACCCAGACCTCATAAAAAAGATAAAGTGAAATAGAAAATCCTGGGTTTTATACATCTAACAAAAAGCATGTCTAACTATATATGTATAACAACAAAAATAACAATCATTTAAATATTCCTTCATCTTAATAAATACATGCATTGGACAGCACAGACTGTTTATCCAGTTTACTTGCACTCTATTGTCAGCTAAAGATTTGGCTGGAGATACTCTCTACTTTTCTGATTGTACGAAATGATCCTATTACTGCCTATGTAGGTAAAGCCTGATACACTGTATTTTATTCCTCTTTGTCACAGATCCCCCCTGTTCCCTGATTACCATGAACACTGTTATTAAATTACATTCTAACTAGCTAGCTAAGTTAACAAAATACTGTTATCATAAGTCCTAGATTGCTACACCAAGCTGGCACCTAGCGCTAAATGTTTCATATTAAAAAGAAAAAAAAAAGAGTGAACCTGCAAACTTTGAGTATTTAGGTTACTCAGTCACTGGAGCACCCTTAGTGTTGTCCTGTTTCTGTTTCCACCACTTCTTCCACTCTTTTCTCTGCTGTTTTTGTGTCTGCTGGAAGTACAGCTCCTCATTGGGCAGGTCAGGATTAGAGTTTCTGAACGTCACAGTAAACAGCTAGACCAGAGTGCAACAGAGCCCCATGAGGGAGTTTTGCAGGTTTCTGTCCTTGCGGCAGTCGCTTTAGGAAAGCTATTTAGAGTGTTTTTTGCTGTAGCTGTCAATACTGCGGAGTCATTTTATGGAGACTCCCTCAGTTCTTTGGGGCCTCGAGCAGTTTTCTAGCCTTGCTTGGCCACAAAATCCGAGTATTCACCTCTGTCTTTGGCTATTTCTACTTCACAGACACACGACGCAAACGCTCTCCCAACCTCTCTGTTCAGCAGAGTATTATCCCAGCAGGATTTCAACTCGTAGTATTCAGTTAAACAATAATCATGTCTGTGAAAAGGTTTATTTTGTGTCTTTGTAGATACCACCTTTTTTCTCTGCCTCATAGACAGGTGTATTAGTATCAATTTCTTTCTAATTATGTGTGTAGTAGGTGCTTGCTAAGGCTAATTATACATTGAAGCAGCATTGAAGGAGTTTTATCTTGGAAGCGTGATGTAAAAACACCGTAATTATAGATAATGTGGGTGTAATTAGGTACTTCTTAATGAACAGACTTTAAATGAGATGTTGCTTAGATGACAGCAGGAGCTGGATAGGACAGAGGGACTTCTAATGTATTGTTCTCACTTGGAGAGAGGTCCGTTTCTACTATATGAGTGTGCAAAAGCAATTTTTAATATGAAAATGGGGGGGGGGGGGGGGGGTCATCTGTGTTATTCACTCATCAATGCAACCTCACAGTACAGGCTAATCGATCCAGCGGCAGCCGTGTCTGTGCTCATCACATTCAACACCTGGGATACACATCATGTTGAACAGAATATCTCCATCTCATTTCCCCTTCTGCAGATAAATCCTGAACATCACAAAGTGCCAAACATTATTCTTCTCTCTCGTGGCAAAAATTCACGAGGGTTTTGTGGTACATGTTCGTGCACAGCTATTTCCAGCATGACAAAGTAAAGTGTGAATCGTCAGCTCATAAATGAGAAAAACCTGAGTCACACTCTTTCCTCTAAGAAAGCAGTGGTTTAAAAAAGCCCATCTCTCTTTCTTGAGATGAGATCGGATACTAGTGAGGGTGACACAGCTGGCTGCCATGTTTTTCAGCGGTGACTTGGCTCTCTCTTAATTCATTTATTCCCCTGCTCCACCCCATCTTTTGCGACGTTACCTCTGCCTTCTTCCTCATCAAAGCGAAGGGATGTGATTTAGCCACCTTCCCCATTGCGTTTGATTTTCTCCCTCTCCTCCGCACTGATCCATCAGTCATGAAACCGCGCTTTGATCCGTACATGATTGGCCATGACATTCATCGTCTTGGCCTATCACACTCAACCGCCGTCGTTATGTCCATGCCTGCACAGTTCAAAGGCTCCGGTCCTTAAAAGTTTAAGCTCTCCCTCTCTCACTCCGACGAACTAGTTTTACTTTGTCCTCCACTTTTTCTCTCCTTCACCACTGTGTTTTGTTGTATCAGTTCTCTCAGAATGAAAGTTGTGAAGCAATATGAAGGAAATGTTACAGGTTAAGGAGTCAAAAGGAGCCGTTTGTTTGAACACTAAAGTTAAGATACACAGCAGTTACCTTCCTGCAAAAGGTGTTCTTAAAATGCCCACGCTGTGTCAAAATACAGATACATCTGTCGTATAAAAAAAAAAAAAAAAAAATTGGATTATTTAATGTTCTGGAATAACACTGCAACAAGTCTTTCATCTGATGCGAGCCCATACCTTTGAGTTTGACGGGCCTTAAGATTCCAGTCACATCCAGTCTTCTGCTTTGTTGTCTCTCCGCTTGCTCTGTTTCTCAGGTTGGCTTTTAACTTGTACTGCAGGTTCATGGGAATACACAAGAGGGATGAAGGACATGGATTGACATTTGTATATTTTAAAGGATATGCTCAGTCTAAATGTTGTGTTTTTCCCTGCAGACCCAGAGAGAGACAGAGACGTGTGACCAGACTTCAGTCCATCCACTAACGCCCTTTGAAAGCTCTCCCTTGGCAGACATTGAAATGCTTTTAGCAGAACACATTATTCAGACTTTGGCGCCCCCTGTCTGCTGCCGCAAGCATTGCAGAGTTCACCCCCTGCCCTACGGCACTCTGTTTGTCTGCTCAGGCGGGCCATACACCCGCTCCCAAAGCGAATTTGTTTACAAATCGACAGAGCCAAGTGGGTGTGACTGGGCCGCTGTGATGAGACAGTACATGTGGATCCATGGAGCAGTTTCGATCCATCAACAGACCACAGAGCCTTTTCACTAGCCTGTTTTTGTGAGATGTTCCTTTCACCTGAGCAGCAGAAAGAGGAGTAGAAAAAAAAAATGAACTGAAAGAGTAAAAGTCAGGCTTACGCCCAAAAGCAGCTCAGCTTGTAAAACGGTGAAATATTGCTGCGTTCTTTCGATATTTTGTCTGCCAGCAGTTCTCAGTTGTAGTGCCTTCAACCTTCACAGGGAATAGCCTCACTCTGTGCTTTTTCTTTACAGATGACAGGGGCCTGAATGTCATCTGATGCAGGTCTGGCAGTTTTCTGAAGGGAACAGGAGGGAGAGGGAGGGTGAGCCAGGAGAATTAGAATGTATTTCAGGTTTGAAGCAAGTGGTGCATTGCTGCAACTGGTATCTCAGGGAAGGAGGGAGTTTAAAGGGGAGGTGGGGGGGGTGGGGTGTTTTAGTGGAGCGGGGGTATAGAGGAGAGCAAGAGGGAGGGAGAGGCTTTTGCAGCAAACTGTTGCTAGGAAACACTTGTGGCATCTCTTCTCCCTCTCCTTGAAATGCCAGAACTAACTGACAGAGAAGCCGGAGTGAAATGTCAGTCCTATCCTCCCAGGAGTTTGAAGAATGTGGCGCGTGTTTCTATTTAAGTAGCCGTGTTTATCAAAGGGGTTCTCAAAGAGTCAACACAAGCCTTTCCTCCGCCGGAGCAGAGTGTGTTTAGGATGCAGACTGGAGTTTCTACTGCTTCTTTCTCGTCTTCTGTTTGTCTGCTTGGCTGTCTTTCTTTGCTTCATCTTTGTTTTTTCCCCATCTCGCTCCGTCACTTCCTCCCCACTCCCTTCCTTAACTCGCTCACTCACTCACAGTTGAGCACCATTACTTTGTCCCTCATTATTCTCCCCTTCCCGTCTGTCTTTTATTGGTCTCCCTCACTCCCCTATTCCCTCTCTCCTTTTCAGATTCCAAGCCATATGGTCCATCAGTATAATCCTCTGCCCAGATATTTGATTATCAAAGCTGTCTCAAAGCAAAAGCCTCAACTCTCCACTGGCCGTGATTCAGCCCCATCCACTACACAATACATTCTAATTCAGAGACAGTAACCAGAACAAAAGCATTTAAATTCTCTAGTGATCACATCTGCACCACAATACATCAGTAGAGGGAGATGCACTTGGACATATAAATGAAGAGAAATTTGAATGCGCAAACAAAAATCAAATAACCCTTCATTTCTGAACAACACGTACTAGTTGAAGGGACGACACTTTTATACCTGATACTGATTAAAAAAGAACAAAAGATGGGATGTTTGAGTTGCACATCTGTTAACCTAATTACTAGCTTCTATTATACATAAATCAGCTTTATCCTCATGCCAGCTATTTTCGTTTTTTTGACAGCTATTTTGTAAGTGACGGTGTGGCATCTCTTAAATGAAGACAAGCCAACACAATTGCTTATGTGGTACCCTATCAGAGAGAAACATCACATTCAAACTGTTTTACTCGAGCTATTAACTGGACTGTTGCCATGTATGCACTGCACAAAGCAGACCCTCCAATACCCTACAATCTACATGCTTTACAGTATTCATCCATGTACCTAGTTTCACTCTCCCACAGGGAGGAGGGGAAATTCATACCATTGATTGACTTCCATTGCCTTGTGTGAGGCCTTAAAGCTAATTGTCTCATAATAAATGCTGGGCTCATGCATGGAGAATAATGATTTTTTTTTTTTTGGTCTCATTAAGGAGAAGATGCCAGGATTTGAGAGCGTGAGGGTACACAGCAGTGAGAGACTTGATACAGCAGTCCTATGCCTGCTGACTGCACTGCACATACTAATGGGTTTATTTGGGTGGGTATAATTGGAAGCCCAGTCTTTACTGCATGTTTGCTACGCGGTTGCTGCACCCTCAGGTGAAATTATCAACATTTTGAAAAACTCCTACTGCCTTTGTGGACTGCACTGTACTGACAATATAACAAGCCTATACGAACGTAACCCAAGCTGTAATTATATTTCCCTCCACCAGATAGTTGGGACAAATAAGTACCATTTAAACATAATTTCAAGGAGACAGGGTTGCAATATAATACATTAAGAAACTAAAATATCCCTCTAAGTAACACGAACTTTATGATACAATGTATAATTCCTTAATAATACATATAAACATCACATCATTACATCACCTGGTGATTCTTGTGGGTTATGAAGAATTTCATTACATTGATAACGATGCATTATTGCGGAAAGAATAAAAGTCAATGCACTGCAGTGATTATGAATTAATGATTATGTTCAGTCAAAAGTACATGCTTTAGACTTGCAAAGCAAAACATATATACATATTATGTATAGATAAGGCATGCTCAACAATTTGGTGATTTACAAAATATTGAAAAATAAAGGGAGGAGATTTAAATTAAATTTGTCAATACTGGTAATTTCAGAGGGAACTGGAAAAATATTTGTTCAAACCTTACTTTCTAGCTGTTTTTTTTTTCTTTTTCTCAGAGGCCAATAACTAGCTCTGTGTAACTTTCAGTATAGCAACAAAAAGTCAAGTCCAGCAAGTAAATGCATGTGTTTTCTAAAGGCCAATATCAATATTGACAGTGGGGGAACATCCTGTGGTTTGGGCTTGCAGCTTCCACAGCAGGTTGGTTTTCCAACAGTCCCTGCTTTGTGTCTCTACCCACTGCGCCTGCAGCCACACTACAGCTTCTCCATGAGACCGGTAAGTATAGCTCCATTTTCTCACATAGCAGCCTGCTGTTTTATATGAGAATGACGCCTATGCGACACTTGCCTTGCCAAGACAAGTTTTCTATTTTTCCGTCGTTATTGCACAGGTTTTTAAGTCCTGACCTGATCCTCTGACGATGAGAATGCTGTTGAGGGTCTGTCTCATTGCAGCTCTGCTCGCATGCTGTAAGTAGCCTACTGTATGCAGAATATACACTATATGAGTTTTAACATGCATCATAACATATAGAAGTATAAAGTGCAACATATAATGCCTGGAGTGTTGCTGTTTCATGCACGTGCACAAAAAAAAAACAAAAAAAAAAAACACACAGCCACGTAGTACAGTCAAGCATGTGTAGGCACTCCCACATCACATACAGCAAATTGCCATTCAACACTGTACACTAATAGGATAACCATTACAACAACAATAAATGGTGTATAAATATCTGCGCACCCTTGGAGATTGCAATGAAGTGAGCCCTATTAAGAGACTGTAAACTCCTGTAAACACAAACCTTGGGGGTGTTCAGGTCAATAGCTAGAGTCAGTGTGTGTTGTTACAAGTGGGTGAGACATTTAAAGTATGATTGAATGTTTAATGTAACATTACATCATCGCGTCTAACTGCAAAGCTTAAGGCAAACTTTTACTCTGAGGGTGTGCTGAGCAACATGAAAATGAGACGGCCATCTTGTTACCAAATGAAATGATTCATGCCGCACAATGGAAACAACTCTCACTACTGTCGCGAGAGAAGTAACCACTAATATTGCTTGCCGGCCAATCAGAACTATATATCTGTGTTCTTTCTCTTGTGGGTGTGTGTGTGTGTGTGTGTGTGTGCGTGTGTGTGTGTGTGTGTGTGTGTGCGTGTGTGTGTGTGTGTGTGTGTGTGTGTGTATATGAAAAGACTGAGCAGCATGTTTTTTTCCACTCCCTAACTAACTTCACATTCTTCTTCCATGTCCTCTGTATTTATCGGAAACCTCAAGCAATGCTTAATCCACTGTTTTAAATTTCAGAAACTGAAGTGCTGACATGTACTTTGAAGACAATGATAAAAGTAATTATAACACTAAAACAAATTTGTTTTCTTAAAATTTTGCTTTGTGCATGTTTTGTTGCAACAAACGTGTTAAGGAGTAGCCTGTTGGATGGAAGATTGATAAATATGCATATAGCTAAATTTGGCTGTGGCTTGCCACAGCAAGCACACTAATTAAGTATGAAACATAATAGTAGTGTTCCCCAGCAAGTACACTAATTATACACACAATATCAGATGTGGTGTGGTCTTGGCTATGAATTTATCAGCACAATGGTGAGAGACTGAGAAAGGGGTTTGGTTTCAAGGTTTCGGCACCGTGGGGAGAGAAAAGTGAGACTGCTTTGACTCAAAATGCCTTAACAGCCATGTCAAAACACCCTAGCAACCATCCAGCTAAACACCCAGAACATCATATTTACTGCATCGCAACACCCTGGCAGCCCCGTAATGAAGCAACCACCTAGCAATGCGCTAACAACCATTTCGCAAAACACCAGCAAAGTCTTCCTCCAAGCTACTCTTGCCCTGGCAACAAGCACATACCCTTACATTTTTTGTCACAAAGTTTTGCCTTTTCTAATTTTAACTCACATGCTGGGGAGAACTGCTTTTCCATGCCACAGCCAGCTATCCTACCCTTCTGCCTCCCAGTCATTAAGGCCCTCTGGTGATAAGCGGCTTCTTTCAATCACTGAGCCCAGCGTGTGTTCTTGTGCCAGGGCAGCGTGATTGAAATATTTTCTGTGCCTCTGAGGTTAACAGCGTTAATGAAGATCAAAGACTCGTGTCTGGGCAGGATAATTAGTATGCTGTCAGAATGAAAACACACTATGAATAACTGAACTATGACTCTGTCTGTCTATATGGACAAGTATCACAGTTCTCAACAAGTGTGGCCAGGCAGTGAGCTAAGACATACCAAGAGACTTTGTGCAAATGTTAAGGAAATTATAAATAACCACATCTAACAAAAATGTTACAATCAAAAGCAAGTTTTTCCATTGACATCCATCAGTTGTTAACGTGTACAAGATGTGCTTTTTGGCTTTCATTAATATATTACAGGGTTTTTATAACATTTTAAAGCAATGAGCAGTTGTGACTTGTATAATATAATAGCTATATCTGGATGGGTAATCTCAGTACAGATGGTAAAATCATCTCTGTATCCCTTAGATCTTTAGCTCAAATTCTCTAAGATATTTCTTCAGCATACACCATTCTGAGTGAATTATTATTAATTCTAAATACTAAGGAACTGAATCCAAATATCAGTCTCACAAACATTTGATTTAATCCTTAAACCAAGAAAGTCACATTCACATTTTAATCCCCCTCCTTAACTCTCTTAATTCTAACTCTCATCGCTTTCATCTCTCCTTCAGATGTCCTGTTAAGTTGTGCTTCAGAACATAACAAGAGGAAAGGTGAAGAATTTCAAAGCAATGACAAGAACGCCAACAGCAACATCAAGGTGAAGAGAAACTACACAACAGCACATGACGGGAGATCTAAGGTTGTGACTCCGAGGAAGAAGCTCAAGAAGACGGGAAGTAAGATAGGGCCAAGAGGTGACAACAGCTGCACCAGGCTGGGAGGCATCTGCCAACCAAACCGATTCATCTGCCAAGGCAGGTACCTAAAAGACAAGTGTTCAGGGATCAAGAAGCGGCAGTGTTGTATGCCAGGTAAAGTGACACACGTTACACACATAAATCCAAACGCATACCTGCATTCACTGACTTCCAGTCTGAGTCATGAGAAAATGTTGTGGTGGGTGTGGGACTGTATCAATGTCTAACACACCACTCGTATGAAAGACATCAAAAAGTGACATTTGAATAGTGTCTTTCTGCTGTAATTGACCTTATTTCCACATGAATAGAACATGAGGTGACTCAGACTCAGTAGATGTTAAAATACCCTTTTCTGAATATCATTTTTATGCTAGGCCATTTTGGAATGCAATGCAGCAGCCTTTGAATTTTGTGTGTTTTGGGAAGAAGTGTATTGGACTTTCAAAAGTGTAACGTAATTTTCTTTTTCTTTTTTTTTAACCTGACTCTGTAGTTGGAGCCTGGAGTGTCCTTTGCGCTGGTCACCACAACAACAGAGTGAGGGCATGCGATGTGCACGGCTGTGGAGCTTTCAACTCCAAAAGGTGATTCTATCTGATCTGTTGTTTATGCGTCTGTTGTCTGCTTTCTAACGTGGATGAACGAGGAGACTTAAGCTGTTCAGGCCGTATGTGGGCATTTATTGAGATACCGCGTGCAGCAGAGTGACAAAGCACCAGCAGCAGCCCAACCTCCCATTAAATACCCTCCCACTGACTAATTTGGGGTAACTAAACCATACTTTACACATTTGTCCAACTGAATATCTACATACAATACAATTGGCTTCATAAATCAAAAAGCAATTGTAATATTCCATTTGTGTAAAATAAGCTGCTTCAAGAAAACCGATGTGAAAGAAGGGACACGCAGTCCTCCCTTCTGCTTCTCAAACATGGAACAGACAGGAAGTATAATTTGCCCCTGACTCCACAGCAGATTCTTTTGCTTGGAGAAGAGGACACGAGTGAGTAACACAGGTAACATAACAAACATTTCGAATGCGTTAGCAGTGCCATGACACAATAGACGGCAAAAGAACTGCAGACCGATGAATCTCCCTATGTTGCCCAAACATTAACCAACCCACAGACTGACATCCACCCTGAGACAGAGGATAATCACTATCGCATACATATTCATCAAAACTGTTCACTTTGTGGCTTGTGAAATATGACTAATTGAAAAAGGCCTTTCAAGATGGCTTTGTCATGAGAATTTTTTTCTGTCACTCCTCTTACAGAGGTAATGGCCTCCATAAAGCAGTGGACCTGGTGTGCGATGACTATGGTATTGTCAACGCTCCATTCTCAGGAAATCTGGCAGGTCCAGTGAGTCGGAAAGACCCAGCGGGGAATCAGTATGATGGGGTCAAACTTCTCAGTGATGGTAAGGAGGACGAGATGATAATACAATACTCGTAAGGGAGCGCAGCAAGGGAGAGACACCTCTGCAGATTTTTACCATTTAAAATTATAGAATCCAGTCTCTGAAAATGTTATAACAACCAACACTGACATATCAAAGTCAAGATTTTTGATAACTGTTAACACATAATAAATAAACGAGACAAAGAGCCTACAGCCACACTAATGGCCTCTGTGGAGCATTGTAAAGAAAACCATGATGTTAGATAAACCATGATGGTGTTCGATGAAAAGTCACCAAAGTTCACAAAGAACCAGGAACCAGAAAAAAAGGAAACAAGGAAAAGGCAAAGATCACCAAAGGCAATATTGTATTGTCTGTGAACCATGAATGTCTAACAAAATTTGTTCCAATCCATGTGGAGATTTCTACAAGTAAAAAAGTTTGACCTTCTGATGGTGCTAGACAAAAAGTTGAGAAATAACCAAAGTCATTAGGACTCATCGTCTGGGCACCATGGATATCTGTGTCACATTACATAGCAATCATCAGATAGTTGAGATATTTCACTAAGGAACAAATTGCTGGACCAACCAACATTGACAGTGCCAGCCCTACCACCACACAGCTGCCTGCTACAACAGAAAATAATGGCAATGCAGGTTTTTATTAAACCATTGTAATCTTGTACTCTTACCTCTGCAAGTTAATTCCTGTAATCTATACTGTATAGGGCCATGGCTAGGGCAAAGGCGATGTTAGGTTATTATGGAGAAGGTAGGTGGGGATGAAAAGGAGAAGTGATTTAGAGGGATTAGTCAAGGTGTTGGAGACGGGGGCTGAGATTCCATTGAACTCCTGGTTGCCTCTAACATCTGGACCCAGCTGCATGTGAAACCCCATCAAAGGCTGTTCATGAGTAATGACCCCCATAAGGGCCATCATCACAGAACAAAGTAATGCATCTGCATTTGTGTGTCTGTATCGATGGAGCCCGCCGAGAAGGACGCACACATGCCTTTGCAACATACAGTATATGTCTGCATATGTGCTTGAGTGTATTTTGAGCATGCTGAGTTGATAAGGTGCTGGCGTGATGAGTAAACATCATTAGTCCTCATTCTGCCTCTACCCCTAATTGAACTGTATTATCAGAAGAACACATGTACTGTCAGCTCCTTTCATCTCCGGGTAAAGCACAGACATGATTAGACATCACAGAGACACATTACCTCGCCATGATACCCACATTAATGCTGAGACACTGATCATTAGGAGCTCATAGGATTTAATGATGCTGTTTGCACTTGTTGTAGACTAGCCTACTTTTAGGTTGTTTGTTTCCAACTTGGCACCTTGCTTGTTTTTGTCTGCAGAAGGGTGAAAGAAAGATGTTAAGGTAGTTCTTTTTTTTAGGGTTTTAAGCCTCTGTCGAACCATTCGGAAATATAAATGAGCAATTATAAGTAATCTTTCAGTAATCTCCATATTTCATATTTGTTGCAGGGCCAAAGAGCTTTTTCATCGACATGGGTGCTATGCATGTGTACAAATTGTATACAGCACATTAAGTGGGATTCATAGCTTTTAAGAAGCAGTTGCCCAAGGTGAGGGGGAGGCTAAAGCTCCCTAACTCCTTTGTGTCTCTCCAACAAACAATGATTTTTTTTTTTTTTATTGATCAGTCATTAACGCCTATTTTACACATCCATTTACTTGTAGTGTAGAAATAGCTTTCTCCTGAGGTGTTCTTTCTTTCAACTGAGCTGCCCCGAGATAACAGGGCTTTAATGTCCTGAAGACTGTCAGTTTTTTTTTTTCTGTCTCATCCAGTTCACTGTGTGAAGCTCTTCAACATCCGTCCATACCGTTACATCGGCCCAGTGGCTCAAGGAGAAGCCTTGGGTTATCTTTTGCCACTGCAGGAACGCTTCTCCGGCATCACCTCACACCTGCAGCTGCAAAAGTGTGACGGCACTGACCCTTCACCTTTTATATGACCTCTAACTTTCATCTTGCGTGCAAGTTGTGACCCCTCACCTTTAGAAACACTTAACATTTGACCCATGACCCTGTTCATTTAACCCCGGCTGCCTAATTATGATTATAACACCTTATGTTAGCTCTGACATTTCTATGTGATGAAAATGAGCAGTTTTCATTCATGATGTTTTCATTTTACATTTAACTTCTAGCCTGTGATGCAAGAGTCTCAATACTCCTTTGTCTACAGACTACAGCCAAACAAAACTTTAGTCTCTCTCTCCAGTGACAGCATTTGAAAATGGGCCAACCCCTCTTCCAATCTTGTGATAGACAACTTTTGTGTGCCTGATGATCCATTTCTTAATTTTTTAACCTTTTGTATATTTTTGTATAGTAATTTTTCCACTGACTATTGTTTTGTTTTTTTTTGTTTTTTTTTTTTTACATGGACTCATTTAACAATTTTTACATCATCTCTTTGTATTTTAATGATGCAATAAAGTCCTTGTTTCATTTCTGGGTTTGATTAAAATTGTTTCTACCCAAAAAAATTAAGATGTGACAAGTTTAAACTGGGGAGTCATCACTTGCATAAGAAATAAATTATTCACTTTTCTCAATACATAATTCTAAATTCTAACTTGCTATGACAGTACTGACTGACATTTTCTCCCTCACACATCCATCATTTCATTTTATTGCTGCAGTCTATTCTAAGTGACATGCTTCTGAAGATAAGGGAGAACTGCCACATGTACAGTATTAATGTAATGAGCACAACACACCAAAAGATGGAGCTATTTTGCAACAAAATTGCCAGTAAAATCTCAAACTGTCAACATTTGCAAAGATGAGACATATTACAAATGTAATTTTTTGAGTTCCTTATAAAATAATTACTATGCATAACAACAAAACTACAACACATAACAATGAAATACACTTATGAAGCAGTTTTCTGAAACAAAATTAGGACATTAACTGATAGATGGGCCTATTAACCACATGCAGACATGAAGATGTCATGTGATACAGCCTCAGTGAGTCAAACTTGACAGTTCCTTTCTTTAACTCCAAGTTTATATATGTATTTTTTTCTATCCTGCACCATTATAATATATTGATAGCCACAGTAGAGACTTACCCTTTTACCAAACTGTTAACAAGAAGCCTGTGATGCATTGAGGTTGAAAAGGTAAAGTTGCTGTTCTTATGCACAAGCAAGCAACAGTGCAACCATTTTTGTCATGTTATGTTATGTACAATTTTCATGAAACACATGCTCTTTCCTTTTAGACATTTGTGTCTAAAAATGTATACATGGTTGAAATACTTAAAAGTAATGGGTACAATGTTAAAAGCAACTAGAAAATAACTCAATTGTTAAATGGTTGAAAGCCGTATCCTGACGCTATGTTTGAAATAGCTCAAAGCAAAGCGGTTGAAATAGTGAACTAATACGTGATAGATAAATAGTTGAAATAACTAAATGAATATATTGTTGAAACCACCACCTTTGCCACCCTAGTATTAACCTCGGTTGTTTTGCTGGAAACCAGCAAACGTAAAACTTCTATGGACGATCGTTACTGCCACTAGATGTAGAACAAGATCACCAGCATCTCAGACCAAAACAAATGCTTCCTCGGCCACACTTCCGCCCTCCGTTCTGCCACAACCCCCTCTCCCCCTCCACGTTCTCAGTCAGCAAGGTGTTATGAAGCCCAGTGGAAGAGCCCACTAAACACACAAGAATCACAACTTAATAAAGTTACCTTGTGTACACGAGAGCCAACAACAAACAATCCAGCCACAACCATTAGCCCAAGCTAACATTGCCGTGATATGCTCCACAGCAATGCTGGCAGTAAACCAGCTAGCAATAGCAACATTTGCAGAACTAATACATAATATGGATAACAGCAAATTAGCTAATGTCATCATGCCGTCTATAGCATGTCACTAATGCAAACAGACATGTAACATTACGTAGCCATCAAGTTACTTACACGTAGTGGGGAGGAAGCCAGTTCCGAGTCAAGCTGGAGCCTTTAGCATCTTGTAGAGTTCTCCATCTCCATAAAACCAGACCTGTATTAGCTTAGCTTTCCGACTGGGAAAGAAGTTCAGTCTTGGACTGGACCGATGGGGTGGGCCACATGAATAACACGGAGGGAGCCGTAAAAACGTTAAAACTTAGATATACTATGGATGTTTTGACAGGCCACCGGCATACCAGTATGGCCTGTATACCTGTGCATCTGGTAGCATTTCTTTCCTTATCAGAGACCTTTCAAGACGAAAATGTGGCTTCTTCAGTGCAAGAACGTATGGACGGGTTTTCACCTGAACCCTGACTACCCACTGTGCCATCTGGCGTCGCCTATGGGCGTTCCCTGTGTCTTTATAAACTTGGAGAGGGCAAAGGTGAGGGACTCACATACACTAACACGCACACGTACATGCACTAACACGCACGCACTGCCAGATACCATAAGCAACGAATAGAGAAACTCAGATAACAACACGACCAAAAAAAATTTAACACCATGTTTAATCTTGATGTGAATAACAGTAAGTCTCTGAAGCTCATTAATGATGATAAGAAAGCCCTTAAGTTAGTTTCCTTACTTGATATAGGCCTATTTAAGTTAATTTGAGATGAGCCCCTCTTATTTTTATGTGATGTAAAAGCATACAGATGGGGTGTGACTTCAGTTCAGGATGTCAGTAATCTACTATGTCTTAATTGTTTGCTACGATATTTTTTTTTTAAATACATCTCTGAATCTCGTTTACAGAACTTTTAACCAAACCTCTAAACATTGACAGGATAGATGTGGGCTGTGAGGTTATCTGTCTACCCTCTTAAAAAACATTTATAAGGCTATAAAAGAGATACACAGTAACAATATTAGGTAAGAAGAGTTACAAATCTGTTGATGTGCCCTTGAGCATGATACTGCTTTTGAGGACAGCCCATCACACTCGCAGTACTTATTTTCTCTTCAATATGAATCCATAGAGATTTCACTTTTCACTTTCCTTTTTTGAATATGTCTAGCTACCCTGAGGATTATTGACATTAAAAGTGTTTGATCAAAATGTTCACACCCAGTGGTACAGCTGTAAGAGCCTGGATTGAGCCCTTGGCTGAGTGCAATCTGCAGCCTGTGGTTTGCTCTGACGCTGGAGGGGTTGGTCCATGGAGCATAATAATGGTCGTCCCAGTCACTCAAATGGGAGTGGGCGAGCTGGGATAGGCTGGGAGTTTGGTTGGAGCCGTCAGCGGGACGGCACAAGGCACAAGGAGAGTAGGGGGGGTGGTTGGAGAAGCGAAGAGCAGACCGACCGAGTATTAACTTCTGGCTTCTGAGCGGCTGAATGTGGGGCAGGAAATTTGACGTAGCCAGCTGTACGGAAAATAGCATTTGTTGCTCTCGAAGATCGTGGATCTGACCGGCGCGGATGACAAAGGAGCGTCGCCGTGTGAACTTTCTCAGCCGGGTTTGATCGCTGGTATAAACCCAACGGGAAATTCATTTTTTTTTTCTTTTTTTTAAACTGAGACCTAAAGAAGAGGACATCATGCCACGGCGCACCGTGCAAGAAGTAACAGTGCAAGATGTCCAGAAGCGAAGGAATCCGAACAAACACTATGTAAGTCCTTTTTTTTTTGATAATCAAAACAACATCGATTTGATGCGTGAATTGAGAAACAGATCGAGGGTTTGTAATGCAGCTCTTCTTCCTTTCCTTTCGGGCAAAGTAAAAACAAAGAGAGTATCAAATTACAGTTCACCAAGCCAGACGAAATGGACAGAGAGACTCTCACAACATGGGATTTTTGAGAACTACTGGTCTGCATTTTATTATGGATTGTTAGCACCGCTGTCAATAGAGAAGCTGGTTTGTTAGATCCCAACAGCCTTTACAGTCTATAAAAGACAATAAACACTGAAGTTTGACACCCTTAAAGAGATACAGTCTCCTTTAAGTTGTTCACTGGTGTTTTTCTGGTAGACATTTTTCTAACTGTTGAATCCGGATGTTTAAATAACGTTTGCTTTGTCACTTCTGTATATGTGTCAGAACAATTTCTGTTTTCTTCTCCTTATATGATTCAAGGTCAGCGTTGTTGTTTTGGGTGCAATTAAGGGGCATCTCAGTGGATTTGGCTTATATGACCTATGACCCTCCCTTAGTCTACACATCTTCAAGTGACCCTCAGCAATTAAGTATCACACGGATATAATGTCAATATAGGCATTGTGCTATTACTACCAGAGGCTGCAATCCCCTTCAGTCCTGCTCATATGCCTACTGCCACGTGTGTGCCACCACAGAGGAAGGTCCCAGAAAACATCCTAATGGGCAAATCAGTGCTGTCCACAAACCATCCAGACTAATCCTCATGAGGATAGAGTTAAAAGTGAGCGTCCCAGCTTTGTCATGCCTCAGGCGTTTCAATTAAAAAAATAAAATAAAATAAAATAAAATAAAATACCTGCAGTCACTGATAAGCAAGAAGTCTTAAGGTCATCACAGTGAACACAAGGGAGTGTTTGAACAAGGGAAGGGCCTAAATATTACCATATGTCATGCAGCATTCGTAGCTTTATGACTCCAGTTTTTCAGTACAGTTACACAGCTCTCGTTTTTAACAAGTTTGAGTGATTTATTATGATCAGACATGGCAACTACATTGATAACTAGACTATTTACACAGAATATCTCTAGTCCTGCAGCTGATGTCGACGTTAAAAGTGACAATATCCTTATATGTATGAAAGATGTCATGCGATAATGCTGTGCTTATCTCATTAACAGTGTCTCTGATTGCATACAGTATCTGCCAGTTTAGGCGATCAGTATAGTATTACCATAGTGACATTACTGTATGCGGGGCAGTGGAAAAGTAGGTAGAGAAGAAGAATGTGTGGATATTTTTCCTCTTTAAGCTATCATCCCCCACTGATACTGCAGAGTTTGAGTGGGAGACAAAAATGTCAAAAAGACAAAGACTCATTTTTCATTTTTCTGCAATTCATGAACAATGGGGCTTTCATCATCATTTATGTTTGAGTCAGAGTAGGAGGGAGGGAGGGAGGGGGGTACATCTGGCTTAATTTGTCTGCAAAAGTGCGCACGCAGTTTAAAGTAACACGTATGACATCATCGGATGTAGGGAGCCAACAGTGAGAACCTCTGCCAAGTCCTCAGCAGGTGTTCGTGTTAGTTCCGTGTGCATGGTGTGCGCCTGCGTGTGCCCTCGTATGCATAATGTTGGTTTGCATCCATGTATATGAGGAGATGATGCCCGGGTAGAAGGACCAACAGATTTTATACCACTGTGGGTGTTAACGGTCAAGGACACAGAGTTCTCCAGGTCCTGTGACTTCTCCATCTGTCTGTTTGCTTTGTGGTGCAGCCCATGTTGTTTTGTGCCTCTGGTGCTCTCTCTACGCGTGCAGGCCGGACACTTTAAACCCTCAAGAACGCTCAGGTGTGGTTAAGGATACAAAAAGCAGCTTAAAGCGCATCTGAGCTGAGCCTATTGCAAAGAAAGGAAACGGCGAAATCACATTCCCGAGAGAATGATACGAGAGCATTTTATCGCTAATCAGCAGCGTTTCATTGACTTGTAGATAGAATTGTAGCTTTCACTCTCTTCCTCAGACCCATGGCTTCGGTCTCACGCTGCAGCAAGAATATATCCTGAAAACATATTTAAGGGACCTGTTTTAATGTAAAAATGGCCCTCCATTAGTTTAAGTTTAAACGCACACACTGAATTTGGAATATAACTCTTTTTATTTGATAAAGACAGACTCCCTGCTGGCCTACAAAGCTGTTGTAGTTGGTCCATCCATTGCTGTATCTGACTTTAGTGCCCTGAAAGAGAGAGCGAGGCCAGAGAAGGTCTGGGAGCGGGGCCAACAGCATTCAGCCAGACACACCGAGCCACCCGGGAGTTTCCAATCACCTCCCTGCCTCTCCCCTCTTGTTCGTCTGTAGGGAAGAAAAAAAACTGTGTCTTTTGCCTCCAGGCTGCAGTGATTAAACTAGAAGCTTTTGCTTCAATGCTTCATGATGTGTCAGAGCTGTTGATATGAGTGTGATGGAATTTGAAGTTGGACATGAGCAAAAAGTTCATTTTCAACTTAATGTAGAGCCACAAATGATAAAGGTGCCAACCAGTGAATCTCTGTATGCTAATGGCGTTGGGGTAGCATGTGGCATTGCGCTGTGCTGAAGGCTTCACGACAAACTCATGACCTGATGTTTCCAATCGGTGTGTTTGCTGCTCAGTGTTTCTTTAACAGCTATAAAATTTGAAAACACGGCATAGTCAAATCTGCTGCACCCATGCAGGATCAAAGCTTCCTCTTCAGCAGGAAGTGATGCCAGACGACTGGGAAATGAAATAATCGGATATCCCAGTTGTGTTCATGAGAGCGGATGGTGACAGTGACTGCTGCCTGATGTCTCTTGGCAAGCTTGCCTTTTGCTTTTCCTCATGCCGCCCTCACTAGGAGTCACAGCACTGCCAATTACTGGCACTATGAATCAGGAGTGATGCCCCAGGCGCTTTGGATTATCAAGTGGTTAACAATGATGGTTATTTGTTAGTTCACATGTTCCACTTGTTTTGATTGTTTTTTTGTCTTCTGCTTTTCCAGGTTTACATCATCAAAGTGTCCTGGAGCGATGGCAGCACAGAAATCATTTACAGACGCTACAGCAAGTTCTTTGACCTGCAGGTGAGTTAAGTGTGTGACTGTGTGTAAGTGTGTCGTGGTATGTGATTTTCTCTTTATACTGTAGGTGTGTGTACAGTTTCATGTTTTAGGGGGCAAGGAATGTGACAGGTTCTAATTTTTCCACCGGCAAAAACCAGCACAGGCCAGGAAGGGAATGGAAGTACTCTGTCCATACAACACCATCCACCCACATGACACTGGTAATTATGTTGTGCGAAAGGAGTCGGAAAATGTCCCAGTGCAGTTAACTGAGGACAGTGATGAATGCAATGGCCGCACTGATGACCACAGAAATGTCTGAATCATTCTCGAACGTCATGCTGGCAGTGTGTGTTGCACAAGGAGGGAATCTCATTAGTATCCTAGTTTCCCTTCCTCTTTCGAAGGTAATGGATCTGCGGCCCTGGCCGCAACTGAGCTTAGAGAGCATGGACTCAAGGAAACCCAGAGAGGCAACCGCTTTTAATGAGCACGTAGTCAATTTAGGCAACGTATACTGTCAACCTAATTGGATTAAATGCCTTCTAATTGATTAGGATGGTCAAAGCGTGAGCAATGAAATAAAGTATTTCAATGGTCCGCCCAGGTTTTCTGCACCTGCAAATGTAATGCTAACCAGGACAATGTAAACTATTTCATGACTAATTTCATTAGTGTGACTTAAGAATATAAAAACCTATCCACAGTCTTGCTCTTATCGCTCTCATAATAGTTTTTTAATTGTATCACCTTTCTATTTGTTGAGGCGTTTGCTAAATGAACGACTACGTATAGCTATGAACAGTTATCAGAGTAGTGTAATGAAAGACGACTGAAGGATGGCAAAAGCATTGAGTAAGGGACGTTGAACTGTACTACAACAACACTCTTGTCCCCTCCGACACAAGCAAAGACACCATCCCTTTCTCTCATTATTTACATTACATACATTAATACATGGACACAAATAATAAAGTGGCATTTTCATAAAAGAAACAAGAAAGATGGTAATCTAAAAGTTCTACTTAGGGCCACAACCTAGCCTTCTGTAGCTATTCTCAACTACACACTGTGTATTCAATTCAGAACATTTATGTATGTTTTGAAAATTGCAACTTAATTAAATTAACATTGGTGAGAGATTTACAATGTTGGAAATTCAACAATTTCGTTTCATCGTCCGGCCACAGCACTGCTTTGCTTTTGATGCTTTGGCTCAAGAAGAGGACTGTTTAGACTCTGAGTGATGTGACGAGGTGATAGGAGGAGATTATGAGACCTGTAGATATCAGAGTTTTTTTTTTTTTTTCCCCAGTATGAGCCAGAAAGTGAGCTTTGAAAGCCAGAAAATCTTAGCACAGGATTAAGTACTTGCGATATCAGAATCAATCACAACTGTACATGTTGTCATTTGTGTGCTAGGAAACAGTTTCTAGTCATCCATAAATATTGATAAAAACCCAGTTAACTGTCACAGATCATCATTTCATGTTTATTTCATCCATACTTAAGCATATTACCAGCAGAAATCCCTTGTGACATCACTGAAACAAACTGTATTGGATCATTGGCACAGAATGAGTCAAGTATACATGAAATATTTTCAGCAGGGGTGTTCCTGACTGGTGTTTACCCCTCACCATGCTTTCAGCTGCTTCCTGCTCTGTCAACAGCCCGTGGGTGGACTCTCAGTGGTGAGGGAGATGTAGATAAACCCAGCTGGAGAGAAAACAAGCCAGTCTCTTATCTCCTGTAAGGTTTGGCAATGACATATTATCAGCCATCTTGAGGCTGTGGTATTTCTTAAAGAAAAGTGGCAGGTTGGCGTGCTGAAAATCCCTCAGAATATTCGGTATTTCCCTCGGTATATACTGGGTGTGGACCTCTAAATGTGTAAAGTATTTTTGAATTTCTCTGGTGTTGGGGCACACTAATATGATATGACAGTATGCAGTGGAAATTAAACAGTATTGCTGCATTATCCTCCCAAAATATTTAGCAGCAGATTACATAATGCTGATGAAATCAAGAGGTGTTGTACTTAACTTACTGTGTTGATGCTATGTGTGTATTATTTTACAGTAAATAAACAAAACTCTACCAACTTATATACATGTTGTATCATGACATCAGCAGAAATGAAAAATAAGTAGGAGATAATAGAAAGGCAAAAATGCAGAAACAAATTATTAACACTAACAGGCACTAAAAGGTGTGCAACTTAACCAAACCGCTGCAGTGAGTCTCTCCAAAGTCCACAGGCAGCAGGAATCAGGGATAGTATCCACAGGCGAACAGGAACCGAGTCTACTGACCGCCTCTGGTTCAGCAGTGAACGCACACGTCCTATGGGGAAAACCCAAGATGAGAAAATGTATGTCAGTCAGTTTCTGCTTAAAGAAAGCAAAGCTTCACCACACAGTACTCAAGTGAGTTTCAGACACTGTTAGTCATGCTTTCATTTAAATGGCCGGCAGTTAGTTTGGAAACATATAAAAGGCGAGTAGGTGGGAGAAGGTGGAAGCTTTTGTCAGTGTTGCACTTAAGTGCAGGCATACAGAGGCAGTACGTACTATTGTAAACTCGACTTCTATTGAACTGTGTGCCGGCACTAATCATCGCAGGTGCCTGGCCAGGATAGTGACATAGAGATGAGTCACTCATTTCCTGTCATTACCATTTCTTCATTTCCTGTCATCCGCCTTTGCTTACTCCATCTTGTCCTGCCTTTTTCCCGTCTGCTCTGGTTCATCTCTCGTTCTGTAGCTTGAGTGGCTCTTATAACGGAGAAAAGATGGAACTGTTAATAAATAAATAAATAAAAAAGATACATAAAGTGTCTTTGGTCAGTCCAAAGCCTGAGAGCCAGACAGGAAGTGTTATTCATCACATCCCGTCACCACAGCTGGCCCAAGCAGCCGATGCTTCACTTCGTTAGCTTTTAATGTGGTCATTGACCACAGACTGTTTACTCACTGTCTGACTTTAACATGGTTTCTACATTTATTTAGGGGATATTCTATTCTAATCATTAGGCAGTTTTGAATCCACATATACATGTTTTATATTCAGATGACACTATAACAGGTAAAACCCAGACAGTGATCCTAATGATAAGAAAAACACACATAGATAATTATAATATCGATACTAATATGCATTCATACTTCACCTTTTCAACAGTACCGCTGTTGTTCTAAATTAACCCAGTAAGGATTCTCCTGTCAGATTAAAGTGTTTACCTGTTAGTGGAGGTGATAAAAAAAGGGTCTAGAAGGAAGTCCTCCGTATCAAATCCATAGTCTGATTTGGAACAAGGCTGGGATCACGGCTTAAATTTCTCTCTAATTTTAATACGTCCCTCTCATCCAAGATATATCTGTTACTACTCACCCAGTGTTTTCCTGTAACACCCAAAAGTCTCTGTGTAGCTGCATCCCCATAGTAGCATGAAGGAGTTAAGTATTCATCGGATACTGGAGAAGGACTTTATGATTGTTTCCTGCACTTATGCATAAATGTATTTGAGCACAGTATGTGTTTAGTCTTGCAAACTGTTGAATATAGAGTGAACAAACTGAGCAATTAGGATTTTGATATAAAAGCTGTGGCTGTTTTTTTTTTTTTTTTTTTTTTTCCCTGTTTCAATGGGTTGCCTTGTGAACAGAAATAGACTGAACTGTTGCTTCAGAAAGATGGAAAGTGCAGAGTTTTTTTTTTTTTTTCTTTTGCCATGGGGTCATCCTAGCGGCTTTGTGATTTTATTTCCATGTCACTAAGAACAGTTTCCATGCTGCACACGTGTCCGCTCTATTTCACAAGCTCAGTCTTCCAGCATCCCCAATACAATACTTTGGATACAGGGTACACTTTTCTTTTTTTTTTTTACTTTAAAGCTGTTAGAAAAAAAAAACAATTCATAGTTTCTTGTTTATTCATACTTGTACAGCTGTCACATATTTTCCATCTGCAGTGATCTAGTAACAAAACATTTGGGGGGGGGGGCAGATCATTTTGCTTAGGGCAGTGGGGCTGCCTGTTGTATGAATTTCACAAAGCAGCTGTTCTTATTTCCTTTTTGTGCAAACTGCAAACTCTGTACTTGGGTTATTTTCATAAAAATGTACTGTATGCATCCTTCAACAGTGCAGTGTTCCTGGAACAACAACAAAAACCAAAACATGTGTTTCTACTCAGGGAACGCTGAAAGATAGGTACAGTATATTCTTCATGATTCAGTGAAATACACTTATTACAGAAGACCAAACATCCAAAGCTATACATCACCATGGCATTATTATTATATATTATTTGTATGTGTTTGTATAGGACTCCTGGGAATGGTCAAATGTGACATGGGAGTTGTTTTTTTTTTGTTGTGCCTCTGGGTCCTTAACCACGTGTTTTCATTGACCTGTCTCTGGTTTTTCAAATAACAAGTCTCGATCGGGATGAATCATGTTTTAGGGTAAATGTTGTTGCAAATGAACACAGTTGATATTCTCAGCACATGCATGTCTTCGCTTTAAGTGGTGAAAAACTAAACAGAAACTGATTGAGCCGCTGTCTGCTGGCGCCATAAAATACAATAAGATTGGGAGGTTGTGCTTCACGCCTTGTGATAGGGTGGTGCCACTTGTCTAGTGCATGCTGGGATAGGCTTCAGTTGCAGTGACCAACAATATAAAAAGTGGGTATAAGAAAGCCAACAGACGGATAGAAATGTGTCTTAGCAACAGGAGGACAGGTTGGGACAATATATGAAATTGTGTCTTACGCCTCCAATGGGAGAGCAGGAGTCCGGAAGTACAGCGATTAAACGCAGCCTCGTCATTGTGACATTGGCCCACCAGAAGAGCTGATGAGCACGGGGTAGATAATGCCATGGTCCTGTAACTCAGTTGTTACAAGTTACACTGGTGCAAATCTTGCTGTAACATGCAAAAAGCTTCAACTGAATGATAAAGTTAAAAAAAAGTCTCTGGCAGCATGTCTAGTCTAGCGGTTGGGTAATATGTATTGCTATAATGTTTGTACTGATGTAGTTAACCCTAACCTGGCAATTATATTGATTTTTTTCTAAATTGAATTTGATTTACAAAGTGTATCCCAGTATATCACAATTTACTGTACATTAGTCCTGAAGTATGAAAAACTTTATACGATGATGGAAGATTTAAGTCATAATGCCCACCCTTATTAAGTGATCCTTAAATTGAGGATCCAAGGTCAATCCACTTTATTGAAGTGAACTTGAGAAACACAACATAACCACACCCTTGGGTGCTGTTTTTATGCTGACCCTCTGCTGTGACCTGTCTGGATGCGGTTACATAGAAAGAGAATGGCTCTACAGAGACTAACTAAAAGTGTGACATTAAAATTACACAGACCAGATCTAGACTGAACATATCAGGCGCTGATATCGTCCACGTGTTCCCAGACATTTACCCTGTGTTTTACTAGTATGCTAACATTAGCATTTACAGTAGGATGCTACCAAGGGAACTTAGTATTAATCAAAGTAAGAAATCCTGTTTGATGACAGGGACTTTATGAATGCACATGAAGGAAAAACAGATGTCATTTACTCGCCCATTCATTATCTACAGCTGCTTGTTCGCTGCTGTTTATCCATCCTAGTTCACAATGTGCTGTGATTTTTCCATTTTAATTTCCATGGAAACAGGAAAAGTAGTCATTGGCAGTGCAAAGCATTAAGTTATTTTGATGTCATGTTTTGCATGGATTTTATAGATTTTACTTAATTTGTATCCTACAAACAGCTCAGCTGTCCAGCATATAGCCATGAATCAAGTTACATTCCATTGCTACTGCAGTTGATAATAAGCCCTTGGCATTAGCATGCACTACAGTATATTAAACTGTTAACATTGAGAGCCACTGCCCATGGATGATGTCTTTGTTTTCACTACTTCATAAATGGACTAACAGTTCAGCCTACCACAAATGTGGGTTGTTTTTTTTCTTTAACAGTGTGGTTTCCTGTAAAGGGTTAAAAATGACCTCATACATGAATCTACAGCGAATGAGAGAGTGAGAGAATCAGAGGACTACTGAGATAGGCATGTGGAAAAGAGAGCAGCCATTGTTCTTGGACCTTTTATACTCTCATTCAACAGTCTGCTGCTTCTCAGATCGTCTTTATTAGGCCTTTATTCGAAGGCTGATGATGTGGTTAAAGCGGATATGGACTAGACAAATTATAGCCTGTTGGAAAATTACATTCAATGAAATAACAGTGTTTAAAGGTTTACAGTATCATGGGCGTATTAACAGACTGGTGATGTGACATGTTGACAACAGGGAGGCTTGTTCTTCTTCCTTAAATCCCCGCACTAGTTCTGTTGGTCGAAATGTAGTCAATCAATAACTGAGATGTTTTGAGCAGTTTTTTTTAAATTATTAGTGGTAAAATCAACATTGACACATCACAGCACATTTAAGAGACTGCGTATAGTAAACAGATTCTTAACAGTTTATGTTCTGCGTATTCACTCTCTCCATTATTCAGTTTCCTGGCAGATTAAAGCTTTGCTGAGTGTGGCCTTTTATTGTGGGGAATCTAAATATCCTCCAAGCATGGCCTAGAATAATATCAATGTCTCCTCATCAGGCTTTGGTGAATAAGAGAATGAGTCCATGAGCTAATGGTACTTTCAAAATCAAAAAAAAAGTGACTTTGCACGCTAGGGTTTGAATTAAACTTAGTACAGTTATAGTACACATGAGTTCACAGATTGAAGTGATCATTTCTGTTAATGTTATCATAGTGTGATGTCCACAGATTATTATGTATATATATATATATATATCTGTCACCACACCATCTATATAGTGCCGATGTCCCTACCTTTCTGACTGAAATAAAGACAGCGGGATATCATTTAAAATAACACACTTTCATAATAGCCTTGGAAAGTCATGCGGAGTTGACTGCGCTCCGCCTCGGCTTGACATCCTCCTGCCCCGCGGAGCATGAATATTTGATGTCGGGTGCGTGATGTAAGTGGTATTTTGAAGAGACATCTTCACTCTCCGCAGATGCCTTTTCTTGTTTGAGCGGCTCTGATTACAGAGTAGATACAAGGGTCGGAGTAGACACAGAGACTGGGTGTGCCTGCACTCAAAGTCAGACACATGGGAACAATTACAATGTGTGGGGGCATAGGCTCTTGTGTGTTCGTCTCTCTCGCTCTTAGTCTGCCTGTCTTTATGTTTACACTGTCTCTTTTAAGGTGGTGGTGTGTCAGCGGCATCTTAAGCCAAGCAGAGTGATGCTTTGTGAGTTTAGTGCCTTTTTTTCTTCCTTTCAGATTTCCTTCTGTTGTAACATAAAAACTAAAAGACCGAACACTGAAGTGGCTCACTTCTTTTACTTAACGTGCATTAGACAAAGAGGGTTGTGGCTCACTTTTCTGCCCCCTCTCTTTTTTTTTGTTTTTTTTTTTTGTTTTTTTTTGTTTAACGGGAAATTGTGGCTTTAACTTTATGATGCCGAGCTTTAGCAGTCGGAGCCAATGAGAATCATTTAAGAGCACTCAATGTGGCTTGACATTCATGCCTGAAGGCTGATCTTTGGCTTCACAGTACACAGTATAAAACATGTTTTTTTTTTGCAACCAAATCCAAGCCAGAGTTATGATTTTGTGGAAAAAAATAAAACATCTTGTTAGAATCTCTAGGTTTGATTTTCTTCAAGTGGCTCAGATTCATTAGAATGATCTGTCAGGTATGAAGGCAACAAATGTTACTGGACTCTTTGTTCTGTAATTATACGCTTATCTTTACTGGATATATCACAATGGGCTGCTTGTTATTATTGTTTGGGGGGCTCCACTAATTTGTAAAGAGAGGAAAATTATGAAAGGCCCTTTTGAGTTGGGAGAGTTGTTCATTAGAGGGTTTAAGGATTAGGTTGAAATAAGCTTGTTGAACTTCCTTGTACATGGAATGAGGGGCACTTTGTAGCACCAGATATGAGCGGGAGACATAATGTGAAGCAGAGAAAACAAAGAGCAGTAGGCTCTTCCTGTACAGCTGAAGATCTGTAAAACATATGTCCTCTTTTATGTTTGAACATACAGTATATTGATGTTTCTTTCTTCTTTTTTTTTTTTTTTTTCTGACTGGTGCTTTCCCATCCAGATGTCTGTAACCATCCAGGGGCTGTCAGTCCTTTCAAACTGTGGTCAAATAGTAAACTTCCTTTTGGATATACTTTGATTGTTATATTTTAGCCTCAATTTTCAGATTGCAGTTATATTCAATCACTCAGATTAAAATACCTGTTTATCTCAGGAATGTTTATAAGTGGGCGACATCTAATGTCAAAATGCCTTTGGTGTTCTCTGTTTAAGTTACTCCATCTGTCTTTCCCACAAAATATTAAAGTATTAAGCCCTATCTACTTAAGTAATTTGTTGAGAACTTTATTATTTTATGGCAACAATACCTCTTTGGCACCTGACTACACTCAGACAGTCCATAAAAAGTATTAGAAAGTACTATTTGGCACAGGTCTCTGGCTTTTCCATAACCTCTGCATCACCTCAACTCATATTGCACCACCCCCTTCTTTCTCTGTTAGTTTTGGCTCAGCCTAACGTATTGTTTCTTTCAAATTTGCATTCAGAGGAGATTTTGTGGCATCTTGACTCAACTTCATTTTTATTGCTCAGAAGCTTGCTGTAAGAACTATTTGATGACAACAGGGTAAGGTAACTATTAATACCAGCTTCAGGGCAATATTGTATCACTGAAATTCCAACCATGACCCTCAATAAATATTAAAAGTTCATATCAACAAGACTAGGTCAAAACCTAGCATATACTGCGTCATAGGCTATTTTCATTCCACCCGGTGTCAGCTGGTTTCAACCCTTTATCTGTTTGCTTCTCCTCTCTTCTCTGTGCTCACATGTACAGTTTTTAAAACGGTCATATTCCCAATAAAGCTGCTCTCATTTACATGTTTTTCTGTTTCTGTTGTCGGACAATGGAACAAATATGAAACAGTGACTGAAATGTGGCCCATTAAGACTTCATCTTAACCAGCAGTCATTTTTGCAAGCCATCTCCAAGCTGCCGCTCTGCACTGCTGAAGTCGGGATTTTATAAAATTTATAAAAATTCCAATTCAAAATGTGTCATACATAATGCATCGAAAGCCTATGTTTCTGTTGAAACACCGAGGCCCAGAAAAGACAAAAAAAATATGGATATATAGACACATGCACTGACTGTGAGATCTGAAATTTAGCCATTGAGCTTAAACATAAAAGGAGGGGAATGAGATATTTGGCGAGCTTATTTGTTTTGACCCTCAAATGCCTCTGTAGCACAGCCTTGATAGATAAATCATTTTATCAGGTTAACATTGAACCGAACAAAGTCAGAAACGGTATTAATGTCATTATGTGCACGCCCTGTCATCAGACACATGGCCCAGCTATGACCGCGTCTTCAGACCTCCTCAGTCTTTAGTTATGTTGTTTTTCTTAATAGGAAGTAGAGGATCATACAGTTTAGTGTCACCCTGGTTTCAGTTAATGGTTAACTAACTTATCGTGGTGAAAAAACAACACGTCCCCTTGCTCTACCCCTCCTGCTCCTGTTTGTTTGCCCGCCACAGTCTAATTTATGTGTATATTTTCACACTTCTCATAATAACATAAAAGATCTCTAAAGCAGTATCTTGCACAGTTGCTTCATTGAGCTGCTGTCCTTGCCCTGCTCTCTCTTTCCCTCTCTCCTTCTCTCTCTCTCTCTCTCGTTCTCTTTCTCTCTCTCTCTCTCTCTCATACACACACAGATACACGGATGGACCGTCAAGAAATCCATAAAATTTTTACTGGCCCTGTCTTTCACTTCACCGGCTCGTTCTGTGTGTGCATGTGAGCAATGAAATCGTGCTGCGTGCGCGTGCCGGGACTGGGCTCAGGAAAAACACTACGCTGCGCTAGATCACCCACAGATCTGCTGTCACAAATAGAATCAAGTCAATGCTGATAACTAAATTGTGTTAATATTTCATATTGCACGCCACATAAAAAAAAAAATAATAATAATAATTGCGGTGGTGACAGAAATAATCTTAACCGCACGGGAGGCATCACAAGATGTTATGCTGTTATCGTCACAGCCCTACACAACAATTAATCCCCTCACCAGTGTTTTTTTTTTATCAGGTCAAATAAAATTTGGTTTGGACTGTGAGAGTCTTCTCTTAATGTTTTTGAGGTACTGGATCCTGTCATCTGGGCACAGTATCAAAGAAATTTTCCAAACGTTCCTCTGTAACTCATTTAAATGAGTGGAGTAATTTTACTCCCACCCTTAAATCTTTTGATTGGAGGCTTGCAGGTGTCAGAAAGTGCATTAGAGAAAGAGAGAGAGTGCACTTGGAGTTCACCTCTCAGTACGGCCAGGTGTCATTTTATTGGCTTCAGCTGCATGGAGAATGGAAGACGCACACACACACACACACACACACACACGCACACTTCACTAAGAGTAATGGGCGAAAATGACGTGAGAGGCCAAAATGATGGAGCATGACCTATAGTTCAGTGTGACGGAGGGAGAAAGGCAACAAAGTGTAGAACCGGACACAGACAGAGTGATCAAGTGAAACTGGGAGGAATGGTGGTCGAGAGATATAAGGAACCACTTCTCTCTGGGCTTTAAAGATTACGGTAACAGAAATGTTCCACTATGTCAGCGGTGGCTTGCTGCTAACAGCCCCTCAGCTACAGCAGCATATGAAGCAGAGAGGAAAAACCATACCATCTGCTCAGTTCGTTCCTAATCATTGGCAGGCCTTCCTTTTATTGGCCGAATTCCTTGTAGGAACTTGCTGATTTGTATAAAATGCGAAAACCTTCCTCTTCAGCCTCGGCTATCCTGTTGTGTGTGTGTGTGAATGTGAAATGCATATTTGTATGTGTGCGTGTGAGTGTAAATACTTTGTGCACCAATGACTTTGACTTCATTGTGGGTTTTCAGATGGAATTGCTGGATAAATTCCCGGTGGAGGGAGGCCAGAAAGACCCGAAGCGCAGGATCATTCCTTTCCTACCAGGTAAGAGTTAAAACACACGTTGTCCCCCGGCACCCCCTCCACACACACACACACACACACAAATATATAGCACACACACACAAATTTGGATTGTCTGGAATGCAGGAATGCTATTTCTGAAATGTTATTGACTAAATAATCCATAAAAAAATAGTTTCAATATTACTTATGATAAGATGTGACCAAAATATGTAACGATACACACAGAACAGGGAAGTCACGTAAATCACGCTGTACTTCCCCCTCGCTGTATTGTTATGTCTTCGTCTCACTCCCGCTCATTTCTTCATTCCTCTGTTAGGAACACTTGGCACGCATTGGGTTAAAATGCAGACAACAATGACTCACTGATAGACTGTGGGTGAACTGGAGGAAAGCAGAACGTTTTGTTGGGTTTGCAGACTGCACACAAAGGAACTAACCAGAATGATCTGCAGAAATCATAATCAGTAACCTCACTCAACTGTGAACTGAGGGAGAATATGTTTCTTCATCATCAGCTGATCTCTCAGGATATGGCCCATAGACGTATATTGTATTAGACATGGTACGCAGATCACGGTTGGAGCCTTTGGGTGACACTTTGAGTATCTACTATTGTTTCGCTTGATTTAAAAAAAAACAAAAAAAAAAAAACAAGAAGGTTACAGTTCATAGCATTTGTTATGAGATTGTTTTCTTGGCTTAGCTGCATCATTGTTCTGACTGAATCATCATCGTGTGTGAAAACCTAAAGTGGCCAAAAGAATGATTTCTTCTTTTTTAGCTTCATTGACTTTCCTACTAAGTCCAAGTGGCAGTGAAGTTTGTTTGGAATAAGTGTTTTGGGTGTGCTCGACCAACTGTTGAACTAGTTTTAGACTGAGATCCGGCTTGAAAGTGATTCTTTATGAGAGTTTGAAAGAAAGCCTCACCCAAAGACCCCACCCATATCTCCCCTATCGGGCTTGGGACGGGTGGGGGATAGTATTATTTTTGTGGCCATGCAGGTCTGGAACTCATTGTGAGAATATACGCACACACACAAGCACACAGGCACATGCACACACACACACACAGACTGTTAGATGAACTCTGAGTATGAGGAGGGGAAGAGCACTTACTATTGCTTTATACAATCAGATAGAATAGAATAGAATAGAATAGAAAGTCTTCATTGCCACAAAACCATGCTGATTAGTGCATTAAAAGAGACAGGGAAATAAAACAATCTCAGCAAACAAACAGCCTCCTTCCTGCCTCCCAGTGAAGAGGTCTGAGTGTTGACAGAATCTTTCACTCCTTCTGGTTTCGATGGTAGAAAAATTGCCATTGAAGTTTCCCCCCCCCCAAGAAAGGCACTAAATCCTCAACAGCTCCTGTGGAGCTGCTAAAGCACCAAAAGTGGACTCAACATGGCAAACCTCTTGGAATGCCACTGTGGAGCTTTTTTCCATTTGTGGCAAGGGTGTTGCTGGAAAACATTATCTGTGCTTGGTGCCTGGATAAATCGAGGTTTCTTAGAGAATGAGGCTACGTCCACACTAATAGATGAGCGTCCGTCCGTACTAACACACCTGAAAAACACATGACCATTCACGTAACCTGAGCATGCATGTGCCGGTGTAAACAGGAAGCAGATTGACTACTCAGCAGTTGGCTGCAGAAAATACTACGAACAAGGAACAGGAATGGTGAAAAATAAGACCAGAGATTTCTTCACTTGCTGCAAGCGATGAGCGAAGAGCGTCACAAATCAGGGAAGGATACATCGTGAGAATGTGGATGTCTGTGTCATTGTCTCAGTTTCTGTCAGTCCAGGCTAGAACGCAACCCTGGCGTTTTTAAACTGAAACAAGGCCAGGGGCATTTCCAAAAGTCTGACATGAACATAGCAAAAATTATGCATTTTAAAACTAAAATATATTACTGTAGCTGTAGCCTGTGTCTCAGGTCCCAGATCAGGTCATGATCAGGTCCTCTGAGAAGGACTCTCAGTTAACATTTGCCTGATTTTCAGGCATGAATTTTCCTAACAGCCAAGAAAATCATTCACTTACAAAGCAGAAGTCTGGACTGTGGGCTGAGGCCAACATAACAAGGCACGGAAGTGGTTTTCCCTTCTTGGTTCGGTTTGTTCAAGGCCTCAAGACGATTTTACTCCTTTTGATATCTCCACATCAGCAAAGTGGCTTGTCTGCATGTGTGCATAGTGCAGAATTTCTGCTCAGTTTTTTTTTGCCAGATGCGTACACGCACACACGCACACACGCACACACACACACACACACACACCAAAAGCTGCTGCATTTAGTTGTAAGTCCACGCTTGACCTCTAAGAAGAAGTTCCAAAAACTTTGAGCCATTTAAACCCATACTTTTTTTCTTCCTCACAGGAGATTGACTGGTTTGCTATCTCAAGATAGGCTATTTGTCATTTGAATACCTCCCACAGTGCTAAATTTCTTTGATGGGTTGATGCACGACATTTAGATAAAAGTGATAAATTTCGATCTGCTGAACCCAGACCCCTGTGCAGTGCTCTTTATGGCAGTGTCAGCAGGTCAGCCTTTGAAAAAAGAGCTGATGTGCTCTTGAGCAATTATCTAAAGCTGGAGTTGTTAAGCTATGTGTCAAAACCCAAGATGGAATGTGGGTCTGTTTCTTTAGGGGCCCCCCTGCATGATAGACGAGGTGATATTTTTTCATGAACTTGGATCCCAGAAGTAGACTATGAATTTGTAATTTGGGTCGACCTTTTTTTATTTTTTTTTCCCCTTTTCCTCCTAATGATAGATCTACAGTACATACTGTGGTGTGCTGGGGATCTCTCTGCCTGCCACAGTAGGAGGCACAGTATCTTGGACAGGTCAAATACGATTCTGTTGAGCTGAATAACTCACATTCCCCAGTCTGTAAATGGCAGAAAAACACCAAAAAGTTGCCATGACCTCGTTGTTTATGCCTCATTCATATCACGTTCATCTCCCGTCTGCAGGGGGAAGCAATCACTGCTCTTGTCTAACTAAATTATTTGCATATGAAGCACCAGTAGCAGACCTGAGTTTTATGGCAGTTTAAGAAGCCATTTGTGGCCTTAGTCAACAACTCACTGAAGAATGCAGTAATTACAACAGACACACAGCTTTGTGGCAAGTCCAAGTCAACTGTCAAGTATTTTCAGAGGAACCTAAGTCAAGCTAAAGTCCTATAACAAGTCTTAAGTCAAGTCTCGAGTCATTCAGTGCATGTTCGAGTCAGTTCTGAAGGTACGTGACAGCAACGCTCAAATCAGGTCTCATTTGAGTCCGAGTCTTGTCTCATGTCCGTAACAACTCTCAACCGAGGTCTCAAGTTTTGTAAAAGCAAGTTTCAAGTTTTCAGTCAAGTCATTTAGATAAATCCAAGTCAGGCCATTACTTAAAAAAAAAAAAAAAGTTGACTGAGTATTTCAGATCTCGAATACGTGCCATAAAAATGACACAAAATTTGAACATTTTTCTTTTTTTTTTTCTTTTAACTGGACTTTACAAGGTCTAAACTCAACTTGAAGTCTGAAGTCCTCAGTTTTGTGAGTTTAACTGGAGTATTAAGTCTACAGAAATATATTAGGTAAAGGTTTAAGCAACTCAAAATCACCCTGAAGGGGCAAAACGCGGTGAAAAACCAAGAGGAAATTCATGTGTGTCGAGCTCACTGTGTGTTAGGTGTGTAACAACGACCCTCTCTGTGTTTCCGTGTCTCTCTGTCTCCTATGTCCCTCTACCTCCCTCGCTCGCTCTCCCCAGGAAACAAAAGCTGTTTGATAGCCGTGGTCACTGCTGGCTCAGAGATTTGCCGTAAAGTCTAACCTACGTCAGCCATGTCTCCAAGCAGCCCCCCCACCACCACCACCACCCCCCACCCATCCCCAAACAAGCCTTTTTTATCGGCTGCACCCATGAGTTCCCGTGCATACAGAGTGGGCAGTGTTGAGTCAGTGCTTCTCTCCCGACCCCAGAGAGCTTTGGAAGACTGTCAAAAAAGCTTTTTCTGTTTGAGGAGTGACAAAGGGGGGAGGAGAGGAAAAGAGAGGGAGGAAGAGAAGTAGGCGTCCCAGGGGTGGGGGGGTGGGGGGGGGGGTGTGGGTGGGGGGTTGACTTTCAAAACTCTCCAGTTTTGGAGCGCTGTCCAAGACGGTGTGTCCTTTTTCGGCTGCTCTGCCAACACCTAAGAGATTTGGAGCGCCTTCTCTCATTCTTCATCTGGCCGATCTCCCTTTTTGACAGTCTCCCTCACATAGTACTGTACTGGTTAGATTCATCCTCTGCGGACCATCAATGTTAGTCTAAAAAAAAAAAATAAAAATCCATCCAGTAATTGTAGAGATATTTACTCTGACCAATAAAAAAAAAAAAAAAAAGCCACAAGAAGAGAAGCTACAGGAACACCAATGTGTTTGAAGATCACGCCTTTTTTTTTTATATTAATCTCCAAACCAATCAGGTCTCCTTATTCACTGACGTCATCTGCAGTCTGGCTCTTTGATATTATAGTTAGCTACACTCTCTCATCTTCCACCTCCACCACATCTTCAGTCACATACAATAACTCAGAAGCACTCTGAAAAAAGATTTCCTGTAACTTTTAGTCTCGGTTGTCACCCACCTGAGTCAACCAGTAGGTTGTTTTGAGGATGTCACCTCCCACCTAACCCCTCTGCGCTCTCCACCTCTTTTTTTACATCCTTCCTTTTTCATGTTTCCTTTTCTTACATGTATCCTTTTCCTTAGTCTTTAGTCAGATTCACAGATGACGCTGTGATGATCACAAACAGTCTCTCTGTGCCAGTATCTACCTTTCTGCCATTCACTCACGCACACACACAAACACACACACACACACACACACACACGCACACACGCACACACACACACACACATGTACGTACATAAACAAAACAAACATTTGTGGTTCTGGAAGCAGAAAAGGCCATTTTTAGTAACAAGGGTGAAGCGGTGGAGCTGCAGGTGGGCTGACTGTTCAGCTGCCGCCTCCTGTGAGGTAGATTCATGTTTCAGCAAGTCTTGCTTTAGAATCACACTCAACAAATACCTTCACCCCTTGATGGAGGTGATACAGTAACTTCTCAAAACATCTTCTTCTTTCATTCATTCAGGATCTTGTTACAGCCTTGACTTCCTGCCCGGTTTATATGTTTGCATTAGCGCCGTCTCAGTGAATTTATCGGAGAAAACTTCAGCGGCTAAAATGAGGAGAAAATAGATGCTGGCCCTGAAAATTTCCTGCATACCGTTAAGTTAGAACAGTGTTTTAAGAAGCCTATTTGTAGCCATTTCTTGTTATTGTTATGGCGACCCAGCTCGTCTGTGCCCGAGGTTATTTGTGCCTGGAGATAAGAATGGGGGAGTTGGCATAACTTGCTTTCCCAAAATCATTTATTCATGACTTGGAAAGGCCAGCTATTCACCTAGCTCCTTACCCACCTCATTGTGCTGTCAGTGATATTGATAACATCACCGTATCCGCATGCTAATTCACTAACTATGTATTCTAAATGCATCCTTATTGTTCTTTTTAGAAGTTGCTTTTGACATGAGTATCATCCAAATGAAAAAGCAGTTCAGCCTTTTCTTTCATTTACTAATCTTTTATGCTTTTGTATAAAAGATACAGGATGTAAAAGTCAAATATATGTTATTTACACGTTTATGCATATTTTAACAGTTAAGGTTATAAGTTTGGATTTTTCTGTTCTGTCGACTTCTAAATCTGTTTTTTTTTTTCTACTATTTTTCAGGGAAGATCCTGTTCAGAAGGAGCCACATCAGGGATGTGGCCATGAAAAGGCTAAGGCCCATCAATGAATACTGCAGGGTGAGTGTATTCACTCAATATGTGACTTTAACCTCGGAGTCTGCAATAGTCATATTTCTCGAAATGTCCGTGAAAGCTACACTGACCAGCGAGAAGCACCTTGGTAGTCAGAGGATAAGAAAAACAACTAGCCCACCCAGAGGGTGAAACTGAACCAACTTAGTCATGAAGAGGAAAATGGAAAATAATCTTTTCATGGCCTCCATGCATGTGAGCAGCACGAATAGCAGAGGATTCAGAACAACACTGAGGAACCAGGCCATCTGGTTTCGAGGGAAATAATTTTTTTGTTGAATATATGTCTTGGTTTGTGCCAAATTTATCAAATTTGTATCTCATTACCTTCACCTATCAGATACTCCAGCTGTCAAACACACGCACATTGTAGTTGTAAAAAAAATTCAAACACACGGTTATATTCATTAAAATTAAGCTGAGAGACACACTGCAACATTTACATAACAAGATTTATAGGATTACATTTTTCCAAGAGCAGCTGTGTGATACTATTGCCCTTGCCTTCTAAATTGGCAGTGTGTGGTGCGTGCCACACTGAACTCCCTCGAGCAAGCCTTTGTGACAGCAGGCACAAAGGCTTGCTGAGGAGTCCTAAAAGCTCCCCAGGTGCTTTGTTGCCGACTCTGACCTCCCTGCATAAGAAGACAAACTAAAGGAGAATTTCTCTCCAGGGATCAACAGTGTATAAGCAAAGAACAACAAAAAACAACAAAAAAAGTGTTGCTGTGTAGCTAAACGAGAAGATGATCTCATTGTAACACGCAAATGTTCGGTAACCCATCACGATGCCAATAGACAAGAGAATTTATGAATGTACCTTGTATGTTTTATGTTTTATGTTGCCGCTAGTGACGGAAGAAAGACAGAATGGACAGAATGGTGTAATGTGTTGGTGGTGTCTGTTCCCATTTGAGTTCCCCACAGTTCAGTTAAAAAGAAAGAAAAGAAAAGATAATGTAAAGCCTGTGCATTATCCAGCCCATTACATGGCTTTATAACCAAAGAGATAAATCACTTGGTCTTGAGAAAGAGGGGGGGGGGGGGCGGGGGGGGGGGTGCAACTGTACGGACTCAGGCTCCACTGTAGCAGAGCTGTGACCATAAAACTGCCAATAGCTAGAAAATAATCGCTACAATTTGACAGAAATGTTACCCCAGCAACCTAAATGAATACATCATGACTGATGTTGAACTTCTTAGCAAGAAGACAAAGTTATGTGCCCGTGAAATAAATTCAAGAGCAAGGAGTGAGCCTGCTATGCATCTCGCAGTCATTTCTTTTCAGGGTCAGGCATTTACAAAATGGATATGGTGGCCACAGAGTCACGTGATTTAGGTGTGAAGCGGCGTGCGTCTGTATTTTGGAAACCCCCCCAACCCAACCCAACCCAACCCAACCCCCAGGAAGACGAGCTGTTGTTATCGCCTGTTGTGGTGGTTACTATCAGTAGAGAGTCATGCCAAAGGCAAACTGCTTGGTGGTGCTGAGCTTGCTCCATGTCAGCACATCCACAGCCCATAGGCTGTGTTTTTATTCAACTCTACAGTCTTACCTCGGGGGCCTCTAAACCCTCCACACCTCCTCCTCTTTTCTCTCTGAGAGTGGAAAATTTGAGGATGTTTTTACAAGTTAGTTCTGATTTAGCCCATACTCACGCCTTCTTGTATTTTCACATGTATAATTTCATCTCCATATAGAGCCTCGTGAAACCATCACTGTACAAATTAGTCCCTAATATGGTGCTTCCCTTCCTGAATACAAACGATAATTTACAAGGCCTCAGAGGGAAGAGAAAAGCTTTTATGTATGATTCTGCACCAAGTGTCATTGGATGGGGGGGGCTAAAGGAATGTACAGCTGGTGTAGGCAACATCTTTAACCACTTATGTGAAAAATAAGAGTTGAGGGGGGTTGGTTCATGTCTATGGGTGCGGATGTTTATGGGAATAGCTGAGCCAGTTTTACATCAGTGGTGTCACTAGTACTCAAAGTTATTATTGTTGAAATGGATGGATTTGAATGGTCATTCTAATGAGGTTTAGGGCTGAGTGATGTTGTTCTTTGAGGACAGAACACCTCAGAGTATGTGAGAGATTTACGTGGGTTGGAAATGAATACAGTCCTGTGTCGCTGCTTTTAAATCCAAGCAAGCGGGAAAGTCACAGCTCGTCGGCCAGTGACAAGACACGCCGACGATCATTCAAAACATCATTCAGCTCTTTGATGGCATCATACGGGTCGGATCTCAGGATTCAGCTTTGGCAGGGGATGCTGGGTATTGCACCGACTGCTAAAACAAATCTGAACTTGTCTGTAAGCACAAAAAACGGCCTTTTCATCCACCCTCTCCCGCAGTCAGGTTGACAAGGTGAAACTTCCATGTTTTTCTTTGGGAAGAGCTGAGTCAGCCCTTCTGTTATACAGCTGAGGCTTTAACCTGACTCATGGAATTTCCCTGGTTGTGAAGCTCTAATGTTTTCATTCAAGTCAGGGAAAAAAAAAAAAAACGAGGGAAAAAAAAAACGAGGGGAAAAAAAACAAAAAAACATGAAATCAGGGATTGTTTGCAGAAACCAAAGAGTAAGACTGCTGAGCTAGGGTGACTAGCCAGATCGCACAGCTTGATGAAATGCATCACATCAAAAAGTCCACTAAGTAATCAAGCAATTTCCATCTGACCTTCATTAGTCAGTACTCAAAAGATTTGAAAAGATAATGCTTTTACTTACAAACAGATTAAGATTTTGCATAAATAATGCCTCTAAATGTCTTTTCTTCAGGGGCCAGAAAATATCAACAAACACTGGATATTTTTTCAACAGCCCATTTTGATTTTCAAAATGGACACATTTTTTTTAGTAGTTTCATATGTAACAGACACAGCAATATATCAGCTTCAACCTTTGTTGTTGGTACTTGACGAGACTGACGATCCCTATTTGCTGCATGTGTCCACATGTGAAAAGTAACTGTGCACAGATGCAGTCACAATGCACTGTACCTTTTTATAGGAATGCATATCCATTACCTACTTTTCCTTGGTGAAAACACACACATACCACACCCACCCACCCACCCACCCACCCACACACACACAGGCACACAGGCACACACAATTACCTTAATGCTGCCTGCTGTAAAGAACACCCATAAAGTCCATTTGCTGTAATGTACCCTGAGCCTCCCTCCCGTCTCCTCCCTGGGGAGAATTGTAATGAGTGGATGGGCCACCGGCTGACACAAGTAGAGGGATAAATCCAAGGAGAGGATAGCCAGTTCTCTGACCCCAGGCACAGCGTAGCATTCAGGGCTGCAGGACTAGACATTGCCGGGTGGGGTCCTCTGGAGGTCACCAGTAAAAACTCTTAAATCAGCTGCTTAGGTTGTGTGTCTCAAGATATGGAGGAAGCTACTGTAAGAAGGAGATATTTTTTTTATATCATCGAACAATATTATATGTACCATGAATCAACAAACACGTATGGGGGGGGGGGCACACATGCACACCCACACTCTTTATGAATCTGCAGCTAATGGAAAAACACCAGATATACTTTGTACATGGCAGCAATCCCACTCCTTTATTCCAGCACAAGTTGTTGGCATGAATTTATGGTCATAAGTATGACAAGGCAAATGTGGGCACATGGGGCAAGGACACCTTGGTTGGGTCTCTGGCTTCCATTCCACATCCGTCAGTCCCGATGTTATATCACTGTGTCAAAAAGGAGACAGACAGAGACTCTGCTTACCTTAAAGGACAGAACTGAAACACTTAGGGGTATTAAAATCAGAGGTAGAGGCCAGCGGAGGAGGCTTGATGGATAGCACTGAGCTTTGCCTGCCAGCAAATGGAAGGAGGAGAAGGAGTGGTCTAGCTCCCCTAGCAGTAAGAGAGACAGTCAGCACAGGGTCATTGGCGGCACTTATTCTGTCTTCTGGTTTTGGGGGATCAAGCTGTTAAGGTGATTATCTGTGTCACTGCTGCCCTTAAGAGGTTTGGTTGAAAGAGAGTGAAAGGCAGATTAGGAGAGGCAGATAAAACACAGACTCTGGAAAGAACAAAAAAAAAGGAAGGAGGGGGGGCTTGAAAATGTGCAATAACATGACTAGCTGTGTGTGCAAGAGAGAGATCACACCAATAAAGAGAAAACTGGATGTGGCTGTTTGTCTTTCATCTCCAGCTGTGTTGTCAGGGCTCATCTCTCTGCTGCTAGTGATCCTCCACAGAGGCATAAGATGAGGGAGGAAGGTAGATGAGCCGGATCAATGAACTCGGCTCAGGACCGGAGACACAGAACAGAACCAGCCGGTGTGATTGAAAAACATTTCACAAAGAGAACGTGAAAGTCTCGTTCTGAAATCATCTAATATTTAGCTCTTCATATTAGAAAATACACCAGAGGGGGCAATAAGAACAAATATAAGAAACTAGACACAATATTAGAAAACAAGAGAGACGTAGACACATACCTCTGCCCAGGCTGCACAGTCATCATCTAAATGTGTCACTTTAATCAGTGAAAATGTTTTTAATCTTCATTTTGGAATTGTGCAAAATGTCAAGAGTCAGACTCGTATTGCTGGTGTGCCATCTATACACACACACACACAAAATACTATCAACTTTTGAAGCTTGTGTAATAAGTATGAGAATGTGGCAGTCAAAAACAGTATGGGATATTTAAAAATGTATGAAATTCCATTGCCAAAATGTAAAAAAAAAATTTATAACGTAGGAGTGCTAAAAGAAAAAAAACACAGATTGTGGGAAACGTTGTTGAAACAGAAATAGGTGGGTCCTATACTCCTATACTGATGTTCTGGAATCTGTAAAACGTTGTTTTTTTTTCTTAAATGCAACCGCTGTTTATAATATATTGAATAGTTACATGGTGAAATCTGTGTTGTAGTTAACTGAAACTCTCCGACAGATTTATGAACATTAGATAAACCAGTTGCTCAATGCCTTTTCTGTACTGTAATATGCTTCCCGGCACAGGAGAGTAGTCTGAAAATGCCCTCAAGTATTGTACGTAGGAGGCCAGACATTCATTGAATGCTATATTTCACCTCTGGTTGACTTGTGTATATACTGAAGTGATTGTAATTGCCAGTTTGTGTGATTACCTAAGTTTTCTGCTATGCTTTTTGTCTGCAGGCCCTCATTCAGCTGCCGGTCTACATCTCCCAGTGCGAGGAGGTCAGAGTATTTTTTGAGACCAGACCTGAAGACCTCAACCCACCCAAAGGAGTACAGTACCACGCATGGACACCACACCACACACACACACACACACACACACACACACACACACACACACACACACACACACACACACACACACACACACACACACACACACACACACACACACACACACATCTCCTCAACTGTTACAAATGCTCAGGGCTCACATGCTATGGGGAAAGCCCATCATTGTTTCCGTGACTGATGTCATGTCACATCCCGTCAGCATTTACCACCAGTCTGCTGGTAATGAGCATTCATTACATCCTCTAATGGATATGATTTCATACGGTTGCACCACTTCCTGTTGGATTTTTTCAAGCATAAACACACTTAATGGGTCCTTTTGTTTTTTGTTTTTTTTTGTTTTTTTTTAAATGCTGAGTTAGCATATAAGCATGTAGCTGCAGCTCAGTTCAGCCACCAGGCTCCAGACAGCTGAGACTGCACGCCTGCTCCCAAGGTGTGCAGACCCGCTCTGTTGTCTCTTGTAAATCTCACTCAACACATTAGCGTCATATCCAGTGCTGACAGTTAACTATGTGCTAAAACATAAGACATCAGTGGGCAATCAATGCCAGCCTCAAACACACACACACACACACACACACACACACACACAGACACAGGCCACAGTTGCGAATGTGTTGTTATTAGAAGTTAGCAGCACCTTCAGGGCGGTGGAGGTTACGGGTGGCTGGTTTCATAGAGACCATAACCCGTGGCTAACATTTAACCCTTGAGATGTTTTTCCTTTTTCTTTTTTGTTTTTTAACGCCAACAGATGTCAGCTGTCAGCTGAGGCATTCGCTTTAACTTCTCTGTCATCACGTACCGATGAGTGGCACCAGGCGTTGAGGAGTTGCCTCCGTCAGCAGGGAAATTAGTTAACAGGTCCTGTTATATATGGCAGGAGTGCATGTTGGGAAAGCAGTAAGGTAGCGTCTGAAGAAGAGAGTCACATGAATGAAAGTGTATCACCATGAGCTAATCATTTCCCTATAGACTGCACTAATAATATGAATAATATAACATAACTGTGCGCTCTTTTGCCAGTTTCTATTGGAAAAATTCATCATTTTGTACTACAAAGTTAGAGATATTCCTTGAACTATTGCATCACTTTCCACTTTATTTTGTTTGCATTGTGCAACAATAGCCTCCATCAGGACTACAGTAACACCCAGTTTCTGTAAAGCCCCTAAGCGAGGGAATTTCTCTGGCATGTCTCAACTGTGTTGTCATCTTGCCATTTAAACTCATTAAAACTGCTGAGCAGCTGAAATCTGAAAATGTAGAAGAAAAAAAAAGAAGAGGCAATCGCTGTGACAGTTCATCCAGCCCTTCATTCACTCCGCACTGCTACCACAGCAACAATTTTCAAATGCAACATACTGTAGCTATAATTTTTATTTCAATTTTTTTTTTTGCCTTTCATAAAGTTCAACAAATAACATTATGTAATGTAATTATTAACACATCTCATTAAAGCGGCACAACGTTCACATCGTGCTTACAATTCATATCCTTCTTGCTCAAGGGCATTGAACGGGACACATTGCTGTTATGGGGAATGAGATGAGTGCCTGCGCCAGTCTGCCATATCGTCATCTAGAACGCGAATGGATTAAATGTCACATTGAAGTGTGCTGTCTGTTGCCGTCACATAGTCTACCTGGGCCTGTGATAAGAGAATCAGACTGTTGGGAATGTGTCAGTCAGCGGAGGCGCTTCTCTCCTTCCCGAGATTTTTTACTAATGTGACAAACATAACCCTCTGCAACTCTCCCGTAACAAGCCCCTTAATATCTGTGCGTGATCAATATGAAAGAAGCTTCTTATGTTATTATCTGTAGGTGCGCAACATTATACCGCTCCTATTTCTGATGTTAAACTACCCATTGAAGACTAGACTAAATGTTTAATTATTGCATTATACAGCGGTGGGAAGTAAATTTACTCAAGTACTATACTTAACTGCCATTCTACCTTGTACCACTGGTATTATAAAACAAGCAACTCACAGGACAAAATGCTACTTGCTCAAGAATAGTTCATATTTCCTGTGTCCTCTTTGACGTTGGGAAGCTTTCCACTCTGTAGTGGCTGCCTATCAGTTATATGGTAATCAGACAGCTCTCTGAAATGGCAGTGGGTATTGTCTGATAGTAAGTGGATATTATGTCTGAAAGAATCAACTGTTTCTCTGTATGTATAGTTCCTGACAGCTCGACCTCTCTCTCTCTCTCTGTCTCCTCTCTCTGTCTCACACACACACACACAGACACACACACACACACTTTGTCTTGCTGTCCTCCCACAGTGAGGTTGCCAAGGACACATACCTCCGTACTCCTCATACAAAACCCCAAGCATGTGTTGGGAGAAGCAGGAAAGAGAGGGGGCATTTACTTGAGGCGGATGAATATAGGAAAGACCTTGGTTTGTCTTTTATTGAAATTGGATTACTGCTTTCTGCTAGTGCAGCCTGTTGTTTGGCTGACTGACAACAGGGCTGGTGTACAGACACAGCAGCCACTGTGGGAGAAGATTTATCACAGCCTATAAATCTATTCCACTGAGAGGGACATCTTGGACTTTCTACTTAAGAGCTGCAAAGTTAGAGGAGGAGGCGGAGTTGGGGGGGGGGGCGTAAATGCAAAGAGAAAGTAGTGGGTCCGAACTAGAAAAGACAGGCTAGTGTGGGAAGTGTCTGTAGAAAAGAGGAAGCGCTGCACCAAGGATGGTTAAGCGAAAGCAAACGGGGAAAGTGGGGGCGATCATAGGGGAAGAAAATAGAATCAGATGGTGGGCCAAGATGGAAATAGAGCTGGACGGAAAAAATGAAGAGGAGCTTAAAATACAACTGAGACAGAAGGAGGTGAAAGGGTGTTTAACTTTACGGTTGTGCTCCGGGTGTAGAAACCTAACGCATATACCGTCCCTGTAGAAGAGGCTTTGATAGATGTCACCTTATTTGTGTCTCTTCTGTAACGGCAAACCTGCAAAGTGTGTTCTCATGACTATGTAGTTATAGTTTGTTCTCCCATTCATCATCTCAGTGCCCTGCATGTGACTCAACCTTCTCAGCCTGATATGAAATTTCCCATGAAAGTTGAAATTGAAGTTTTGCCCTAATGGTTTTGTAACGAGACTTAGAATAAAATAAAAACAGGGAGTGGAAGGATTCATTTCATTTGATACTGTAAAGTAGTTCAAATAATCATATTAGGCTATGGGTCAGTTAGTGGCTATGTCCGGTGCGTATCTTGACCATGGTTTCACCGCGGAGTTGAAAGAGCAAACACGCACGCACGCATGCACGCACGCACACACACACACACACACACACACTGCTCTCCTTTAATAATCCAAATCATTGGTATTGCTTTGGTTGGCCCAGGCAGAGATTTCTTTTTATAGTACGTTAATGGGCACGCTTATGGGTAAAGATTTATTGAGACCCAAGCCCCTGCAATTAACAGTTGTGTCGATTGAACAGTGCTTTTTGTGGCTGAGAGCGCTCATGTTGATGCAGGGAAGCGAACAAGGAGCAGCTGCCAAGGAAATGATTAAGGGAGATGAAGGAGCGAGTGGAGTAGACATGGAAGATGTGAGATGGAAAAAGAGAAGGCGATGGAAGGCCATAAAGTAAGGGAGCAATATTTAGATAACAAAGAGGCTGAGACATAGCGAGCGAGGGAGTAAAATACTGAGCATTAGCCACCATTGACTTTTCGGGGGAATCTGGACATTGAATCAGCTCCTGACTGCTTCTGTGGAGTGATGGTCTATTTATCTGGCTAATGTCTAAACCAGACACAGCAGATGCTGTATTGAATTTACCATCAGAGGCTCCTTACTCACACTGCCGTACATCAGAGAGAGACGAGGCAGAGAGACAGATTCTCTTCTCATATTTATCAGATGCCGCATATAAACAGATCTAAACAGAAAAATGATAATATTAGCAGTTCATGTTAATTCTTTGCTGGAGGGCATCACTCCTCTGTTGTATTGTTACACCATGAAAAAATTTGAAAAAAAAAAAAAAAAATCATATGAAACAATTCAAAAACCGATTAAAACTCATCAATTCAGAGTTTGTTTAAAGAGCGTCATTAGTGCCAGACTGTAGTTAAGTGAAAACAGCAAGAGTGACAGGGATGGTAGTAACAGCAGCAGCAGTATAATGAAGTGAATGAAGAAGTACAAGAGCCAAACATCGTCTTGGAACACGCGAGTAAACTCTTGATTTCTGTACCAGGGTCACTCCTGCAGAATAAAGACTGATTGATAACTCATCAGTGACAGTAATGAGTCTGAATTCAGGCCGTCGTCCTATGTTTTTTTTTTTTTTTTTTTTTCAAATTTTAAGATATTTTTGTGACATCTACAAGTTTTCGTGAATTATTCCAAAAAATGTAAAATAGTATTTGTTGGCTAGGAACATCTCCTTAGCTCCAGTAGTAATGTGATGATTTCCTCTCATTACCAGGGAACCCATGGGAAAGAAGAAATCAGGTAAGACGGCAGCTTTATTTGTGCATTTTAAAATGAAATGGGGTTGAGCTGGCCTTGACTATTGTGTGTCATTTTATCCTTGGGAAAAAAAAACAAAAGAAAATAGTGCAGAAATATAATCAGGTTCTTTTTCCTTATGAATACAAGTCCTCTGCAAATTATCTGTAGTATATAACATCATCTCCATCTAGTGGTCATTGAATTTTACACAAAAAAAAACAATGATTCCACCAGAACAATTTTAAATGTCAATCTGGAGTTGACTGTATATACTTTTTTTTTATATATATCTTCTCTATCCTCTTCACTCATCTAATATTCTTTTAAGTTGCATCCATGTCATTTTTTTTCAGTTTTCTTCTCCATTCATTTTCCTTTCCATCAGGGCTTGTGGAGAGAGCGACCACTTTCCTAAAGCGAGGTAGTAAACATGCTGTCATGGTTGGTCGTGCTGTGTGTGTGACCCAGCGGGTTGCTAGTGGGCTGTCCCCCCCTCTCCTTCCCTGGCCTGGGCAGGTGGGACGTGGCTCTGTTGAAGGCTTGGGGCTTGCATTTGGTTCTCTAAATGAATCATACAGTGTAACTGATTAACTTTTTTTTTTTTTTTGGGGGGGGGGGGGGGGGGGGGGGGACTGGAGATAATGGCAGGATTTTTACCTTGCACCTACATCAGAGGGATTCTCTCTAGACCGTGGATGCAATACGGCCTTGTATTCTAGCTCGGTTATGTTTTCAGCATCAAGCTAAATCATGTAGATTGAAGTCATGCAAATAATTCTGCAGTATGGAATCTTAAGAGTTAAGAGGTAACTGGTTGAATTCAATGGAAATGCTTGAAACCAAAGAGCCATTTCAATTCATGTGTGTGCAAAATATCATGAAAATTGAAAAGGACTAGGAAATCAGAATTTCCTATTTCGGAAAATTGGAAATTGAACATCACAAACTCATTATGTAAAAGCTAAACTAAGTTATGTCTTTGGGATGAATTAATAAAGGTTTTGTTAATCCATATTCCCAAATTCTTTGTATTTAAGTTGGCTAACTGGTTCTTTTCTTTGAATTAAACTCAACCAGATATATCATTATATTAGTTTACCTTAGTTCTGCCTTTGCATGAGTTTGCACTACTATTCAAATTTCTTATTGACAGAATTGAGAATCTATTGCAGATAACTTGTTTTTATTAAAGCCATTTGCCCATCTTGCTGCAGCTCACTGAAGGTTGTTCGTGGAAAGACAGGCTGTGGTACTTTAAGCTGTTTTTAGATCAGTTAGAATTAAGCACATCTGTGCTTTCTCAGATTTTTCTCATCTGCTCAGACCTGTTTTCTGTCTGCCTGTGAGTCACGGACACGTTTGTTGAAAAATGTGTCCCATCAGCACCTTCAGTGATCTGCACTGCTGTGGTGGGTGATGTTAATGTCCTGCCCTTGAGGCATAAAGGTTAAAATCTCAACGCGCTATGTGTCAACCAAAAGGTACTTTGTTCAGTTACAGCCGTGGTTGTACTGTGAGCCTTCGTGTGTTAAAAGTAGATTTTTCACAGGCTGGCTTGGTGCTAACATTGGTGGTGGGTCTTGGTGGTGCTGGTTTGTGTCTCTGTGGAAATCACAGCCGTGTTTATGATTGTCTTAACCCTTGACACTTTTTAACTTTCTCGTTCACTCCCATTCTCCCCACATTTCCTTTTTTTTTTTTTTTTTTTTTTTGAACTTACCCCTCTGTCAGCTCTTTGTTTCCCCTCACACCGTCTCTCCAACCACAATCCGCTACCTCCTCTGCTTCATGTCGGGGGTGAATCTCCATACTGCAGATAAGCCTCCTCTCACTTAAAACCATGTGGCTCAGTAGCTTCTTCTAAATTTCCATACCTTGGAATTATTCTCGGCATTTCATCAAAAACTTATTGTAGCTCCGCAGATGTTTTGTAAAGAGCATGCTTAAACTGGATTTCCGGTTAAGTTCTTTGGAGTGTGTGTGAAATCTGACATTTTAAAAAGGTCAAATTACATTCGCTCAATTAGAGGAGAATGAAAAAAAAAAACACTCTCAAAGCCACACAGATGTAATCTTATGATTCCAAGTTCATGAACATCACCTTTTAATATCACATTACCAAACATTACTAAAGATCCCCAGTGAATAACAGGTAATGAGAGGAGGCTTTTGTTTTTACATTATTGAGATTTCATCCGTAGCTTGTCTAAGAAAGGAGCAGGAACAGAAAAGAGCTAAATGAGCCTCTTTTCCCCATTTACAGGAGATTCCACTTCAGCGGACCCCCTCCTCCTCGACCAGTACGTGGCGGTAACAGACTATGAAAAGCAGGAGAGCTCTGAGATCAGCCTGCATGTGGGCCAGGTGGTGGAGGTCATTGAGAAAAATGAGTCTGGTAAGTTCTATAAAGCATCCAGTATAGTCTTTCATTATTATTATTATTATTATTTTTTTAAGTTTGTGCAAAGGAGGTTGGTTTAAATAGATGGTGGAAACATCAGTAGCTTTAGTTGACAGCTGTGGTGCCTTTGAATACAAGGCTAAACCTAATGCTTGTGGAGTTTTTCCAGTAATAAATAGTAGATGAGGCATACTGGCAAATGCCCCCAGGTGTGACTGTGTGCTACAAGTATTTGATATATATTATTTCACAGTTTCATTTATATATTAAATTAAATATTAAATGGAAGGGCCGCACTTATTTGTCATGCATTCACAGCAGCGAATTACCATGAACCCCTTGAATGAAATGAGCATCTCATGTGTTCACTTTTTCTATCCTGCTCATTCAGGGTGGTGGTTTGTGAGCTCGGAGGATGCCCAGGGCTGGGTTCCTGCCACATGCCTCGAGGCACAGGATGACCCTGATGACTTCAGTCTTCCAGGGGAAGAAGGTACGTAAAGCTTTCCAGCCGGGGGCTATTGTTTACTCTCAATATTGTGAAGTATGTAAAGAGGCCCATTTAGCATTCAGTCTCAAATACAACTGTACATGCGAGTTATTTCTTCCTTTTGGTATGATGTGACTGCAAGTAGGAGTTAAACTGTACTTGTGTGCACTTCTGGCAAATATTTGGCATATTTTACCAAAGTGCTGCTGTCTTCCTGTTGCCCTCTAAAGCACAATACGCATCACGTGTAGTGCCACTATTTGACAGACACTATTCGACTCCTATAACACACACCAGACGCTAGATATAAATGGAAGTATTCAAGGTTCAGTGGTCAATAAGTGTGTCATGTTCTTCTCTTAAACACAGCAGTCCTAATATGTTTAAATACTCAAATTATAGAGCACTCATTAAAAAAAATATATTTAACGTATATATAAAAAAAAAAATTAAATAAAGGTGAAGCTGGAACAAAAACAGGAACAAATAGAAAAAGAAAATGCCATCCATAGTATCTGGGTAAGTTCCATAAAAAAAGCATGATGTAGATGTTAAAAGAATGATACTGTGCAGCACATGGTAGGAGCCATACCAAGCAAAGACATGTACCGTGCCAAAAGTGCAAAATTACAGACCATATTTCAAAGTCTTGGAAAGCCTGAGAAGTATGTAGTTTAAGAGTGGACACAGAGCTGGCTGCCCTGTGGTCGTTGGGAAGGTCACTCCTTCAGAGCCCTGAAATTAGAGAATCACTAATCTAACATCTAACATCCACATTCACTGGCATTACCACAGATGTCTAGAAGTACAATACAAAAAACAGAGGGGAGTAAATTACCAGTTGAGCAAGTACATAAAAAAGTACAGTCAATATTGCCCCAATGATGGTCAGCATCAGTTCTGCAAGTTTCTCTGTAATGAGTTCGATTTAATTTAATAGTCTCAAGACGATGCTCAAGGCCAACATCACCTACATATCTTTGTCATGAACTATTTGGTCTATGAGCGACTATTAAAAGAACAAGTTATAAATAAAGCTACCTTCTGTGGCAGCAGTATAGTACAGCAGTGTCACCAACATATTGCTAACAGACTGGAAAGGGGATCCAATGGAACCTACTGTATAACAACACAATGATTAAAAAAAAAAACGCAGATGTTCCACAAACAGATGGATTATTCATCCACAAGTCGTACCCCATTTACAGACCAATAATCCCTTTAGGTGCCAAGCCTGCTTGGAGTACAACTTTTGATTTCCTCTAGGTCCACTAATACTGAAAATGCTTTAATTTGGGATGGAAAGATCACCAGAATGACATATGTAATGTTCACTTCCTATTTTGCCCCACTTACTGTACTGGGATCAGTGCCTCGGAGATTCTGGTCACTGCCAAGGCACGTGGGTCGTCGCAGAACTTTAGGGGATCTATTCAGCACAGGCTTTGGGCAAGGTGGAGCGCACGCCTTTCTTTTCCCCCTTATTCTAAAATGTGTGTGTGTGTGTGTGCACACGCATACACAACTGTGTGCATGGTTGTTTATGTGTATGCATGATATGTATGCTGCATGAGAGACCCAAGCATGTAAATTAAATCCTTGCATGCACAGTGGATTGTGTATTTGTGTGTGTATCATATCAATGTGTATCATTTCAATTAACCAGCATTAATAAACACTTGGTAGACCAGCGCAGTAGATTTACATCTCTGTGATAGAAATAATAATAGAAAATGTAGTAATTACTGCATTTGTAGTACAGTAACAAGTTTGTCCTGTTCGTGGTCAGTATTTGTGGAGGATGTATGTGTGTTTTTGTGTGTTGCACAAGTGTCTATCTTACATCTTCTCACTCCACAAGATGCTGCTCAAGCCTTGCCTCATTGAACCGGTTAAAGTAAAGCCAATGTACTTCTGTAGCAACTTCAGTATCTCATCCTAAGACACACACAGAGACGGTTGTGTTGGACTAAGTATTTTTGAACTGGGCACTTCTTTCTCCCAAGCTTTTACCCTATGTCAGCATTTATTTGTGCTCCCCTTATTTGTGAATCTGTACACAATAATCTTCAAAACAGACATTATGTTCTTAAAGTTTACAATACTGTCTTTTTCCTGACTCTAGAAGAGAAGTATTCAGTGATTTACCCATACTCGGCCAGGGACCAGGATGAGATCGACCTGGAGAGAGGCATGGTTGTCGAGGTGATTCAGAAGAATCTGGAGGGCTGGTGGAAAATCAGGTGATTCAAATTAGTGACATTCACTTCCCGAGATATCCCTGTTAAATATTTTGGGGATGCTCCTCTTAAAAAAAAACAAAAAACATTAATATCATAAATATAAAAATCTGTATGAACTAAAGAGGTAATTTCGCTCTCATCCACTCAGGTACCAGGGCCGTGAGGGCTGGGCCCCAGCCTCCTACCTGAAGAAGACGGACATTCAGAGCCAGAAGCAGTCAGCAGGCTCTGCTGCTCATGCCAGTACAAACGACCTCGACGGGTTTTCCAAACAGAACCAGCAAAACAATGCAGCCAAGGAGAACAAGGACAACAGCCAGAAAGAAAACAGGCTGTCACTTTTCTCCGACAGCAAAAGTAGTAAGTGAATATAGTATATATGAGTATAGAAATCAATAATGCACGGAGATGTAAAAACACTAGAAAGTATACAAAATGTATTGCACGTTAAGCGATCAAGTGTACACAATTTGCCGAGGTAGTGATTTGCTTTAGGCTAGTCTTATTGTCCAGCCAAAATCACAGACTCAGTATTTAATGTCGAGTCTGAACGGAAATAAAGAAAAACCTACGTGCAAAATGTGTGAGAATTTCATAGTGCACAGACGGGCTTGTGCACCACTGCTTTGCGAATGTACACCTCAGCAAAATGATCGATGACATGTCTTTTCCCTCCGCAGAAGTGGGAGCAAGACACAGACCTCCTCCGCGCAGAGACCTTACCATTGTAAGATTTGACACAGCAAGGATTCTGTTGTATTAGAAGACAGCTCTCAGTTTATTTTTGTTTTTAATCTTTTTCCTCAACTTAACCTTTTACACATCTCTCTCTCATATATCGCACAGCCCCGTGGTGCAAACCTGCCCAAGCCACCCATTCCTCCTCAGGTTGAGGAAGAGTTCTACACCATTGCAGATTTCCAGACCACTATCCCTGATGGTATTAGCTTCCAGGCTGGAGTTAAAGTCGAGGTGGGTCAGGCACTCCCTAAAATCACATTAAAATGAAGTATGAAAAATTATTTTATATTGAAATCATTTGGTTTTGGATAAGTGTTAAATTTAATCTATTCATTTATTTTCGTGATGGATCTTGACTTTATACTTTCTTTTTGCCCTGTCAGGTGATTGAGAAGAATGCAAGTGGTTGGTGGTACATCCAGATAGATGAGAAAGAGGGCTGGGCCCCTGCTACCTTTATCGACAAGTACAAGAAGACCAGTAATGCCGTGCGACCTAATTTCCTTGCCCCTCTGCCCAATGAGATGGAGAAGCTGAGGCTGGAAGATGGTTCTTCAAATGCTGCGGGCACAGATGACAGTTGGTCCAAGCCTTTACCAGATGAGCCAGGCAGCGAGTCCTGTGCCCGGCCTAAGCTTAGAGACTGGAAGTCCAGTGCCACCAAGGTGGCCCCTCCCTTCTCCGGGCCTTTGCCTCCAGCCCCAGCTGCCCCTCCGGTCGAGGAGAAACCAGCTCTGCCACCTCGCAGGGAGTCCATTAATAAGAGCTTTGAATTGGAGGTAACAGAGAAACCAAGACCTGATCATTCCAAGCCTTTGCCCCCAAAACCACCGGCTCCTGGAGTGATCATGCCAATGGTTACACCCAAGGCACCCCCATTCAAACCAGACAAACCAGCAGAGACCAAGAAAGAAGATAAGAGCAAAGCTCTTCACCTTCGGAATGAGATGGGTCTTGAATGCGGTCACAAGATCTCTGCCAAAGAGGTGAAGAAGTTTAATCTGAAACCTGTTCCTAAACAGCCACCAAAACCCAAATCAGAAGTGCAGGAGGAGAAACCAGAGGCACCTGGCCCATCAGTTTTTATGAAGGCCAAGCCAGTGGTCCGACCTAAACCTGTTCCAGCTGCAAAGCCAGACCCCCCAGCAGAGAACAAACTGGACATCACCAACCTGAGAAGCAAGCTGAGGCCATCAAAACCTGCAGATCCCGGGTCTGCGTCAGCTGAGGTGAACCATCAGAATGACACCTCAGTGGCAGCAAATAGTTCCCGTCCCAGTTCACCCCCTTGCTCTCCCCCCATCCACATCCCTACTCTCAACAATGGTAAGTACTGTGATGAGCCAAAAATCCCCCCAAAACACATTAATGGTCATAGCCAGGAGAGCTCATCTCCCCCGCCCACAAAACCAGCAGTGCCTCCCCACAAGGAGCCCCCTCAGAGACCCCCCACCATGGCTCCAAGAAGACCACCTCCTCCAAAGAAGACCGACCCGTCCAGTCCAACTGAGCTCAAACCTCCATCTGCTCTAAAAGAAGCCCAGGACTTTCCCAAGGCCGGACCACCCCAACTCAGCAGACCCCCTCCCCCTAAACCCAAAGGGTTTGTTCCGGCACCTCCAAACAAAGAGAAAGAAGAGTCCAAGTTTAATAAAGTCCCAATTCCTCCCAAGCCCCAGCTGAAGAGCGAGAAGCCAGGCCCGCCCAAGGACAAGCTTCCACCTTTACTCAAGGAGCCAAGTAAGGATGAGCTGTATCTAGCTGTGGCAGACTTTGAAGGGGATGAACAAACATCCGGCTTCAAGGTGGGTACAGTGTTTGAGGTGCTGGAAAAAAACAGCAGTGGCTGGTGGTTCTGTAAAAATGTAGGAGAAGAAGTCGAGGGCTGGATCCCCTCGAATTACCTGAGCAAAAAACCTTAGTGTGAATGAGCTCTCAAAACCATCGCCATATGAATAAGTAAATAAACTAAGGATTTAAATGAACAAATTATCACTACTTTGTAGCTTATTAGCATTTTTTTTATTTTATTTATAGGTACCTTCTTTTTTTTTTTAATTGACACGTGTTATGTTTAATTTTGATAAGGATGTTCTACCTAAACTGAACCAGCAATAACACATGCCCTTATGGGTCTTGTGATGTTTACTTGTTTTTAGTTTTTGTTTTTTTAATCTAAAAATTACATTAAATATTAGGTAATGTTATTTGCTTTCTTTGTCATATGCTAGTTGCAGCCTGTGCCAGTCCTGCCATTACAAAGGCTAGGCGTTATAACAGCGATTAATGTATCTACACCCATGCCTTCTATGATATGGTGCCTCAATATTATATGCAGAGTGCTTCAGTGCTTAATAAACTGTATGCAACTGTAGACGTAGTCCTTGCTGGAATCTTAAATCAAAAATCTACATCACAGGAGAAAGCACTAGATAATCAAATCCAGCCAGTCTTTCTCCAGCAGTAGACAAGTACTCCTAAATCCTTTAGACAAAAGACTGCACATGAACTCATTAGGGGAGTTCAATGACTACATGTGGGCTTTCAAGTGCTATTAGCTATTACTAAACAAAATGTCGTTGCCAAGTAGAAGTGCTGTTTGTTATACTAAAAAAAAAATAAATGCGTATTTGTTTTTAGTGCTATTGCAATGCTTCTCTTTCTTTGACTGCATAATTAATGTTGCAGTGACTTGTAACAGATGTGCACTTTTTCAGTCATATCAGATGAGGTTTAGGTTTGAAGTTTGCACATGCTTAAGGAAGGGGGAAGAATGCCACAGTGCATTTTATTTCTAAATTTTACTTGCCATTGTATTAGCCATATTTTTTTTTTTTTTTTTTTTATACTCACTGTAACAAAATATCCACTGATGTAAAGACGAGGCTAGGATAAAAATCAAAACTGAGAAGGTGAAAAGAAGCTCTGTCTAATGTATTTTAAACATTATCGTGTTCTCTCGCACCCAAAAATAAGAATTGTGAAATGTGACTTGCTGAGCACATCTGCATACCTGTACCAGATGTTTGACCAGGCGTAAGAAATTGGAGATCTACAGTGATTTGTGCAATGATTTACAGTATTTTAAGTGTACAGTCTGACGTTTGGTGCTCAAACAACAGCAAAGTATGACCATTGTATAAAAATAATGTTTTACATTAATGCTTGACTGGTCTCAAGCATGGTCAGTATAGCAAATTATTTTTTATTGTACAGTAATGAGAGTCATATCTGAACTGTTATCACTTTTCTGTGGTGGTCCATCTGTTAGGTCTTTGACTCTGTACTGATGGAGGGAGGAGAAGAAGAAAGAGCCAAGAGGGAATTTGATTGGTTGATTTATGGGATTTCTGAAAAGTACGTGGAAACCAGGGGCTGATCATTTCACATCAGGTGGTCCAGAATAAAAGAAAAAGTGTTAGATTTTCAAAATTGGCAAGCAAAATTGGAAACTCAAAAATGTGTGTTCATGGTTCTGGACATAATCAGACAAGGCTACAAGCTGTAACACAGATTGTGTTCCGCTTCTAGTCGCTTTAATGTTACACCACCTGCCACCCATGTTTTACACAGAAATGATGAAAGTATGTTACCAACTAGGAAAAAAAAAAGATCCAATTTCAATACATTTAAAATTGTATTGTTCAGGTGTAATTTATGTAGACAAAGGACATGAAGGTACAGTACAGTGCAAAGCAAACATGTGGGTTGATGGTGTCATCATTTCAGTATTGTAATCTTATTTACTTTTTTTTTGCTATGTATTTTTCATTACATCGAGTCTCCTTTTACTTAAGTCAATAAAGGTTTCTGATTTTTCAGTTCAGCTGTCAAACTGTGTCTCAAATGGCATTTCAAAAATCCTGAGAAAAATGTTTGTTTTTACATGTTTCATGATAACGGAAATACGTGTTTACTTGTTTTATTAGACCAAGGACACACACAGCATTTGGTGAGAAACAGCAAAAAGGTAAATATAACTTATTTGTATAATTTGTCAACAGGAAAACTCCACAGGTCACCTTTAACTATGGATCAAATCACTCTCCATAGAACTCAAAGCCACGTTTAGCCACTTTTTGTCCAGTGTTTTGGTTTTACAGTCTTTAATTTTAAAGTTGTAGAGTCTCACCACTCTCATCGACCATCGTTTGCAGCTGCAGCAGACAAAAGCTCAGATAAACTCACTGTACGCAACCTGCCCGGCACCAAACGGCAAAACAAAAGTTAGCAGCTAGCCGTGGAGCATCCACAGACGATTTAGCAGTAAGTTAAAGAGACATATTATTTGACTCAAGAGACCAGAAGAGCTACAATTGTGAAAATTGTGCTTACATTTGCTGATAGAAAAATGACTCCAAATGAATGCTAATGTCTTAAGGATGTGTAAATAGGCAGCTGTTTCCTAACACCTCAGCATTGTCTGAATCGTCTCCAAGTGGCAAAAAAAAAAAAAAAAGCATTAACTGTTGTACTGACCCACCTCTGTCAGCACAGCTCCAGCCTTGGTGCGCAGTGTCTTCACAGCTCTCCTCCAAACCGTGTGGTGTTCGCAGTATTTCCTCTCACACTGTGTTGCTGCAGGTGTTAAAGGAGCCGGTAACCTCTGCTACACTGCATCATGAGAACAAAGCACAAGATTAGATATATAAAGGTTAGTGGAAGTACTGGATGAAACTACTGTTAACAGGTGATTTATAGGTCCTCTTACCTTTTCCTTCAAGGTTCCACTTTTTCTGTCAATCAAGTGTTTTACTTTCAGATTAAGCAAACTGGAGCATCTGCCTCTTTTGTCCAAATCTTGCAGGTACCACAAACAGACCGACTTTAAACCGACTGAAGATTCCACATGTTCTCAGCTCGCTCGAATTCGGAGTTGAAAAGAAATCATGTCTAGACGTCAGTGCATCATTCTGCAGTCTTCGTAACGTAACATAAGATGTGCTTTTTGGTGGGCCACAATTCAGTAATTAGAAAATCTGCATTTATTAAGAGTTATTTACAACAGTGGTTCCTTCTGATACAGTTTCATTCACACTCACTACCCCCGCCCCACCCCTCCATGCAAACAATGTTATGTAAACTGAGGCAGAGGAAGACCTAGATGGAGCCATTAAACATGACAGAAAAGGGTATTTTTACAACAACTTTAAATACTTCTGAGACAGTGTGTGAGAGGGAGAGAGAGATTAAGCTGTACCTGATTGCTGACCTGCTTCTATGTAAATCTGCAGGCCAAACTGCTCTAAAAGAAAAAAAAAAAGCACTTTCTCTCATTTAACAAGGCAACAAGTTCTTCAGCTGCAAACTAAAGGTTTCAGTTGAAGGTTAAACATCTACAGGCGTCTTACAGCAGACTGAATTGTTGCACTCCCTTAAAACTGATATGAAGAGTTATCTTCCAAAATCAGATCATCATTTGAAAGATTATACCTCTTAAGTTATTGCTTGCCAAGAACAAAAAATGATGAAGATGAAATCATTTTAAGCATCATCTCTTTCTAAAAATGTTGACGCATCTGTTTTTGGTGAAACTCTTCATATTGCTCTCCCTCTCAGTGCAAAGGAAGGCAAATTACGAAAAATAAAACCTCTTTAAAGGTTAGCAAAGACATACATGTAATATTGCACTTTGGTTAGCAGGCAGTGCACTACTGCACATGGTATAACTATTATACACTTAATACCTTTTTTCTTTTTTAAATCTAGATTTAAATCCCCTGTTTAACATCCTTCAAAGAACATAACAGTATCTTTGCTTTGGCTTTGTCAGTTCCCATCCAGTGTGAATGATTTTTACAGTAAAAATACAACAGAAAAACATAACATAACATCAACACTATGTGAATAACAATTAGTCTTCCCTTGTCTGTTAAAATCTCATTCCTAAATAATCATTTAAAAGAAATTTTAAATTCTGATAACTTTGGATTTAGCCTCATCCCCCATTTTAAACAAGATAATAATGAGTACATCCTTCATACCATGGGTGTTGGTTAAAAAAATAAAAATAAAGGAAAATATTAAAATTAGCATTTACAGTGATAAATCTGGAAAAGGTTTTTCTTTATCAGTAAAAATAAATATGCGCAGACTTTGGCAGCTATATGACATGTAGGGGGGTCACTAAATCATTCATTTTTGGGTGTGTTTTTGGTCACATTTGGAAGACGGCACTGATAATTTGGGGGTAAACAAAAAAGTGCTTAGTCTCTGGCTCACCAGCTTTCATAGAAACAAACATTCCTCCTCATCATGCGAAAAAGAAATACCCTCGCTGGGTGCTACTTCTACCCAACCAAAATTTTCCTCAATATTTACTTATTAAGACTCGTTATTAGTTTGGTATCTTCAGCTCACCCAAACTAACAGCCACTGTATCATGTTATCCTAATGTTTCACTGGTAAGCTATAAAGGAGCGGACTAAGAAAGTGAATCAGAACACTGTATGGAAGCAGATACTAAGTAGCTGAGTCACGAAGCACATCACGAGTTTGAAGTCAATCAGATACTACAACACTTTCAAAGAAAAATGAGTTAACACATAAATATTCACTAAAACAATAAAGGAACCTAATGGAGGGATAGGCGTGCTGCCATTACTGGCAAAGCAAATTAAAACTGAAGGCAGCAGACAACTATAATGCCTGCCGGTGTATGGGTGAGAGTGTGTACGCTTATGTGTAGGTGCTATCAGTGGCCAGGCGACGTCGTGCAATATCACAGCGGCTGCTTTTATGTGGTAGAAGAGTCTTGGAAAGGCACAAACTTGGAGAGTTTGGTGGGAGAACTGGGGTTTGGGCATTCAGAACCCTCACCCATCTTGAAGAAAACCTCCTGCTCCTTTTTCTTCATGTTCAGCTCTTCTTCGAGGGCCTGGCAGGGTTAGAAACCAAGATATGTAAAAGCTTTTCTGACCAAGCTTACATAGAGGGATGGAAACTTCATTTATACTTATCTAATGACATGCAGGTGGATTATTACCATAACAAGATAGGAAAAACTATGAGAAAACTATGATTATTTGACGTAGAACAGATATACAGTATAATGCACGTAGCAAAAATGGACAATAAGAAACGAGTTTTAGTTTTGTTGGAAAAAAAATAAGTTCTCTTGTGCTCGAGCTGTTTTATAAAGTTAAAGGAATAGTTTGACAAAGTTGGACAGTTTGGGGAATATGCTTGTTTGGACGATTGATGTCACCATTATATCTGTGCTTTAAGTATCGCTCTGGAGCCAAAACTAGATTAGCTTAGTTCAGCATGAAGTCACTGCAGCCGGCTGCTTTTCGCTAAGACACAGTTACATCATGTAACCCCTCCATAAAACCATGACTTGTTCTTTGTTTGTGTACAGATTTCGCAAAGGAGATACAGTGTTAAATGGCGAGCTTTTAGCGCTGTGTGTAGGGATATTTTTGAACTGAAAAGAGCCGGGCTAGCCGTTTCCCCCTGCTTCCACTCTTCATGCTAAAATAAGCTAAATACTTAATCCAGATAAGACAATGGCATTTTTCTCATCCAAGTCTCAGCATGAGATTTTTTTGTTTTCAAATCAGCTGTTTTTAGATGGCTCTCTTAGATGGATATACACTTGTATCAGAAAGAGTCATTTCCTTATGCTCTGCTCTGATATGTAGAGAGTAAATCAGGACTATCCGGTCACTTAGCACTTCAATGATTTCAGTACATATTTAATGTAGGTTTACATTTTATGTAAAACATAAACATGTAGATAAACATGTAGGAATGTGAAATTTGTTCTGTATGACACACTGCAATAACATCTTGATGGGAAACATACCTTCTTTCTGGGTTTCAGCTGATCCCTCCATTCCTTCATCAGCTGGTTGTGTTGCTCATCCAGATGCTTCAGCCTCTGGGTCTCATTCTCAACCAGCAGGTGACATTTCTCATTCTGGGGCACAAAACAAGCTTTTGTTAACAACTGCAAGCCATTTATTGTGCTCATTTAGTGTGCTGTTCTATAGACTGGACAAATAAAAAAAATAAAAAACTCCAGATGGGAGACAACCAAACTCTAAAGAATAATAAAGAAATATGTGTAAAAGATGAGTCACCTGTAGCTGCTGCAGCTCTCTGATATTGCTTTCACACTGACCAATCATCTCTCTCATCTGGTTCTCGTGTTTCTGCTGCTGATGCAGCCTCTCTGACTTCTGCCGCTTATCCTCCTGCTGAGAAAACTAGAGCGAGAGAGAGAGAGAGAGAGAGAGAGAAAGTGAGTGAGTGACCTGCTGCATAATTAATGTTATGCTTAATCATGGAGTGAGACAAGCCTTTCCCTCTACCTGTTTGATCTTCTCTCTGTCCTCTGAGGCGCTTCCCGTCGAGTTGATGCGGAGGCTCTTCTTGAACATGGCCATGCGGGTCTTGGCTTCACTACGCTGGATCTTTGGCATCCGGTTCTTCTCCTGCTGCTGCCGGGCTTTCAGAATCTCAATCATTCGCTGATTGTAGCACTGCATCTGCTCCTGCTCCTGCAGTGACACAGAAAATAGATATACGTGGACTATATGTTGGATGGCAGAACATGAAATTTTAGCCGGACCAGGAAAATAAAATGAGAACGAATTCCGATGACTCGAGACTTGATGTTGACATTCGATCACATGATTTACCAAAAGTTAAATGTGTGTAGAATGGTGCGAACTTATTGTGGCAAGGTGCAGGTCCGATCCAATGGTTTACCTTCTCGTGTTTTTTAAGAAGCTGATGCCTCTGGAGGAAGTACTGATCTTTCAGCTGCTGCTTCAGTAACTGGTGTCTCTCGTAGAGATTTTTCTCCTCCATGTCCCATATCGTAGCTTCACGCTCTAATCAAAGTTATTGAGACACAATATGTCAATACTGTACAAATGTAACATCTCTCAACACCAGAGATTGACAAAGGATGACAGGACTTAGGGGGTTGTTAGTGATCAGATATTGTGTGTTGGTTTCACTTTCATCCACTGCCTAACTAGATACTGTACCTCTAACTAGGTTATGCTTCCTGTTAAGGCATTCCCTTTCCATTTCTGCAATCTCTTTCTTGTTGTTTGTGAGGATTTTCATCAGCGTGGTGTCCAGGTAGTTCTTCTGAGCCGACAAGAATTTCTCCTCCTAAAGCACAGAAAAGAGAAAGAGACATGGAGCGGATTAATAGGCGCTATACTATTCACAACTTAGAGTAGTCAGACATTTACTCCACAAAAGAAAAAAGTGTTACAATAATGCTCAAGGTGCCTTATCAGGAAGCAGAATGGAATATGTTCGACAGATGTATGAAAATACCATTAGCCCAAAGGTTGACCAAACAACTTACCTCTTTAACTTTTATTTCTTGGAAGGAATTCATCTGGTGTTTCAAGGATTCTTTACGCTGACTTCTGGGCAGCTTATCAACAGACTGTTTTACCTAAAGAAGGCACATTTCAGCCATATTCATAGACTTAGACACATAGGTAGGCCAGCAAAGTATGTGAGTATGTACAAAAAAAAAACAAAACAAAAAAAAAACATAAAAAGGACTAAAAGCAGTGTTCATTCCTTTGTCAAAACACCCACATTCACTATCTCAAACGTACCTCCTTTTTCTTGTGTTTCATATGATCCTGAAACTTGTGGTGGTCTCGTTCCTGCTCTGATTTGATGCGTTTGGTCTCGTCTTTGAGTCTAATGTTGTGGTCTGACTCCATCTTCTCAATAGTCTGCTTCTGATTCTTCTCCAGAGTCTCCAGCTCCCCGTCGTAGTGCTTCTTCTTGGTCTGGGATGAACCAATAGGAAACAAGCGCACTCTAAGCTTAGAAAATATGACACAAAACACTGCAGGGCTGTTTTTTTTTAATTAAGTGTAGACTCTTTTTATTACAGCAAACACAATGGCAACATGTGTGTCAAGAAAGTAAATAAAAGTAAATATGTTAATATTCATAACGGTATGATTAATTGTAGGGCTGTTGTATAGGATCACACATGTTGTCAGGTGTACCTAATAAAGTGTCAGTTTTGTGTGTGTGTGGCTGTGACTCACATTCATCTCCTGGTCAAAACGTCTCTGCATCTGTTCCCTCTGCGTTTCCAGTTTGGCGTTGAGAGCGGCCTGAGCACGGTGCTCTTCCTTCTGCAGCAAACGGAGGTCACGCAGCTCCTGGCGTCTAAACACACAAACACATACACACAGATTTTTAACATATATACAACTTTATGTTTTTAAGGTTCAATGGCAACTCAAATGGGCAATGTTAATACCGTTTCTGTTAGTCATCCACTTATTAGCTATCTATCCTGCAAACTGACATTAACAATGCAATATTCATGGTGTCTGGGTGTTTGTTTGGTCAGTGATTCAGCAAGTCAAGGTTAGTTAGGAAGGAGATATTTTAAGTCTGTTGCTCTTATTCTAGTTGTTTTATTTGGAAGGAACCATGTACAGTATTACAAACAAATGTTACCAATTGATGTTGTACCAGAGTTAGCTTTAAGATCATTTTCAATTGTTTTCTATGAACGGTAACATTGCTAGTCCATACAATAATGAAATGCAAAGACAGTGTGCCAAAAAATGAATATTTCTCCTGTTTGAATACTGATTTTCTGTGAAATAGACACAATTCTTTTGTTTTTACTGCAGTCATAGATGCAATGTCATATTCCTGCCACTAGATGGCAGGAGTAATGCACCAGGAACTCTGTAGGGCTTCAGAGGCAGAGTAGTGTGTCTGTCATAACTGCAATAATTGCTCTTTTTAAAACAATACAAAGCACATTATGTAACTGCACAACAAAAATAAAAAAGTATATGGATCCACTTTTACAGCATTTGGACTCCCTACACACTTAACCTCAACTTCACCCTCATCTAAAAGTAACTTCAGAGACATTTTTCTTTTCCTTTCAAACCATTACCTAAATTAGTCTTTTTCCATAACAGTTTGGATATTTGTAGACTCTCATCCCAAGGGGCTGAAGCCCAAAAGTTCAGGATGCCTTAAACAGTAGGACATGTGTAGTAAGCAACGTCCAGCAGGTCACTTATCACTGTATGGACTTCAGTCTGAGCTAAGGAATGAACAGACCCCTGAGTTCATGGCCCTCATTTAAAGGGAATGAAAACAGATGAATTTTTCCAAGAAAATGAAGAAGGACCAAGAGGTGGAGACACAGCACATATGTCCAGCTTATCTAGATGGTGATAGACAGATAAATATTTTAAGTGACAATAGACAACCTGACAGCTTTTTTGTTGTAACTTATTATTATGAAGTAAAGGTTGACTGCACAATGTAATGGCTATAGACTAATGACACCATCTGTGTTTAGACTGATACCCTATAAGCCCCACTTTCACTATGGAATTCCATGTGCCTCCGGGTATGGAATTTCGCAGAAAACTGAAGGCCGAATTCACGGCATAAAGGAAGTGCGCATGCCACTATGCAGCCAAAACAGGAAGAGGATAGTGCTTTTGTTTTCTCCGGTAGCTATCTGTGGCTTTCCCCAGGTAGTGGAAACGGTGGAGTAACTGTGAAAATTCTACCCAGCAAATGAAAAAGAGCACTGTTGTTTGAGGAGGCAAAGAAGGCGAAGACGTGTAGTGATAGAAACCAAGATAATACAAGAGTGACCTTGATGGTGAGAGCCACAGTCAGACTGGGTCAGAAATTCAGACACTGGGACCGACTTTACAGATTTTATTTTTTACTGTCCACTGGCCACCAGCTTTGCCCTGGTAGTTCCTTTTTGCCGCAGCAGCACCAATGTGAATATCACTTGGAAATGGGGAGAGTTGTCTATTGGCTCTGTATGTTTGTGTACCGAATGTGTGTTCTGTAGAGAGACATCCAACATACCTCAGGAATCTCATCTCCTCATCTTTCTTCTCATCATCCCTGATGATCTTGGAGGTGGTCACACTCACCTCCACACCGTCAATAACAAACTTCCTGGTTCGCTTCAGAGTCTTACTTGAGAAGTCCTGAGAAGCAGAAAGGAACATGGTCAGTTTTAGTCAGACCTTACTACAAGACAAGTCTTTGATTGTGCTTATTTACATGCATCTCAAATATGTTTGACAGTAAACTTTGGGAGTGCACTGATACTCTTTCTTGAGGTTATTCTAGTATTTAGTACTTTAGAGACATGCTGCGAGACAGTGAGTATGAGGTAGAACTAAGGATTGTACTAAGAACAATCCTACGGTACCTCATTGTGCCACTAAGAAATCCAATATTTATAAAGGTAATGTGTTTTATGGGTTAAAATAGCACTCCATTCCAACATTGTGAAACAAAAAAGGTTTAAGCTTTGCAGCAGAGCAAGAGATATTGTCTTTTTAATAGTACTCCCAAAGACTTGTAAACAGACTCTGATCTGTAAAATTGGTGGAGTTCCCCTTTGGGTATGCGTGAGCTTTTGATTTCTGGTGTGGTCTTTTTATCTGGTGAAAAGAAAGGCAGCTGTGTGTGTTACGTGTGTTGACAAAAGGCATTAATATTCCTGTCAATCTAGTTCTACTGTAACAAGCGACTAGATGCTCCATCTGTCACTGCTTCGGGGAGCGCCATGCAGGAAGTAACTGTTTAACAACAACACAATCTAATCCACTAAATATGACACAATGTGACCTGGCTTTTAAAGCTTCTTTAACTCTCTACAACAACTTGAACTATTGAGATTCGAGGTTTTAACCAAACAAGAGCAGTCCTTTTCCAACTATGGGCCGACCAAGAAGAATTTTGGAGGAATGAGAAAGGCAGCACAGGGCAATCAAACAATGGCTATGGGTCGTCATACTGCACATCACATCAATTGTTTAATAAGGAGTCAGTGCATGACCCCACCTTTTAATAAACAGACCAAGTTGTTCTGGCTGACTAAGCATGTGTTGAGGGATGGTAACATCAGCTGTGCCCTATCTAAATCAGCCTCCACTGGCAATATTTACAAGACTGATATGGCAGGGTTTACTCGGCAAACATTGGGTTAGCTCAAACCATGGGTGTCGTCATTTCCTGGTATAAAATTAGTTTATAAAAGAGAGAAGAGAAGAGAAGAGAAGAGAAGAAAGTGAGAGATAACAGCACTAGACTTAAAGGGAAAACAAAAAAAAAAAAAAAAAAGAAATGGATAAAAGAACAAGGAAAGCCATAAAGAACCAGGAGAGCTGCTCTCCAGGCAGGGTGGGAATGAATTTTGTTTGTGTGTGTGAACTGTTGTCCACTCAGTCCAAGCTACCACATGGAGCCACTACAGCTGAGCAAATACACTCCATATGAGTCTGTGTGAGGCTACTGCTAGAGATGACAGCTCCTGGACTCTAGTGTTGCACTGCAGTGAATTGATGATTCCCTTTGTACTTAACGGACACATTTACAAAAGCAATAAACACTTGTGCGCGTGTGTTGATAAGTAAACATTGGCTCTATAATCAGAGGACATTTGGGTTGTTTGTATCTCAGGCTCTACTCTTCACGACTCGGCGGACTTCCCATCACTCGCCATTCACAAAACAGCACACACACAGTTCTCCTATACACACACACATACACACACGCAGATGAATTCATGAGCAAATGCATACGCTAATGCTCTCCATCATGCACACGTTCGTGCAGAGACACACACACACACACACACACACACACACACACACACACACACTAATCCCGTACAAAACAACAGACTTGACTTAATATGCCTGCCTGTCCTCCTATCCTAAAACAAAGATTGCCCATTCACTGGCACTGCAGGCTGCTGGCAGAGTCGCCTGCTGAATAATCTGTTCTGGAAAAACTTAACATACCACAAACAGACACGACACCACGCACAGTCAATAGGATTTTCAATCATGCTCAGTCCATAAGCCTCCAGAAGCAACCGAGTGACAATGAGCTGCACAGAAACTTCCATTCACAGCGATGAATACTGAACTGTGCCCACACAAAGGGCACTGTTGGTCCCGATGAATGGGAAATGTTGCATATTTTTTTTTTGCTTCAGAAAGGCTCGGTGTCTAATGATAAAATGGTTTCTGTCTTCTCTCTCTTCAGCTTCCTAACTTCCCCTCCTCACCAGGTCTGTGAGGCACGACTTTGGTGATTGTCAAGTTTAGTTCAATTGTCTTCTATGGGAAGAAAATTCTCCTTTTGGGGCTAATACAACTTTAAAAAGCCTATTCCGTTTTGGAGAAGTTTTTTTTATGATATATATGTATATACTTTTAGAGTATTTGTCCATCATTCTCAAAATAAATTCATATTCTCCATAAATTCTAACCAATTAACCATTAACCAGTGACATTCCCCACATCATCCCTAAATTTAATGTGCGATGCAAGCTTAATGGAAGACAAGCTATCCTCTGTTTCAGATGGTTAACACCCACAGCCCCAGACACAACACAATGCAGTTTCAGTTCCTCTGTGGGTGCCAAGAAATAGTTTTTCCAAGGAGGGGTTTTCCTACAGAGGCAGCGGGCTGGTCTCTGCCCCTCTCTTACACTTCAATGCTGGTCCTTTTTTCACCATAAAAACAAGATCTATTGAAACACTCGGGGCCAGCAAAAAGTGCCACCTACTGTACGTATTCCTCCGAGTAGAGGAAGGTTTGCTTCAAGTAGACTCACCCTTGCAGACAATGAGATGGTCTCCCTGTGGATCGACATGTCCATGCTCTCAGATGCCATGCTGCCTGAGTAAGAGTACCGTTTGTTGATGATCCCTCCATTGATATAAGGTGAGACAGTCTCAATATTTCCTCCTATCGATGTCCGCTCTGGGGTATCCTTGGTCAGGCTCTCATTCGGCCCAGAACGGGGCGTAGGGACCGGGGTGGGAGCGGAAGAGGCTGCGGGAGTGGGTACAGGAGTGACAGTGGGACTTTGGCTTGGAGTTGGTAGGTTTCCGTTGGACATAACGCTGCTCTCCTCCTTGGGAACCTGGATCTTGGGCATCTCTGGGACTATGATGATGTCAACATGCTCCTCAGATGCCTCGGGTCGGGGGAGAGACGGTGGCTGCTCCCTCTCTGGGGTCTCCATGGCAACCTTAAAACATAAAATTTACCGCTATTATTATAACATCTTTGAATACAGAACAGGAAAACCTTTAGGAACCAGGAGAGTAATTGAATTGGATTCACCTGACCAACCCAGTGTATTAAAATATAAACTGGGCAGTGTCTGCAGATATTTAATAAAGCCTTACAATGCAACAGACAAAAAAAAAAAAAAAGAAAAAAGTAAAACTTCAAAAAATACCTTTTCCTCCTCTGATGTGGGGGTGCTCTTTCCATCCTCAATGCCTGAGTCTGAGCTGGACGTCTTGCTTGAGGCCTCGCTTTCAGATTTTTCAGACTCAAGAACGACTTCGGCCAGTTTGTCGGCCAGCTCCTCTGGATCTTTTGGAGGGACGTTCTGCCGCGGTACGGGAACAGGGACCACCATGATGGGGCCTGGCTGCTCCTCTGTTGGTGTATCTGGCTCGGCCCCCTTCCTGGGTAAAGGTATTGGTGTGGTTGGGGAGGGCGTGGTGGGGCTCGGGGTGTCTGCAGACTGGTCACCTTCCAAACTGGTCTGACTGGTCTGGCATGGCTCCTTGCCTGGTGACTAAAGGAACAAGGAGGAGTAAGAAGAGAGGTGTTATGCAATCGTGATAAAACGTTTGATGTTTTTAGGTTTTAAGTCAGTGGTTTCCTCTCAAATGTTAATGTTTTCAACCTTTGGTTTTAGCCCAAATGCTAATGGATAAAGTCCTTTGGGCCTCCCACCTACAGTGAAGTAAGCTTAACATTTGCTTTAGTAGGAATGCAGTCATTCTTGCTTTATACTCCTGCACTGCTACTTCTCACTGTGGCTGAGATAGCCATCTATTCTGTAATAAGTAGACTAATTTTTAACCCAATAATAATATAATATAATATAATATTTAACCCAAAATAGGGTTTCTGCAGGGTTAGACTGAAGACATTTTTAATACCACACAGAATACAATTTACTGCAGGTCTCACAGTCATACTGACCAAAGCACTAAAAGATATCACCGAAAACAAGTGGGGATGATAAGGCTGAGAATTATTTACCAAGTGTGTGGATGCCTGACAAGACTAAAAACATGCTGCATAAGACACAGATACTCAATACAAAAATGCAATTGGAAAATCAGAAATTAAATTACCAATGGGAATCTTCATCTTTCATCATATTCTATAAACCGTCAATAAAAATAAATAAACAACGTCGTCTAAATAACTGATTAATATATCCTAAACATCAGTAACTAGAAGAAAAAGCATGTAGCAATTTTCCCCAATTTGAAATCTTATTGCAGAAGGTTCCAGATGTGTGTCAGACAGGGGAATTCTGGAGTCTGTAATTATAAACACCAGGGACGATGGTATTTCAGGATTATGTGCACAGCTATCTGACACACTGAGCAATGTTGCTTTTTGGATTACCACTCCCACTAGAGGTAAACAATACCATCGGACATCTTTATGGTCAGATGCAGCCTTTTCGAAGGCCTCGGCAAACATCTCTCTCTCTCTCTCTCTCTCTCTCTCTGGCTCTGTGAGATATATAGGCAGAGATAAACTATGGGGTAAACTGCTTGGCTGGCTTTCAGGGCCTCGTAACTGTACGTGTCAAAATGTTGCTGTGTGCCTGCAAAAAAGTGGCCCCCGCCGGAAGAGGTAACTGTAATGATATCATAGTTGGGCGAGCACTGAGAAGTAAAATGTGGTGTTTGGACACAACCAGCCACTTACTGTGAAGTACAGTATTCTATACACATTTTGATATTTACATTAACTTTAATATTCCCCATAAATAAACTAAACAGACTAAAAAAGAACAATGGCTATGAACCCAATTCATGATAAATTTAACATTAAATATAACACCCTCATTGTCTGTTGGGTTTTTATCTGGGGAAAACTCTTGACGCCCAGGAAATTATGAGTTTTAAGTCTCGTTTTCAGTAACCAGAGCAGGATAAAGCAAGACTGGACACACACACACAAAAGAAATAAAGTAACACCACCTACAGAAACTCAAACTTAATCCAAAGGCCAGCAATGTTTGATTTCCAAGACGTCTGGAAAAGGAAAAGTGCCAAAACACCACCTGCGCCGCCTGCTTGGCCACGTTTCAAACTGCACCAGTCAGTACACTGGATCAGAGTTATCCATCCCAATAAATTCGAAGGCCATCACACAAACTGTCGCTATTGCGGGAGGAAGAGAGATAAGCGTGCACACATTCATCTTCACAGAGAGAAAAACATCCACGCTCGACACGTGATCGACACAATTGTCTTGCTACAGCTTCCGAACAGCGAGAGTATTTCTAAGATCGCTGGTGTACAGGAAACCGTCTGTTCTTTATTTAAAGGTCAAAAGTATAGCGGGGAGAACAATGTACAGCCTTAAATAATTTACTCCTTCGGGGGTTGAGAGTTGACAGAGTCTCAATTACAGGAGCAATGTCAAATGCGGCACTTATATTTAACCATGTGTGGGTGGGTGTGTTGAATGCCAGTATTCCGGTTTCTGTTCCTTTGTTTGTGCTGAGGGCAGGTGGTAAACTTCACTCTCGTGCTGTGTTCACTTTCTAATCTTATGCCTTTATGAATGGCCTCTGCAGAATCCCTTGGCAGGAAGCCCATGTTTACCAAAAAAAAAAAAAAAATGCTGTTCAAAGGGGTCAACAAGCAAGGATTTCAAACATGAGGGAAGTGAGCACGTGTGCATTTTAGGGCATGGTGCACGTGCAGGTAAGTGCATACCTTTGAGTGATTATGTGCACGAGTTTTGACTTAATTATATTGTCTGGTGACATTAAAATAAGCCCCTCCACCCCTTTTTTTTTTAACTCAATCTTGTCTCTTTCAGCTTTGGACCACACAGTGAGAATAATCTTCACATGTGTCGGTGTAGCTTAGTAGTTGAATCTGATGTACACTTAAAACATGGACTGCCCATTCTCCTTTTAGAAACAAACAATGACAGAGAAGAAAATGAAGGGACGGAAAAAAAAAAAAAAAAAAAAGAAAAAGAAAAAAAGATGTAAGCTTGGTACCACAGTGAGCTCCATGGCGTCGTCCTCCTCTCCTTCCTCTCTATTGTCCTCGATTTCCTCCATGACCTCCGCCTTGGCCTCGGCCACCAGCTCCCGCAGCGGACGGTTAGACGTCACCGATCTCACAAAAGGGTGCTGTGGACGCAAGAGACGGAAGACAGAGGTTAATTATCACTCAAACAAAATGCACACAGATTAGTGCTTTAAAAGCAAGACATAATTCTTACAAAAAAAGACACCCCTCTTGTGTTTGCCCCCCCCCCCCATTCTAAGCATCATATCTTGAGCATAAATGAATTTGTAAACACTACCATAAACATCCACTGCACAGCATTTGGTTAAACAAAGAGGGAGGCACAGAGGCTTGATGTGACCACGGGATAAACCCCCGCACCGCCATAAAATAATATTTGCTGAACACATTATCCGTGGATCTGATTATCATTAGACCATGAGATTAGTGCTTGAAGGATGCTGCAAGTGCCGGGCTGAAAACGATGGGGAGGCAGTAACATGATACGTGCCGGTACCAGTTTTATTTCGGACATTTTAATAAACCACTACATTAGCTGTGGAGTGAAACAAAACAATTAGCAGACGTGAAAACCCTCGGTTGGCAGGATAAAATCGGTGTAAAACGTGAAACCGCTGTGAATGCAAATGACTCTTTAAAGAGACAACAGTGGGATGAAGGCAGGGAAACAGACAAAAATAAAGAATTCTGGTGAAAAATAAAGCAACCACAGTAAAGTACATTAGCTTTGGTCAAGCAAGTGAGAAACAAGCACAGGAGCAAAGACTACAGGGGACTTTCACTGCCACCTGCGAGTTCCTGAACAGCTACAACAATAGCAATACAATAGCTTTACAATACAACTCTCCCCGTTTGAGGCACACCGATGTAATAACACCATACCCTTAAAATAGAAAGCCGTCTTTAGCTCTACACCATCTGAAAAGAGAAAATGTGTGTTTTGCCACGGTGCAAACAGAGTGCAAGGAGAATAAAAGGCTAAATTAAAAGTTGAGTGCAGAGGGGATAAAAGGCCGATCATCTATTATTCAGATGCTTTGCCCTACTGTGTAATTTAATTGGGCTAGCTGACAAAAGGGAAAAAAGACTACAAGTGGTGCTGGACCATGAAGTGTGTATAAGTCAGTGTGTGTGCGCATTTTTGTTGTGGGTGATCACAGGTGTTTGTGTGCTGGGTCTTGTCCTTAAGGACTGCATAAGTCTTCAGCTTTTTAACTCCAGTGACAAACAACAGTCAGCTATCGTCTAATGAGTCAGGGGGTGTAATTGCTGAGTGCCAGCTAATCATTTATTACACCACAGAGGAAATACATTGATAAGAGTATGAAACTTTTTTTTTTTTTTTTTTTTTAAATGCTATATATACGAATGCAATTGTTCATAGCAAATGCTAAAGTGAAATTTAGGGGAATGTAAGGAATGTCCTGCGCACAAAAAAGCAGCATGATAAAAAAAATCATAATAATAATAAAAACACAAGCCCAACAACTCATGTTGAGGATAGCCACACTGGTTAATTTAAGAGACACAAATGATTTGGATGCCAGTGACCACACAACCACCGCCTGAGTACACTCCAACAGCTGTACACGATTCACAGTAACACGAGCAAATGCCGGGACGACCAGATTTGCAGCTACATCTCATGCTCCAATAATACATGAAATACTCCTTCTGAATTTGGGATGTGTGGAGGAGGGTGTGACCGCTGAGCTGGTATTGCAGGGGGCTGGGGCATTTAAGGGCAAACGTAAATAAATAACCCCAATCCCAGTGTGTAGGCCAGCTCGTCTTCCACTTCCTCAACAGTCAAATGTTTTAGACACATTTTCTCAGGTTTAAATTAAATCTAAACAATTTTTTAATAGAACCATTAGAGTCATGTCTGGTCTATATAACATCAGGAAACAGTGAGAAATATTCATCACATATACATCATCAGGTGTCTTTTTTTTTTTTTGTCCAACCAACGGTCCAAAACCCAAAAATAATCCAAATTCCAAATAGCAGATTCTTACATTTAAGAAGCAAATAATTAACAATGAATCGATTATCACAATAGTTAATTATCTGTCCAGCCAATCGACTTATAATTGCAGCTCTAGTATAATCCTTTATTTAATATATATAGAACAGGAATATGTTCCTCGTCTATTCCATATTTTTGGCCTAGTTACCACTATTGATCTAAGCCTACACTGTTAGTGAAAATTAAATAACAAGACCTAAACAAAATATCAGCTGTGAATCTCATTAGAGAACCACCAGTAGTTAACATGTGAGCTTTCAGCTTGAAACTGTTTATTCTAACAAGTGACCTCAGACCTCCCACGCTGAAGCTAACGCCAGTTTCCCTGAGGCAAATCAAAAGGAGGAAAAAGGCAAACAGTGTAGAACTGCAGCCCTCTTTAAGCTACCTATGTGTGTTTTTTTTTACTGGCACTATGGATCAAGATGAGGATCAGTTGAGCTCATGTCTTCTCTTCTGGGTTTCATGTTGCTTTAGACCCAGAGAGGCTGGTGATTTTGGGTGTTACATGCGTGGCTGGGCGTGAAAAGGTTAATGTGAACAATATGGCCCAGGGGGGGACTGGGGGGGGGGGTTCAGCATGAGAGCAGAGTTACCTGTGCAGCAAATGACACAAGACTGTGTGCATTTGTTCTTCCGTCTTTGTGAGGACTATTTTCAGTTTTAGATAGACATTGGGGTTCTGAGGTTAAGGTTTGTTTTTTAAGGTTGAGGTTATAATTAAGTTTAGGTTCAGTCTGGAGCAAGAGTTGGGATTACATGCGTAGTAATTTTGGTCTGCATAAATTAAACTTTACTTTTATTTGCCTTAATTTTGAAATACCAGTCTGAGATTTCATTATATCCTGTATAATCTTTACAGACCTCACAGGAACTTCTTTCTACTGAGAAATAGTCCCTATGAAAACTGCTGGATTACTTTGATACTGTAGAAACCTCAAAAACATGGAGCATTATGGAGTTTTTTTTTTTTTTTCCCCACGATGGACATTGAGATAATGATATCCCCCAGAATGTCTAACCTCACTAAAAATATGTGTAGTATTTTTGTGTGTTGAGATGTAACCCTATAATAAGTTTAGAGTGAGGTCAGGGTAAGGGCTGGGCTTGGACATACAGTTGTAATAGTCAGTGTTATGGTTCAGGGCTGAGGAATGCATGATGTCAGTTAGGGCTCTCACAAGTATAGAGGTACAAATGTCAGTGTTGTGAAACCACTACAAAGCCCTGGCTCGGAGATGAACGAGCCAAATACTCCCATGGTAAAACTACACCGACATAGAGACACGTTATGATCAAGAACAGAAAAGCTTCTAATATTTTACATGAATGGAAGCTATGTTAAAAAGTACACTAAAAATCCTGACCATGAGCAACTATGTGGGAGGAGTGGCTGTATTCAGTATAATGACTACAAGTCAGCCAGATGGTTTCCTGCCAGCCATACAGCCACAGTGACTGATGCTGTGTCATGTTGTTTTGTGTACATTCCTTATAAGAACACACATGCGGGGCAAAGAGAAGGCGAGACAGACAGAAGGAAAGACGTTTGGAAAAAAATAAACCAAAATCCATTTCCTCTATGAAAATCTTGATCACAAAGACTTCATGACGCTTTGTGAGTCATTATTATCTTCCTGTTCACTGCACTACATCTGTGCCAGACTCCAGTGAATAACTCCATTACAAAGTCCGATCCGAACCTTATCGCATGCACTAATTGTAACTTTCATCTTTCAACTTTCATCGTTCAGCATCAACTGCTCAGGAGAATTTAATGCCATCATTGCACAGCTATCTTACAGTAAATACTATCTGACAGCCGTTCGGAGCAGGCAGCCCGTGATAAACATCTAAAAACTTCCAGCACGGAATCAAAAACCGGACCGCGCCCGTCTCCCACACCCCCCACCCCCACTGGAGAACACATGCAGAATTCCCGGCGGGCCCGGGTCTAGGGTTTTCATCTCTGCCTCTCTCTAATTGGCCAGAGGAGGCGAGCTCGTGGTAAATCTAGACATACTATTGGCTGAGAGTGGGAATGTAAATAGCTGGCATTCCCTCAGCTGTGGGATTCAGACAGGAAACTGTGGCTCTGAATTTTAATAGACACTGCTCTCGCGCTTTAATCCACACCCTCCTCACTTCTTGTCTCATTCCTCTTGCTCAAATCCTGGATTTTGAGAAACAGTTGTGAGTGTCAATTTGTCAGTTGTCTCTTAATAAGAGACAAGAGCGGTCATTCTAAATTTTTTGGGACCAAAAACAACAACTTCAAAAAAGCTCCAAATCTTTATTCACCTTTTCTTCACTGTACCTTTTTTCAGCTTTGGCTTTCTTGCACTTTACTTGTTCATTCATCTTACTTAAGTCATCTTACTCCTATGCCTTTTCCATTTCTTGCCCACTCTACACCTTCTATTTCTCTCCCACTCTCACGCTAGTGCCCTCCACGGGGCACCGCTCACTTCCCTGGTATAGATCACTCCATTCAGTCCCCAAAATAGAAGAGTAAAAGGCTCCGTATATGTGTGTCAGTGCAAGATAAGGACAGAGTGAGGACAATGTTCCATCATATATCAAAGTGCAGCATTGTATAACACTTGCTGGGTTATTATTGCACATTGCGTCAGGGCCTACCTCCATGAGTAGCACTGCAGTTGGACGAGTCTCTGGGTTTTTATCCAAAGCTTTCTTCAGGAAATCTTTAAACTCCTGCGACCTTGAAAACACAAGAACAGAACAGAACAGTATTAATCAAAAACAAGAGCAATGAAGAAAGAGGAGAGGGCGGGGAGGGATGAAGGAACGGTTACAACATAACAAAACATTTCCAGATATGTGACGTTTCGGTGCATGTGGATCCATCCTTGTGCGCAGCTGTGTTTTGTAAAACAAAGCGTTCAAGCAGGAACGATGAGTCAGCTCCGCATCCCAAGTCTCCCCTCAAAACACCTGACAACTTCACTTCTGCAGTACTAAATTTGGAGCTACGGAACATTCACTCATAAAACTGATATGGAAAAAGTTATAGTTTGGCACTCAGCCCCTCTGCTGAGTTGTTGCTGTAGTTTTAGGAAGGGCAAAATGGACCGCAGACAGAGAGGAGGGGAGGACAACATGATGCATTGAGTGTCTGGGGATAGATTGCAGGACGCTGAGTCTGCAAAATATTTGGTGATCCCATCAAAGTTAATGACCTCGTGAAATCTAGGCATCATAATGAAATCGTGGAACGTGAAAACGGTACTGTACGACAGCTGAATTCACGCTCATTTTCTAAAGCACCCTCACCATTTGTGTGGCTGCTCCAGGGAGGGAGGCTCCGCCTTGGCGATCTTCAACAGCACCCTCATGGGGTTGAGCTCATGGTGTGGGGGTTCGATCTGGGCGAGCTCGATCAGAGTGATACCCAGGGACCAGATATCGGCCTTGTAGTCGTACGGAGCGTCCTTCATAGTCTCGCACATTACCACCTCCGGGGCCATCCTGAGAACAAGACAGAGAAAAGTCACGGTACACTGGACATTACAGAGCTAAAAAAAAAAAAATACCTCAACATGTAAAGATTTTTATCTCTGACGTCGTGTTGTAAAAATCTGGTTTTGCTAAATCAACACAGGTAGCCGTCGAGAAATCAGTCCTAAAATTATTCATGCAAAGCAGCAGCCTGTGAGTAACTGATGGTGACTGCACCGGGACAGGGAGCTTTGCCATTTTGCATGTGTCAACATCAAGCACACTTCTCCAGTCAGCACGTGTTTGCAGACAATTTGCAAAACGGCTCTCATAACTCTAATCTGAGAACCTTTAGATTTACTCAAGTGCAAAGAAACGAATGTTTGCTCCCTGTTTCTTGTTGACTTTGCTTATCAGTGCATCCAAGGGAAAGGTATGCACCACAACTGTCCGCAACATTCTTCTCAGGACAGTGTTGCGCAAGGGGGGGGTGGGGGTGGCACCGTCATGTTTTCAATGACCTGGGAGGGTATTCCTAATGAACGATAACCGGTTCTGGTCAATGTGTAACTGGCTCCAACCATATTCACATAGGAGAGAGAACTGCTGGAGGACAAGGTTCACTGTGGAGACATTTCCGATTTGTTCAGGTATAGAGGAGACCGCTGCACTGTTGTGACAACAATGGAGGACTAAAGCACAGAGTTGAGTATAGGGTTGAGTGTGTGCATACACAGTAACATGCCTTAGTGCGGAGGTGTGGCGGTGGTAGAAGGAAATCTGCTCTCAACATCGTCATGTAGCGATGGTTGACATTTTTGCTGTTTGGTTTATACCAAGGCCAGTGAGGTGCTCTGATACAGGAACTATGTCTCACTCACCAGTACGGCGTTCCAATGAAAGAGTCTCTTCTTTGTAGGGTTTTGGTGTTTTTCGCAGACACGCCGAAATCAGCTGCAAGAATAAAAGAGACACAGGAGAAAGATGATGTGAGACAGTTGAAAGACATTCCCTAAAAAAAACCCCTTAGTAGACAAATAGTACGTTGCTTGTAAAGCAGTCATGACATTGTGATGGGCAGAGACTAAGAAAGCCAGAATCACCGTTTCCCCAAACAAGCTTGCCCCTCTTCCCTGACTCGGCCGTCAGATTACAGCGGTGTTTTCACTTTGGCTGAACAAGTTTTCCTCTGTTGGTAAGAATATTACGAGTGGTGTGCCCAGGGTTGAGAAGCGTTTGGCAGAGGCCCTCCGATTTTACTCACAAGGCAGCAGGCTGACTGCTTCGGTTACAAACCGGCATTTTCTATTACAGGCACTTAAGTGTCTGTCTTGGTTTTGCAGACTACAATTCAAATATCCTCAACTTCCCAGTCAAACATATCATTAAGACTGTTGCAGTCTAAACTTTTGCACGAAGAATTTTTACTTCCTCTACTTCCTTTTACCAACAACTTTATTGCACATTGAGTAATATCCTGAAGGATTGCAACATATATGATTTCAAACCACAGGTCAAATACACATCAGTGCATTCTGATAAAGAAGCTCCATTCCCTCTACACAAAAACCTGTTGTGTCACAAGGTTTGAGCTACATCAAGTTCACTTCAACAATCCACCAAACAAGGGTGTGTTTCCCCAAGATGCATTATCATGATGTGTCTACACTACACAGCTACAAGGCGTAACGCACCATCGGGAACTACATGAATGCACAATAAAAAGGTGTTTTAATGGGGAATCCCGACAGACTCAAGGACGGGAATAATGTTGCACGGTCATGCATGGGATTCAGCGTTTTGGTTTTAATAATCTGAAATGGAAAAATACAAATAGTGTATTACATCATGAGTGTTTGTGCCTGTTCTAAACGGACTTTCCTTTGTTATTGATCATTGCTTTGATAAAGCATCACAACATGGTGGAAAAAAACTCTTTTTTTCTGCCGACCTTGACATTTTGTTTTCTAGACACGTATGCGGCTCTTAAAAAACTGTTAACATTTCTAAGAATCAGTTTTGAGAGATCAACAGTCTCTAAAGTTTTATAAACATGAGCCGCAAAGTTTATAGCGAGCTGCGCTGCATGAAGAACATGACGTTCAATGCCATGTATCACAGGCAGAGATAATGCACGTCAGTGACCTCAAAGACAGTTAATTGCTGCCTTGTTTAAATTAACATGTAGTTAGATACATTTGGAGTAAATGAGTCAGTGTCATGACTTAATGAGTTTAAAGAGGCAACTCCCAGTGATTATATCTAGCTGTGGTGTCCTGAGGAAGAATGTACAGCAGTGGAAAAGGACTTTAACATGAAGTACAACTCCAGCTCAGAGAAAGTGTAATAAAAAAATTAAAATAAAAAATAAAAAAAAATCACAGAAAAAAATTGGATTCCACTTCAACTAAAAAAATAAATAAAAAAAGGGCGGTCAGTTCCACAAAGAATCAATACTTGAATATGAAACTCTGTGCAGCCTGTAGTTACCCTCTACCCAGTGTTTTTGGTTTGTTGGTCATGACCGAGTGCAAAACGACAGAGAGAAAAAGTAAAACATCATGTTTCAAGTTGTATGTCTGAGGACCCGTTTAGAAAAAAAAAAAAAAAAAAAAAAAAAATCAGCTCTTCTTCCACAAAGCACATGAAGCACATTAAGATCATTATTTCCCTTTTTCTGGCAAGCTACACTTTAATCCAAACCCTACTGACCATTGGTCTGGGTCCACAGCTTCAACTGTGCGATGTGAGGAATGCGGAGAACTCTTCAAAAAGCCAATAAATGAAAATATGCAAAACTTTTTCGAATGCAGTTTTCCCACACAATGCTCAGTTATGATCCTCCTACAGCACCACAGGAAGGGCACGGGGCCTGTAACCGGTGTGTGTGTGTGTGTGTGTGTGTGTGTGTGTGTGTGTGTGTGTGTGTGTGTGTGTGTATCTTGCATGTAAGCCAGAGAAACAACGGACCAGAGGGTCTGAGAGATAACCTACAATGTGCAGTGAGAATGTGGGGTTTATCTGAGAAATTTGTTCCACTTGCATCATTTTGGCAGTGAGATGGTTTTCTCAGCGAATGATGGGATATAAAAGCGAAGCTCCAGGCCCTTGCAAGTGGGGGTCCAAATCCAACCTGCAGGGTCTCAAAGATGTTTTAAACTCGTCACTTTCTCTGCTGTAATCTCACAATTCGTGTTTTGTTTGATTTCAACCTGAGAGATGTGGCCACCACAACCTGCTCAAGCCGTTCAAAGGTCAAATTCGACGGGTCATTTGACATTATTGTCAGCACAAATACTACGAGGGCAATATTGTGTTACTTTCTAAACATACAGTATTGCTTATTTCAGGCTTTGCGCGCCCACTAATGCCTTAAATATTCAGTTAAATGTCAACTTCATACAAAAAGAAAACCTAAAACCAGCAATATTTCAAAGCAAAAGAAATCGAATCCCTCACCGAGCTTGATGTCCCCGTCCAGCATGAGGAGGACGTTGCCGGCCTTCAGGTCTCTGTGGATGATCTTCATGCCGTGGAGGTAGTCCAGAGCCTCCAACATCTGGCGACAAACCACCTTAATCTGTGGCTCCGTCAGCCCACGATCCAACTCTGATAAGGGCAGGAGAAGCGCAGGAAAAGGAGACAGGCGACGCAGAGGTTAAATACGGGGCGGGGGAGAGGGGGTGAGAACGAGAACCAGAGTGGAAATGAGAGAATCGCTGAGAGGGTTCAAAAGCCATTACGCACGCCTTGCACATTCCATATCTAGTGTACATACAATCATGGCAAATCTAGGTCTTGAGGACTGATCTGGTGTGTGAACCTCATGTAGCACACGAACAGAAAAGAAAAAAAAAAAAAAAAGGTAAAGCTGTGATGATACCAATCAAGTCTCTCAACTAGTGTTGCTGGAGGAGTAATCCCAGATCAGAGAGGCTTTCACACATATCCAAGCTAGTCCTGCCCTGCGGACTTTATTCTACAGTGTCTGTGTTTGGTTAGCTGCAGAGGGGGTACAGACAGTTATGAGGATGTGGATTACCCAGTGAAAACAGACTAGGGGGATTTCCCACACAGGAGGACTCCACTATGTCTGACTGCTTTCTGAAGATTTCAAGGACAAACCGGTGAAGTTTCAGTGCGTGATCATCACCGGAGTTAATCGATAGTGCTGTGAAAAATACTTGTTTTCTCCGTTTTTCCTATAGTAAACAAACACGTTGCTTTAAATCAATAACGTAGACTGACCACACGTCTTTGACTTTTTTTTTTTACACCTCGTCTCTACACTGCGTAAAGGTCAGTGCCGAAAGTGCCACAGCACCGCCACAGGTGCTGAACTTGACGGACAGGAAGGTGAAGCGCTTATTAAGATATAAAGATACAAAGAGAACAAAGAGAGTGAGTGAGAGAGAGAGAGAGAGAGAGAGAGAGAGAGAGAGAGAGAGAGAGAGAGAGAGAGAGAGACCTACCTAGCATTGTGGCATCCACAGCACCTCCAGGGCAGAACTCGATCATGATCTGGGAAAAAGAGAGGGAGGAGGGTAAATGGGTGAATTTCAACTTGACCCAGCTTTTTCACTGTAAATTGCGAGCATACAACTGACAGCTTCAAACTCATTTTTCAGGCACGTGTATGTCGCAACAGGAAGAACAGACCACTTTCCATGAGCAGCACATGCACAACTACTACTGGGCATCTTTTAAATATATTTTTTATACAAATTTTTGTCATCAGCCAAAAGAGATGTGAAAAACATACTGTTTTTTATAATAAGACAAACCAAATCAAAGTGTGGGGAGGACGAGATGATGGTGTTTTACGGGGGGATTTGATTTGGGGGGAAAAAAACCCCCAAAAAAACCCAAAAGATTTTAGTCTGTAGTCGCAGAATTATTACAACAGAGAGTAAGTTTGACCTGGAAATGCTTTTGACAGCTGTAACCTTTCCCCGGCTGTAAATCAGCGTAATACCTTGTTCACAGAAGGTAAGCACATCACACAATTATTTGAGCTCTATGTGTTCAAATTTGAGTGTAACGAAAACCCATGTGTGCGTCATTTTGTTTTTGTTGGATTCAGTAGAAGCTGTGACAGTGTTTCTGACAGCAGCGACATTGATACTGTAATATACTGTGTGAATACAGTGGATAAAACTAATGCTTTCCTCAAGCATCTTATTATTAAATAAGAATTAAGACACTTGTTGCATCAGGTGGAAAAACCTATCTTCTTATTCAGCTGGTTTTTGATGTTATTAAGTATTATGAATGTGCTGAATCTGAATTTGCAGCCTCCTCTGTTGACTGTTAAATCAGCCTGCATCAAACTCTCTTTGGTCAAAGCCGTAGAACACAAACACACTTTGCAAAGTGGACAGCTGGACTCAGACCTTAAGTGTGTGATAAACGGCCAGGCTGTATACTCACTTCCTGGGAACACGCTGTCAAATATATAATACCAGTTCAGCAGTGAAAACCCAGAGAGAGAGCGAGAGAGAGAGAGAGCGAGAGAGAGAGACAGGAGGGCAAAAAAGATTCAGAGAACACACTCCCTAGATGGTGTCTTGTTGGCCAACAGCAACTTCCAACAATCACCTTTCATTTCCTCTCCTTACATAGGCACTCTCACACACACACACACACACACACACACACACACACACACACACACACACACACACACACACACACACACACCTACATTTTTCATTCAAATAAAGTGGGACCAAAGAAAATAAAGTGACGATAGGATTTCATAATAATCATGTGCAGAGCAGTTGAAGTGTGTGTTAACGAAACTGTGTGTGTACAAGTGTCACAAGCAGCTCACACACTACATAAATGCAGCATTGCCCGATACAAACTTGCCTCACTTCTGATGATCTATTCATTTCATATTGTCCAAGATCAGCCCTGGGTGGTGTGTAGCATACCTGCTGTGTGATCTCATTCTTATTTAAGTCTCGCTTGCTATGACAACACTGTCAAAAGCACCAACCTGGTACTGGACAGGGTGTGGAGTTTCAGTCCAGACAAAGCCATACAGATAATTACGAGTACAACAGGTGCACATGCACTGGGTGCAGATCAATGCAAGAAACAATGCATACCACAGCGCACACACGCGCACACACACACACACACACACTTCGTGGAAAACCAGAAGATGAGAGGAATGTCAATCTTGGCCTGCAGCTTCAGGTGAAACAAATGCTCTTTTGTGAATTTTAGATCAACAAACCCAAAACAGTTTGGGTTTTGTCGGGGCGTTATCGCGGATGTTTCGCCTCATTGTGGTCTCTTTTAAAGACGGTTTCACATCTTATGTTTCCTCTTGAATGACAGACAGCGGAAAGACAGTGTTACATGCTCTGCTGCTTCCAGCCAAAACATTCTCATTCTCTCATTTGAAAATGAACAAAAGTTTAAATACTCATAAAGTCTGCTAATTTGCTTTATCTGGCCAATAAGTAACAGGAAACTGAAGTACAGGTTTGAGGTAATTTACAGTGTTTGTCTGGACCAGAGAGAACGGACAATTTCATTTTTCTACTGTAAAATGTCTGCTCAGTATGTATCTTAGTCACAATGACAAAATATAAGGAATATGCATTAAAATTATTTTTGTTTTTGTTTTTTCTGACACATCAGAAGTTGAAATAATTATTCAAATGTGCTTTTATCCATATCTTCATCAAGTGCTAAGTCAATACTGATAAAATATTAATCTAGTTTGAAAGCAAACTCCATTTATGTATTTCACCAACTCTGCAGAGGGAGGTTTATTGCACATTTCAGTACAAACCACTTCCTTATTTCTGCTCACCGCTAACCAAACACATTTTTTTTCTGAAAAAAAAAAAAAAAAGAAAAAAGAAAAAAGAAAACACCCTTCTATCCTCCAGTAGTAACACACTGTACTGACCAGTCTAAACAGCTATACATTACACTACTGCCAGAGGCAACTGGTTTGTGTTTTTGTCAGCGCCTCATTTGCTCTCCCTTGCCTGGAAGCATTCTGGATGACATGTTGTACTGCAGTGAAAAATGCGCCCTGGCTGGTCAAGCTGGATGCAAAGCATACCCACTGTGGGCTGAACATGCACGCAGAGACAGGCTCTCTTTTATCTCCGCTGGCATCGCGCAATGACTTATAATAGATATTATCACCATTTTATCTCCCACCTCTTTATTCTCTTCCGAGCCAAAGCTGGATCAGCTTAGACACAGTCCACAAAACCTTGCTGACACTGCAGTGTTCCCCCCCTCCCAAGTCACAACTCTGTACTTTCACAATGATTTACCTCATTTTCGTCAGAGGTCTAAAGAACGTAAAAAAAAAAAAAAAAAAAAAAGGCTGTTTGCCAAGACAGACTTGCTTCGAAACTGCAGTCAGTCCTGAATAAAGAAAAAAAAAAAACAGCATGAATCACACAGACAAACTCCTGTACTTTGCTATTCAGTGAACGTGACTAATGCTTCAGCGATGTGTGTTCTCTCTGAGGTGTATATGAGATGGTGCCACCAGAGGCACCGCACAACGACTTGTATTCAGGCTTTGCAGCGTCATCAGAAGTCTCCTAGCAACCGCAGCCGGTGCCATTATGTCAGCTTCACTGTATGCAAATAGTGGCAAATACATAGTGAAGAAAGATTATTATCAGTGTCTCTCTGTGTCTAAAACACCCACCAGCATGACTTCAAAGCCCAATCATCTCTTCCTTCTTTGTCAAACTGCAGGCTCTTGAAAATAATTATTTTACAGACCCTGATTACACAACAGGCAATGAAAAACTCATCAGTATAACATTAGTAGCAATTTCCGCTACTGAGCTGAGGGCGTAGAACATTTATGAACCATCCTCTAAGATTGCAGCTCTTTAATGGGTTAAACCACAAGATGTTAAGTCTAGAAACTGTCTATATTCCACATGTTGGTGTAGTTGAGCCAAGTTAAGCCCAGTTTTAAAACTCTCAGCACTGACCCATTGTGATACTATACCTCTTCATTACAGATTCTCCTGACCTCCACCATTTCAGGTCACCTACAGGCCACCGTAACTGAAGGGGAAGGAGTTTTGAAGGCAGAGGAGACCATCTTTAGATGAAACAAGTTTCACTAATGGTCATTTAACTCCTGCTGGTTTTACAGACTCATACCGACACTCGTAATGTTCCCCTGAGATGTGGTGGTGTGGTGCGTTCCAGTCTTTACAACATCTAACAGGCTAGGGTTTGTTCACCAAAATTGATGCCTCAAAATTTAGTCAGTTACCTCTAGCGGTATCAAATGAGATATCCTGAGATTTCCAACACCACTCAAATGCAGCAGAGGTTAATGGAATTTCATGACGCTCAAAATAAAGTTTGCATTTGATTAAATAATTCAACAATAATATCACTTTCCAGAATTAGAGTCCCAGTTCTTCTGATTAATCGAAGGGCTGCACTGTCAACAATTCTAATTGGAACTACTTTCTGTAAAAGAAACAGTTCCCATCGAAACTGCTTTGTATCGGCGTGGCAGCATAAATCAAAACCTCAGCAAAAAATAAAAACTTAAAAACTTTCTGCATGGCTGGTTATCACTACAGGCAATTTTATTGTCATTTATGTCTTTCTGCTTCTCTGTCCTCTCTTTCTCCATCTCTCTCTCTCTGTTTGTTCCTCTCAGTGTGCTGATATCAGCAGTCCCATCCCCATGTTAAAGGCCCTCTTTTTCTCACGCTGTTGGCCTGGCTGCCTCACTAGCCTCAAGACCAGATTGTTCCTGAAAGGGAACAAACAGCCCTTCTCTCACTGTCTCTCTCTCTCTCTCTTTCTTTCTTCCTCTATCCCTCTTTTACTCAGTAGAAAGCAGAACGGGTGGGTCGGCACTGGAATGCATCATCTCACCCCTGCCTAGTCCACCCAACCGGAGGTTACTGAGGCTTGACCGTCAACCATCCGGCCAAATGTTGAGATTGTAAGGCGTGGCGCGCACACACACACACACACGCACACGCACACGCACACGCACACACACTTCCAGCGATGACATGCAGAGCTTGTTCACTTCGACGTGTTATATATAATTTTCCTGCTGCTGGTCAGATGCTCATGTGTCCATTTTGGCTGTAAGTTTTGAGTCCGATCCAGAAAAATGTGGCTGAGACTTAGAGAATAACGTTAGACAAAACATTAGTGTCCGAGCCTCGCCTGGAAGTGAGATAGTAAGCAAAAGCTGAGACTCTGAAGCCCCCCCACACACACACACACACACACACACACACAGGAAGCATGTGGTTTGAATGCTGCAGACAGGGATGTTTGTACATTTGACTTATCAGCACAAACTAACACAGACTCACAGAGTCCAGCTTTGACTGATGGGGGACGTTCACCTTCCAGGCCCAAGAATTCCAGTTATGGCCAACACAACTGTGACCGGCTCTGAGGCTGTGACACAGCTGCGTGTGTGTGTCTGTGTGTGTGTCTGTGTGTGTGTTTTTTTATTAAGTTCAAGGTAATTCCTGGAGTTCATCAGTGTGTTGGTCATGTTTTGTTGAACTTAAAAGTGATAATTCTTTTCATTTTCATGAGCTCATTCCTATTTTCGATCATTTTTGACATGAGGGATCGTCAGCCTCACTGTTAACTGTTTCCTCTCTTTACACAGTGTCAGAGCTGTATTAAGTGATGATTAATGCAAACCGAACATCCTACTGCTACTATTTCACCTTAAAAGCATTAAACTGGCAAAACACGGGGTGGCTTTTAATGTGACGCAATCACAGGAAACGCAAAGTGTCAATCACTGTGTTTAGCAATAATCGTGATCCGTCTAAAAAAATCATCTATAAAATATACCAATGGTCTTTGTCAGCATTTTTCGTGAGCGAATCAATTTGAATTTTTTGAGAGGGAACAGGAATGAGCGGCTTCAGCGGGCTGTTAGACGAAGAGCTGCAGGCGACCTGAGCAAGGTAACTGCCGTTGTGCGGAAAACTACTTATGATGTGTGCAACGTGAAATTAGACTGCAGTTGTAATTTTTACTGGCTGACTCCTTTATTCAGCTCACATGATATCATTTGGCTGCACTGGAAACTGACACAAGTCTGTCCACTGTTGTATTCCTGACAAAGTAGCTGCTCAAAGAGTGCTTGCTGTTACCACGGTAACCACACGTCACCAAATCAAGGACTGAAATCTTAAGGATTATAATTTTGACAGTGTATTTAACAATTTCTACTGTTTTGATAACTGAACACAGAAAGAACACTGGAAAAACAGAGGGACAGTCCACTCACTGGGTTCCTGAATTGAATTTCTGTATTCAACATACACAAGTGAAATGTAATTTCTACATGCCGTTATTCTAAAAAGAACACAACTATCTTTAGTCACAACGCTGCCTTGTAATTCCCCCATATATTGAAAGTCATGCCCCAGCATGAGGTCACTATTATTTGTCTTGGCCAGATACACTGGGAGATTAAAGAGGGAGTTGAAAAGTTTACACTTGACCCAGAGAGCGAGTGTGGAGAGGAAAAATAACTCAAGAGCAGAAAACAGTGAACTGAAACCGATCTTCATTTTTGCAGTAACATCAGGGTAAGATTGGGTCATTTCTGGTGCATCATGTCACCCGGGGGGTCTCCTGTCATTCCCATTTAGGCAATCCACTAATTCTTAATCTTTATTTTCCAACAGAGCTTTCATACGTGGGAGAAAAATAGTCTAGATGAGATATTGTTGCAATAAAATAACAAAAAAGGCAAAAGCAGATGAGCATCCCACGAGCGTGCCAACGGACATGTCTAAAAGGTTTGTTTTACCACTTCCCCGCTGATCATTCAAGTTGGTGTGTTGGATCTGTGGATCTGTTTGGAAAAGGCTGCAAAGAAAACTTGGTGGATGGACACAGAAACTCCTCAACACAGGGAGAACAATACCATCTTGTGAGGAAGGTAACAGTGTAGACAGCAGATAAGGTACCTTTGGTACACTATGCATCAGTCTAATACAACAGCAGTCCCATACAGGCGGCACGGGGGGGGGCTTCTTTTTAAGCAAACAGTGGGGGCTCTATGCAAAGTCTGTTCAGTCTTTCATATTTCATAGTGTTCAGTGACAGAGATGAAACAGAAAGAGAAAGGTTGACAGGTTTGTGGTTTCACCCTTGAAGCTGGTTGGCATGACCAAGATGCTTGTGATTACCTACCCACAGGTTGTTGTCATGGTAAAATGCGTCTAGCAGCTTGACAATGTAGCGGTGGTCACATTTAGCCAGGATGTCGATCTCAACCATGTAGTCCTCCAACTCTTCTTCGCATTTTGTCTCGATCACTTTGGCCGCAGCCAGAACTCCTGTCTCTTTGTTCCTGGCCTGAAAGACAAGTGAGACAGAAACATTAAGTTCAACATGCATTTTACTTCCTCTCTTTTCAGATAAAGCTTAGCAAAGATAAGTAAACAGCATTTGTTTTTTTTTCAGTGTAAATAATCCGATGAACTCAAAGAGTTTCACTTTTTTTCTTTTTTTTTTTTATCCTTTAAACTTCCACATAAAATATTAATAGCTGGGTATAGCTGTGTGATATAAAGGAGAACAAAATGTATCACACTCTTACTAAACTATTTTTGTCAGTTATGTGCAGGACTAAAGGTTGAAAACCTCAAAGTCAAACAGACAATATAAATCTCTAATAAATAAAGACATCCACTATTATCATTTTGCCTCTCAACTTAGTAAATTCCCAGTTTGCCTTACAGATAATGAGCCACTGAGTACTTTGTGCTGGACTTCTCTGTCCCAGCTATCGCCCAAGGGAATCCGAAATGTCAAAAAAGCATGGGACAGCAATTAAAATGTTGACTAACTTACATTTAGAAACAAAACAGGAAAGGAAGTTCCACACCCTCCCTGCGCAACAGGGTAAAAGGAGGAACCATAAAACATATCAAGTGTCAGTATGGTGACTAAGACACACACATAGACATAAGATTCCTTATAATTCTGAATAATAAAAGGCAAGCAAATGTAAATGTGAGGAGATTTGTTCAGTGCCTTTCTGAAAAAGCATCAAAACATAAACAAAAGCCATAAGAGTGACTCAGAGTGAAGCACAAGGCAGCAAACGCATGATGTTCACCCCAGAGCACGAGACACAATGTTTGCGAGTGCCGACTGATGAGACGTTGAGGGGAAACGCAACATTAATGTGCGGCTGCAGTCAGAACCACAGGTTCATGTCAACCGGAGACAAGCCGAGACTTGAAGCCAAGAAGCAGAGTCTCGAACGGAGAGCTGCACGGCCGTGATTCATGCCTACACTACTTCTCTACAGAGGCTGGAAACACCTGAAGGATAATGAAGCAGGGTGTCGAACATGAGGGTGAAAATGCCAATGCGATATGTCACGCTGAGAAGTGGAGGGGACGTCATTGTGTGTATTTCTGTGTGCGCGTACGAGCGCGCGCGTCGACCCAGCGACCTGCAGAAAGTCGACAGACTAAACAGCCTACTGGGGTCTGATGCCTCCACGCTTTACAGGGGCTGTGGGAAAACATCTGAACAAACAGGCCCAGGCTCACAGCAACACACACTCTTTAAAGCTCATCTCAGTTCACCATGACTGTCTGTCTGTGTGTGTGTGTGTGTGTGTGTGTGTGTGTGTGTCTAAGGGTGTTTGTCAAACAGAGCTCCAGAGAAGCCCAACTGCACCCCCCCCACCCCCCACCAGAGTAACCCACAGTGTGAGTCAACAGGACGTCTCCTGCCGCCATCAAGCCATCAGTCAGTCAGTTAACAAACCTCGACAGCAAACACAGAGAGCCCAGACAACCCGCCCCCCCTCTGCTAACATCTCAGCTCCCTGCTACTCACTCCTGAAGCAACATCAGCCTCAACAAACTCACAGCCTGGTTTCTGATACACTGTATATGTATATACACTTTGATATATTCATCTGTGGCCTTTTTCATGAAATGGCATAGTTACTCTCTGTATACTGCCTTCTACCTTTAACATCACGTACAGCATAAGATTTAGACAATAAATTGATAGATTTTCATCTATTTGACTGGCAATAACATTAACAATAATGTTAATAATAATAATTAATTTGACAATCAATGAATTGTTTAAGTATATCAAGTAAAAACACCTTCCATAGATGCTGCCTTTTCTTGTACGTATTAATTGATACCGTCTAGTTAGTCTAAGGTGACTACAGAAGGTGTTTACTTCACATCAATGAAAGTCAAAGTATTCAAAAAGGAACAGGAGATATTTAAATCACCGAAATAAGGCTAGTTCAATGACACCTGTCGCAGAACAGCACCACTGTTCCGCTTCTTTTTCTCCCACATTCAAAGCATCATTTCTTCACTCTGTTCCTCACGTCACGTCTCAGACTTACAAACCAACAGGATGATGGCTGTCTTACACATGAACTAGTAGGAGTACTGCAGGGTTTAATGCGTGTGGGAAATTACCTGTCTGTATTTTCCAAGTGGAACAGAAGCCTCACAGACACGAGCGGCTCCCAGCACATCAAAAAGAGGTCTGAATGAGCCGTCAGGTTTTTCACAACTTGTATGCAATTATGCATCAAGACATATGAGGAGTTGCAAGTTTGAGACTTTTTGTGCCGTTTTATATAGTTTTAACCTGTAGTTTAAGAGCTAACCCCCTGACCCAGCCTCACAAGGGCATTCACTCACACAAACACACACACACCTTTACATCTCAGTGGGACCACGGCTCAGGAATGCGCCTCTGGCCTTCAGATGTGTTGGGGGGGGCGGGTGGACAAAGTGGGTAAACTGAGCCTCCAGCATCTATGCAGTGCCTTTTTTGTGTGTGTGTGTGTGTGTGTGTGTGTGTGTGTGTGGTGTGTGGGGAATGCATTACGTCAATGAGGGTCCTCAGGCGTAGCATGCAAACATGTGAGTTTGTTTATGTGTGCACCTAAACCGACTGTATACACCACACAGAGAGGAGATTACACTGAAACGCCTCATTGTGTCCCACATGGGACGACCCGACTTTCTACATGTTCGCGTGACATCAATGAACAAGCGCGTGTGGATGTTTGTGCGTGTTTACACACGAGAGAGAAACCAGGAAATAACTGCAGGAGGCAGCATCATCCCATCCTCTGAATGTTTTTTTTTTTATTTTTTAATCTTAACAAGCTTAAAAAAGACCAGCTGCAGCCTCTCCCCTCAAACGCAAATTCCTGCCTGAGTGACGTCTTTACTTACAAGCTGTGGTGGTAGATTAGTTTGAACTAATGTTTAGTTTCTCTTCAACACTTTCTGCCATTGTCATCGGTCGTTTAGAGTCTGCTGCCAACCATACTTCACAACCTGACGTACTATCCCCACCGTTCTTACACTTGGGGATCTGCCATGTTCATTTCTTCACAACCAAAAATGAGAATCTTTACATTGTCTTTGAGTGCAAACAGACATGGTATCTCATATAATAACAGTCTTACTTTAACAACACATCAGAGGGATAATGTGTTCTTGTGCCTGTAACATAAGTGGATGCTGTAACTTTGCAGAGTTTCCACACTATCAACAGCTTTAACTGCTATAAAACCCATCTGAGTTACAGAGTAAATAAATAGATGACACATACTGCTATCAGCTGGCCCGGGCGGCACCTACATTAAAACCTACTTACAATATGATGTGACAAGAAAACAAAAGAAAGAAAAAAAAACAAAACACACACACACATACACGTACAGAGAAAAGAGTACGATAGAAAACACTGTAAATTATTACATAATAACAGAACACAACTGCAGGGCTGAGGGAGTAGCGCTACACTTAACTACATACTGTAGCTGCTGTTAGCCATCCCAAGAGAAAACAACGCCGCACTGTTTCTAACCCACTGACTTCTTCACTCTCCTCCAGAGGAGACCAACAGTCTTCGGCTTTGTTTGGCTCTGGTTTCCATGGTGAAGCAGAAGGACTCGTTTCTGCTCCGCCTTACAGGCTCGTTTCACCAGATCTCTCCCTGGATGGTTTTTTTTTTCCCTGTTCCTTAGTGACTTGGCTTTCATGTAGGTTAAGTGCAAAAGGATTACCTGATGGACCCAGCCTGACAGAAAAAACATTCACACTCTAAGGTTTGAATAAGTTGAAAAGCAAAATGTTAAAATTAACATTGTATAATATGTTTCAGGCATCCTGGTCGTCACATAATATCTTATTAGACCAAATAAACTGTGACACAGATCACCTACAGACTAACACAGCAAAATCCTAGAGACGCTAAAATAAGAAAAGTACGAGAAAATGACAATTTCCGCCTAAATGCAAAAAATATTCCTCTTTTATCTTGCAGTGTGAAATTAACATATTGGGAGCATAAATGAAGATTATAGTTATAGTGCATCCCTCCCAAATCCCTTTACAACACAATTTCTAGTCTGCCTCTACATCATCTCCCTCTTTATCATCCAGCCTCTTTTATTTTTATTAACGCCTTCCATCTTTGTTTTTCCTGTCTTTAATCCTTTTTCTCTGTACCATATGCACGCTTCTTTTACCCCCCTGCCTCATTCATTGTCTGCCACCCTGTACCCCTTTTGCCCCCCCCCCCCGTAATTTGTCTGTCATCCCTGCCTGAATGTCCCTCCCCATCTGTCATGTATATTTATCCATCTGTTTTCAGTAACTGCCTGCGTGAAGGCCACAATCCATGAGTGAGAAGCTACGCCGGCTGCTGCTCAACAAAAGATTTAGACAGGCGAAAAGCTGTAAAAGCAGATGTTACTGACCCAGTACCACACAAACACACTGTATGTGCCGGTAGACTGAGTAAACACAGACATGAAAAGCACACGCTCCCAGCCACGCGTGTGTGTCCATTTCAAAATGAATCAGGCTGGGAAAAATAATGTTTCATACTGTGTCTGTGTTGACTAAGGTACTAATGATTACTGCGTGCGTGCGTTCGTGCGTGCGGGATTCAAGGCAGAGATCACACTCAAAGTTACGATATCAAGCTTAAATATAACCTGATATGTGGAAGATAAGGAAGATAAGAACCAGGTATAATTAATCACAGTGTCAATGGACCAAGTGCCCTCACATAACTGTTATCACACAGAGGACTTTCCCTTGGGTCATTCACCTCCTGGCTGAATGAACATACCACATGCTGACAAGTATTTTCAGCTTGCATACTGTGTTATAGTCTCTACAAACACACACAACAACCTTCAGGGGAATGTGTGCATGTGTGCATGTGTGTGTGTGTGTGTGTGTGTGTGTGTGTGTGTGTGTGTGTGTGTGTGTGTGTGTGTGTTAGACCTTTGCCCCATCATAAACCCGTAAATCTGTGAACAAAGATGTGGTTCTCGGCTCCTGCATAATGACAGCAGCTAATAAAAAAAACTTCTCCTCCTCTGTACAACAGCACACGCCTGTGGAAGTGGTGACGTCTCATTCAGATGAACAAAGTGCACAAGCAAATCACACTGAACTGCTACATGTGGGCGACCGAGGTTGGAAAAAGTTTAGAGAAAAAAAAAATCTAATCACAATAACAAAATGCACCAAATTTGTATTTAAATTTGTTAAACATGCCGTCAGTCAATATTAACACCATTAACAACCTGATCACTGGTCAAGGGTTAAGGATGTTTTTGTCAGTGTAATCAAACTAAAGAGTGCAGTTTTAAGAGAGGGAATTGTCTCACTTAAAACCTTCCATAATAAGCAATACATGTATTTGTATCTTATCCAGAAAATGAAAATAAGTCAAAAATCAGAAGGATGCTCATTTTTTTTCTTTATCAAAGGACAAGATTATTCCTCCATCTTGAACAACCCACTCACTGCATGAAAGCATGAATTGATGCGTTTACAGAGCTGGGTGTGAAGCACGTAGCAGAGCAATGAGGTTTTTTTTTCCAGGGTTAAAAGGGTTAAAGTTGCACTGCAAAATGTCCCACACTCAAAAACCTTGATGTGAACACAAGTCACAAAAGCAAAGCAGGTCAGTGAGGCAGGAAATCATAACACCGCACAAAAAACAATATGATGAATATAACCCACGCTTTCACTTCTTATTTCAGTCATTCATACTCATGCGGGGCCTTGTGTTTCAGCATGACTCCCGTCTCAAACGAGACGCACTTCCTGACTGCAGCCTACCCAATGCAAGTAAGAACAGATTTGAGGGTTTGCACACTCATATTTAGAGCATGCTGCTAAAACCAAGCTCAGACGGGTATTGCAAGACGGCAGATTATTCAGTGCAACTCTATCTCGAACTAATCTGAAATAACTTCAAGTGAATGGGATGGTTACTATGCGTTTCACTGTTAAATGAAAAAGGAGAGGAGAGGAAATCCAAGAAAAATGTCAAAATAAAACATACAAATCTCTGAAGTGGAACTACATTGCTACTGAAAATGAAATGTGCAGATGTCCTGCTTCTTGCATTGATCGTAAAGTCTGAGATTGGACTGAAAGTCTGTATCATAAATTCCCATGAAAGTCCTGCACCACCAGCTTGTCACAGGCTCATAAGCAACAGCAGTCTACGGATGTAGGAACACAGAAGACGCTTTCCTATAAGTGCCAGTAACAAATGTCACCACGAGGGTGAAGCATGCCGAGCCCACGCCCCCCACCCCCCATACACCCCCTCGGTAGGGCTCTTATCAGTCACCCTGCATCCAGCTGCCCCCCTGAGATTAGACCCAGAAAACCCCCCGGATAACGATGGTCTCGCTGAGAGCACAGCGCATGTCTCTGTGACACTGCCACGTTCTAAATTTAAACGTCAGTGTTTCACACCAACCTTGTGGCTTTCCTTCGCAAAGAGGATGTCGCAACCTGTGCCGCTCCTCCCCCTCCCTCCTCGCCTTCTGGTGACAACCACTGTGTTTTGCTTTCACTCGACTGAAGAGGATCATCATGTTTAGAGTGACTTTTCCATTAAGCCTTTCACTCGTTCCACCATCTGTCATTGCGAGTGACTCTAAACTAGACCAGCACAACACTTTCCTTATCTTGTGCCATAAAAGCAAAGCAGGTTTCCCACGACATCTGGTTTTGTAAAGGACCCCATGCGTTCATGTGCATAAATAAATACCTTTCCAAAAAACAAAAACCTTAAGATTATAACCTTTTTAAATTAGCCCCCTGCGACAATTAGACCTGTTCTGGCATCTGAAAGTCAATCAGACTCCTTTAAGTTTGTACAGTTTGGTGCTGATCCAGATAATAATCCGGATCTGGTGGAAGTACATAAGCCACAATGTTGTTCTTGGAGTGTCCGAATGAGCTGGAATTGTAAATTCAAACACTTGCGCTTCCCCTACCACAGTTAAAGTCCAGGTTTAGAGGACAGTCTCTTACATTACAGACCAGCCGGGACAAGACACACTGTGGTTTTGATCCCACAATGGGAATTTGATGGAGTGTAACCTTGCGGCCCGCCGCGTGTCTATGGAAACATTTCACTAGCGGCAGCAGGGCAATGTGCTCAGCGGCACGTGGCTCATTAATTAGTGAGGGGAACCATACAACTCCTCTGTTTCATGCTTCAGTTGCAGCCACACACACACACACACACACACACACACAGTCACACGCTCTCTATACCCGAGCTCACTGCAACAAGTGCAAGCACGCATAGACAAGACAAAACAGAGAAAACACCCTTTGACACACTGGATGGACAGGAAGTGAGACATTCTCCTGTCATGACTGGAAGGATGAAGCGGACCCTTACTGGTAAACAGAAAGGCCTGAGGTGTATTTGAAGAATCACCACAGTATTGTGGCATTACAGTACATTATTTTTGGGAAGTTTGCACAACACAGTGCAACATTTTAAGGGCTTACGACATGCAAAAAAAAAAAAAAAAAAAAGGAATTCAAGCATGACAAACTTGATTCAATCAAACTGCAGTCTAAATCTGCAGCAGTATAGAAAGAAACACTGATTTAGCCGTCCGTCCCTTCTTCTCTTGTGGCCAAACTTCAGCAGGCTCTGGTAAAGTTAAAAAGGTTGCTTCACCATTTCTTTGTGCTCAGAACTCAAAGTCAATGAGTGCTACATATTTTCAAGAAACCAGGTCTTTGGGTGAAGCTACATTTCTCGAATTTACTTCCTGGGCTGAATCGATCACAACATGAGTTAGAAACACTGCCTTCATGCCTCTCTGTTTTAACTACTGTGCGTCACTGCTACTCTGGTGGTGGACACTACTGTAACCTTATAACACAGAAAACTTGAGAAGTAAACAACAGCTTGTTTGTTTCCTTCTGTGTGGACGTATACTACGCAGCCACATTTAAAAAAAAATGAATAATCTGCATTTACTCTCTTTATCTTGGTTAAAACATGTGTACCAAGTATTTTTTCTTTTCTAATTAATTGACCATAATATCATCTATCAATTGCATCAAATAAAGTTATCTGAATATTTAGTGAATATTCAAACCAAGAAGCAATCTGTGTTTCATTAAGAGCCAAACTGTGCTCAAACAAACAATATAGGTCTTTGAGTATTTGAATTCAAGTTAGAAGTGTTGAGGAGGAGAACATTTCACAACAGTAGACCAACAGGTCTTAACCTTTTTGGCACGTGAACCCCTTTAGAAAAAACAAAACGAGGTCAAGCAGTTTAACCAAAAAGCAATTTCACATTCACATTTGAAAACATTTAAGAGGCCTGAAGAGATAAAGCTAAAAGAAAATCACCATATATCATTTTTTGTGTCCCCTTCAAATTGATCTCAGACCCCTCCTCCGCAGCACACTATCAAGAACAGGCAAGTGCAGTTGCACCGACAGCTGAAATACAGCAGGACGTAGCCTCGTTGATAACTGGGGGACTACATCGCATTCTATGAGCTCCTTCCCTCACAGTGTTCCTGCAATATAAACACACACACACACAGCTCGTCGAGTGTTTATACTCCCAGCGGTGACATTAACCTTTAGAGAGTCAGTGTGACAGGAGCGCTGTCTGTACCCCTCAACCAGCGCTGCACAATCGCAGAGGCCTGTGCTTAATCTCAAAGACAGATGCTGGAAACAAAAGAAAGTGACTGAGCGAGGGTCACTGCCACGTGCAAAGGACAGGAATTGTAACTTTTTTTTTTTTTTTTCTAAGAAGAGACCGTCAGCATTGCCCTTCTGCTGCCTGTCACACATCCAACACCAGCTTTTTTTTTTTTTGTTTGTTTTTTTTTAAATCGCCTCTTGCCCCTTAAGGTCTGATAAGCAGCTGAGCCTCCTCCCTTCATGCCTGCTCTATCAAAGACTTTAACGACGGAAAAACATGCACAATTCACCCACTGGAGGCCTTCCCCTCCCACGGACGAGCTGATTATTCAGAGTTTTGGGAGCTGCGAGAGGAAGTTGTCCCCCTTTAATGCAGTCCCACCATTTCCTCTCTTGGCCATCATCTGCTCCCACTCCTACTCTGCCTGTCTCCCTCCCTCCCTCCCTCCCTCCCTCGCCTTCCATCTGACAGCTGCAGGTGTGAAGCCGTCCTCCTCCAACCCACTCAAGAATAGGAAACAGAAGCCAAAGCGTTGGGGTTGACGTTTGTATTAAAGAAAGGGAAAGGGCCAACTATTTGAACAACACACTGATAAGCTGCAAATCATCCGTGGCTTTTAGTTTGACAATCTGAATATGTTCCTCAGCAATGTAAAGGCTAAAGGCTTAAAGCTTAAAGGCTTCTTCAAACTTAAAGCACCTCAGTGTTCAGTCAGTCCCGCAGCCTCTTAGAAAACAAACTGAAAGCATTGTTTGTCGCCATGGTATACTGGTTGCTTCCCTTGTGTTTATGCATTACTCTCTCTGTGTTGTCAGAGGACTATCCACAGGATGTCTCACATGTTCCCTCTGCTCAAAAGATGCACTATTAGTCAGCTGACGTCACGTTTAATTCAGACCTGTGGCAGCATAGGCAAGAATTTATTTAAAAAATGTTATTCTTTTCATGTCGTTTCAAACATGTCGCCCGTAAAAAAAAAACTGTCCGGGGAAAAACGGAATACCTAAATAAAAAGGTGGAGTTCCTTTGCAAAGACTGCATTTTTCTGTTCAATGCAGACCTCTGCTAAGGCATCACTTCTTCCACTGAGGCCCCCGATGTGTCAAAGGCTTTCACTGTGCTCCTCGAGGCAGTGAGGACACAGAGGGCCTGTGCCATGCCTCACAGAGGGGACTGACCAGCGAACACATCCAGATGAAATAACTCCTCTGAGCCAAAAGTGCTGCTGCTGCCGCTGCTGCTGAGGTTTGGGAGGAAGGAACAGACAGAACCAATGAAGGGCGCTTTTCACTGTCCCTGTGGCTTCACATTGGATTCACAGCAAGGACTGGAGGAGGGAGGAAAGGAGGGAGGCAGGCAGGACTCGGGAAAGGTGATTACTGCTGATGTTTGCAGAAGATCATAAGTAACATCATTCAGTAACACAACCACTTCACATTGTCAAAACTGCAGGAGGAAGTGAACAATCTTAGACCAACACGAGCACCATGATGGACTGTTCCACTAAACAGGTAACCTCTATCTTCCACTGGCAGCGTTGGATCGAGGAAAACTGTTTAGTGATGCCCAAAGTTGAAGTGACTTCCTCAGTTTGTTCTACAGTGGGACTCAGGACAAGCCACATTGTTGAGATATTAGTCATAGTCTCAGCAACTATGGGATGGTGAAGCACCCACAGGTGATCTGAAGCAGTTCACACCCTAGGCAATGAAGAGCAACAAAGAGGAGCAGCTACATATAAGCATCAAAAGAGCCACTGAAACCCTAACTTAAAAAGGTAATTGGTTTATGGAATGTATAATTTACCATCTATCATCTTAGAAATACCTCAGACAGAGTAGTCAGACAAAAATGTGTTTATGGGAGAACATTAGAGTGACTATGACTTTTGGAGGAGACGACAGCGAGTATTCAGGAAGCTTCTAATGTCACAGAATGGGACTGAACTGGCAGCAAACAGGTGAGCGACCCATCAGTTCAGAGCTACACTAGCACGGTCAGTCTGTCAGGTGCCTCGTGCCCCTGCAATCACACTCACCTTGTAGACCTTTCCAAACGCGCCGTCGCCCAGCTCGCCAATAATTTCCCACAGGTCGTTGGGATTGATGTCCCGGTGGACGTGCTCGTACTGCTTCACTTTCTTCTTGATCTCCAGAGCGGGCAGACGAAGAATTTTGCTGAATCTAGCGAGTGCCATTATTTACAATGCACGAGCCTTCAGCTTCAAAAGAAAAATAAAAATAAAAACTAACAACAACTAAAAAAAAACAAGGGCTCGGATCTCTACTGAAAGATCGTTACGCACGCCGAGACGCGCAGTCCTTCAAAAACAAAAACAAAACAAAAAAAAACACTTGTCTATCAATCTACAGTTATTTCACTTTTCCGCGTCTTGAAGAAAAGAAAAAGCAAAAAAAAAAAAAAAAAAAAGAAAAAGGAGAAGTGAGCTAGTTCAAAGAAGTTATTCTATTCCGTCCATTTCCATCCGCTGGTGTTCGTGTGCTGGCTCTTCAACTTAAAACATGTTATAATCCCATTCACAGGCTGCAGTGAGTGTGCTGGACGCGCGGTGACCACCTGCCGCTGCTGACACGATGGAGGAGCTGCCAGCCTGCTGAGCCTCTGCCTGCTCGGGCGACTTGTTGCTTCAAACCGTGAGAGGAAGCCCCACCTCGTTACTCAACAGCCCTCCCCTCACTGCCGTCATGGAAATGTAGTTTCTTTGAAAAGAACAAGCCGCCGTCATTATACCACTGACGAGGTAAAAAGGACTTCATGTCCGGTTTGGGTTGAGCGCTGGGCGTGTCCTCTGACAGCGGCCGGTGTCTCCCACGGGTCAAACAGCTGGGACATAAACACATAAGAAATAAAACAAAACTGCTCAACTTCTGTTGGACCCAGGTAAATGCAGTTATTCGTTCAACGTGACTATTTTTCCCCCTGTTCTTTACAATCATACTGCATCATAATGTTAATGTTATTAGTTATAGGTTGAGTTTTTATCAGTGAACTACAAGAGTGAGAGTCAGGTTTATTATGGGATAGTTTAGTTTACCTTGGTTTCTTCTCTTTTCAGTTAACAGCCACAAACTGGCTCGAATACCCAACTTCACCTGTACAGGCGGTGCTGTAGCGCCCTCTACCGGCACGGTCAGCTCCGCCAACTCCTACCTGTGGAGCGTGTGGAGCATGAATGTGCAAAAGCAGACAGGCTGGCAACTATGAACAGGCTGAATGAAAAAGATTTGTCATTAATCGATCAGCTGATTGAGAGAAAATGATTTGACAGAGGAATAATTGTTGAAATCATTTCTCAAGTACACATTCAGTGTTTCCAGTTTCTCCAGTGTGAGGATATACAGCTTTTTTTTTTCCTTTCTTTTTTTATGTTGAACTGGAATATCTTTACAGGGCCTAGTGATTCGTAGCAGTTTTCACCAATTTTACTGTTCATTGGTTAGGTATCAAAAAGTTACTCCATGTCTGGCGTTGTTGTAACCTTGTAGCCCTTGAGTTGACCATCTCAGGAGCTTTCCAACTGTCATCTTCACCGGTATCTTTATGTTTCACTCAGCAAAGGCGTTTAAGTATAAACTAGTCTGTGAGGAATTGTCCCTTCTGTCATACTGTGTTTGTATTTTCACATAATCAAGTACAACTTTTTGCTGTTTCAACTGAATCGTTTTGACCCGCTTGAGGTTTTCAGCACCAGAAGTAAAAAGCAAAGAGGTGTTTGAACAACAGATGTGATGTAACCGTCACTTGTGTTATTTACCTCAGGCGGACTCGAATGCTTTTAGAAGAAAGGGTAAGATAAAGTCTGACTAATCCATTGTTCCACATACAAATGATTGTTGTCATTAAAATGAAACTCAAACCTCATTAGCATCGATCTATGCCTTAACACAATGCTGACATTTATGGAGGATGTTGGTCTTGAATTTTTAGGCAGCGAACTTCAGCTAACCCCTCCCCCAGAGTGTTTAAATCGTTTCAGAATGAAACTCATTGACCTTCATTTACCATCTCATTTGCATTAGTGATTTTCTCCCTGAATATTGTGGAAAGATTAGCCAAACAATTAACTGCTGAATTACAAATTATGGACAGGAAGACTGGTGGCGGTGGTGGGGGTGCTGTAATGCTTTGCTTGCTCATCCATTTAAATGGGTTGGAAAACATAACTTTCCATGTTGTGTTTCAGCAGCATAACGTTTGGGGGTATTTTTTCACTTTACTGAGAGAGGGTTTATCGTTTTTTTTTTTAAAATCAATTTTAGGGATATTTAAACATGGTTATCATGGTTGTCTAGACTTAATACAAATACAAATACATTGAGGAAGAGAGATTTGATCACCTCTCCTGTAAATCCCCAAATGGACAATTAGCCAACAGTAAAGAAACAAGCTCATACAAGTCCATACAAGCCCATAATCCCATCCCAGTAATGACCTATCATCACTGTATGTATATATGTTTTTATTTTGTACAGTTCATATGACTATGCAAATGTCCAGCTCAGTTTGGAAGCTCTGCCATGTTCATTTGAAGCACTTTCTCTTCGTTTTCAGTAAATTCGATCCATTCACACAACAATAAAAGACGGGGGCTGATGATTAAAAAAATAACAAAAAAAAAACAGAAATGTCCTAACAAATAGGCCTTTTTCACAGGAGATGTTTTTGACATGTGACAGTAGAAAAAGGAAAGAGGCTTAAACGATAAAACGAACGATGGTTTAATTCCATTTGGCTGCTTGTTTCAGGGTGACCATTGTTAATGCTGTTAGTAACACCGCTGAATTCCCTGCAGTACAATGATGAAATGTCTGCCAGCATTAACTTGGCTTCACCTGCTGTATATATTCAGTGTCTTGCTTGAATCAGGGGAGTGAACTCACTAACCTGAAATTAGACCTATAGGTTATATTATTGGTGGAGAAATTAGAACAATAAAATATTTTATCATATGAGGATGATATACAGTATATATCAGGTTTATTGTGTCTTATAATTTTTGGATGCTATAAATTATATTGTTGTGTTTGTGTTTATTGTTGTGCTTGATATAAAAAAAAATATATACATATATATATATATATATATATATATATTTACCAGGGGATGATGAAGAGCAAGGATTTAAGGGTAGACGGATTTCAATATCGGAGTATATGTGTTGAGTAACTGTGATAACCATGATTCTATTTACAGTAGCCTATATTTGACATATATTACATCTCAACTTTACAGGAAGGAGTGAGAGACATGAATGACATTCAACACTGAACCAAGTCCAAAATCCAATGGAAGGAGCCACTAGCAAACTTTTGTAAAAAAATGTTTTTACCCCATCATCATCATATGAAAAGAGAATTAAAAAAAAGGCATTTTAATAGAGTTTATTATATGAAATTTTTCCTCAGTCAGAGAGATGTGGTAATCAGTGGCAATAGCACCCATTATCTTCAGAAAACAGATGATGAAAGTACACTTCTTTTAGTTACACAACCATAGTTACCATAGGTCCAAACTTAACATCAGTCTTGAGTCCCAACCATTGCAGGGGCTTGCAGAATGTACAGTAGGACTGTATTGCTGTCTCTCCTCTCAGCCTGAGCCGATTGTGATTTTTGTGGTTCCAGGATCCGGTTGTGTTAGCGCTCCAGCGCAGCACAGTTAAAGATCGTGAACACCAAGTCCTAAAATAAAAAGAAAGGTGAGACAGATGTCTTTGGGTCGGGCATGTGCGAGTGAATAAGGTTCACTCAAAATTTTAGATTTCCTTTGTTGTAAGCAGCTCAATTTCACATGGCTTCATGATCATCCACTCAATGTTTTTTATTTATATAATCTGCATCATAAACCCTGTCTAATCCTGTGAAATGACTCAGTGAGTGACCCATTAAACTCATTTCATCTGTGTCTTGTCAGACTGTTTCTGTTTCATTTTGGCTCAGTGGATAGGCTATATGTTTATTTATAGGTGACTTTAAAATATGGAATAATCATTTTTTGAATTATCTTATTATCAGACTCTGTGTACACCTGACTGCTGAATTGCAGCTTTCATGTAAATGTGACAATAAACAATCTGTGGCCCAGTGTGTGACTGAAAACAACTTGGAATGATCAAACAGAAAGCTGGATCCTGTGTGAGGTTGTATCGGTGCAAAAGAAGAGGTAAGCTATGAAGCAGTGTAACTACTATCTCACTGTTTGTGGTTATCACACAGTGACAGGTTAAAGGCTATGGCCCTGGAAAGACTAAGATGGTGATGATGGAGATCACGGCAGGAGACAGACTACACATCTTCAGCTTTATTTCACCCCAACAAATCAAAATGCTTTGTTGTGTTAAAAGCAGTAAAGATACATCTACATGAAAACAAATGGACTATTTTTAATCATTGGACTCTTGTGATAAATTTGGACATGAAGGATTTATCATACTGTTAGACTTCTAGATTGTTTTGATGATGAGAAACCGTATCTTTGAGGCTGTATCGATAGTCTAATGTAGGGAAAAATATATCACATTAATTACTCTTTTGAGACATCGGTCTGTGCTGCACTTCCCTTTCTGCGCCACCAAATATAATCGAAGGTAATTGCTTCATGACAAAAATCAATACATCTTTACGGTACAGTTTGAATCAAATTGTGTTGAGCTTGTTTAGACAGTTTTGTCTCGTCTTACCCCGTGGCATTTCTCTGACATGATGATGAGGAGCTGCCTCAGCGTGACGCCCAGCTTCCTCACGTCTCTGGTGTAAGCGCAGCGGCGCTGTCGCAGGCCCTCCACCAAGGAGATGTAGGTCCTCATTTTGTACATCACGCAACCATTCTGACAGCACGAGTAGCAATTAGTGTCCCTTCGCAAGATTTACAGAAGCTGAGGTTTGCAGTCAAAATACCCACAGAGGTTAGTGTTGAAAATGTTAGGACAGCCAGATTTCTCAAAACAGAGTGGAAGAAAGAAGAAACAACAGAGAAATGTGCAGATCAGAAAACAGGTTTTTTTTTGTTGATGGTTGTTATCTTTAAAAAAAAAAAAAAGGCTACCTTTCACACACAAAAAACTCAATCTAATAAACATGCTGATTCACAATTTTTGTTATAATCATACTTACATGGACATCAAGGTAGAGATCTGGCATGTGTGCCATGCAGAGACTCTGGATGAACAGAACAACATGAATCAGAATGTTTCCAAATTCAAAATTGGTATCATTATCTAATGCACCTCTTATATCCATCCCAGCTCGGACAATACTCATTTATCTCACATTATTGACCAACTAAAACATGCTCACATTCAGCCTGCTATGCTTTAATCTGATTTAATTGAAACTAAATTAAACATGAATATATATATATATATATATATATATACAGTATGTCCAGGTAATAAAGGGATTAAATAACTATCTATAATGTGGTCTTTAGTAGAGCATATTAAAAAAAACTGACAAACATTAAATATCCCACAAAAAAAAACAAAAAACACAACCTGAGTGTAAAATCTATTCTCTGTGGAGCAAATATCGACTTACAGTTTCAGGGTCCCTCTTCAAATCTGCTGCCCACTGGGTGAGCTCTGGTGCCATGCTCAGTACCTTGGTGTAGCATGTCGGTGGGTAGAAAGGGTAGCTCAGCACCAGCGGCACCAAAGATGAAACAAGCAACAAGTGGTTAAAGATCGCCATGATTCACCTGCAGCGCAAGGCACTATAGCCTTTGTTTGTTTTATGTGACTAAATGCACACATGCAGCCACGTATGCATGCAAACAGATTTTAACACACCCCTCTGTTTACTCCACAGTAATTACGCAACTGCAGAGAGATGACCGACTGTGTCAGATAAGACAGCCTTTATCCTTTCAGAAGAATCAAAGCGAGGTCGAATGGATCACTGTGCTTCTTCTCCAAAACTTTTACTACTGAGACGATATAAATTAGTATTTTGCATTAGGAATATTCAGCACGATCTTTCTTAAATCACAAGAATAAATCTGGATTTGATTTTATTTACCATCACTGTATAAGCATCTTCATTGTCTGCACTTGTCAGTGCAGTACTAAATTCCTCAAAGCACCTCAACTACCAACAGCTTAATTTTCCACTTCAGTCATTTCCCTATAATTTCGTCCCTGTAAACATATTAGATTGTTGGTTATTTCCTGTGTGAAAATTCTCAGTTAAAATTTTATCATTTCTATCAAGCAAAACACAGCCATTAACATGAACTTTGATGTGGGCACTAACAGATTACCAGAAACAAATGTTTAATGTCTTTAATGTTTTAAAGATTTTTTTCTGTGGGAAAATCAAACCTCAAGTGTGCAACATGTCACCTGAAATACATGCAGTTTCAATATAAAAGCTTTGATAACACCGACCCCAATACACTTATATTTGCCATAATGAATGATTTTTGCGTTGGGGAGGAGGGTGGTACTTAACTGCTAATACTTACTGGAACACTGATCATAAAAGTGAGATTTACTGTAAATTCTATTTCCCCAAGACCCTTCCTGTAAAATATTGGCTGCTGCCATACTGTCATCTTTTTTTCATCCACTAGATGGGGCTAATTTCACAGACAGCAACTCTTCATATACATTCTTAAAGTCCAGTCTCCATAGTTCTGCATAAATCCCTTTCTTTCAATCCGAGTCTAATATAAACTGGACTTGATTATGACTGATTCTGTTCACAGGCAAAAAAAAAAAAAAAAAAAAAAACACCTTCACTTACAAAACTAGGACAACACATGCACACGCTGAGGCCTCCTGCATGTTAAATAGCTTCACCTGGTCCCGGTCCAGGTGTGATATGACACTGTCATCACTCATCTCATCTAAAAGAGCGGCACACTTCCATGACGCTGCCAAACACCCAAACGGGGATTGTTCTTCGTTTGAGTGATGCTCGTTACATCTCATAGCGTGTTAAGAGTTGGAGGTCTGTCCCCCCTCCCTCTGTATGAAGATGGATGGCCCACACTGAGTGTGTCTCGGCATGACGGAGAGGCATAAAGACGAAGAAAATGTGCAGTGTGCACTGTAAGCATAACTCTGGTCCCAAAGTCCCACCACTCAGCTGTTTCTCCTCTCGACCTTGGCCTCCTCAATTAACATGGGACAGAGGTGACAAGGCAGTTCTTATAATGGATGGATGTGTTTTACAGTTAGAAGTTAATGGCTGCGGAAGTTAATGTTTGATGAGAGATTGGACTGAAATCTTCCCAAAACGCAGCAAATTCTAATGTGGCAAACACACCTTCTGATTTTTAGCGACCTGGATATTCACCGCAGATGAATCATCGAGATGATATCGTAATGTGAAGGCACTTTTAAAATTCGTAGAGCACAATTTGAATTTGTGTGAGTTATTCACTTTCCCATATTTTTAGGTTAGGTTAGGTTACCAACTGCTGTGGAAATTTAGCCTCAAGTATGTGAGTAATCTTACATTTGAGTTTTACTACATCATTTTAGTTTTGGCATCCAGGGCCTTTATAAAGACGCTAAGTACAGTAAATTTGGGCTACAATCACCATGCACTCATTCACTTTCTCAAGAGAATATGGACATGACACAACAAGCCGTTTGTATATGTTTGTATTAGGATTTCTTTCCTTTGTTATTATTACAACATAGCTGCTTCATTTTCAAACTCCTTCAGTGATTGACGTGTGATTTAAAGACATTTAAGTGTATTTTGCTATACCAGAAGCACCTACTTAAGTTTTATATGTGAATATATGAACTTTTATATCACACTAGTATTAATCAAACTCTATTGAACCCTTGGAGATGGGTTACGGTCACTTTGTGCTATGGGCAGGTAAAATATAGGCTGTGTCACTTTCATTCACAAGGTTTTCGGAAACCTATAAATCACTGTCATTATGTGTTGTCACTGACGAGTTTGGAACATTTATGATACCATATTAATATAAAGTATTAAATATAAAATAAAATGTGACACCCTTTTGGGATTGTTGGCATAAAGCCGTGTACAATCTAAAGAACTTTTTTTGCCCAGATTGTGAGGACTCGGAGATCTCCATATAGTGCATAAATCTGACCCTATTTTTGTCCATTTTGTGAGTAAAAATAGTGCACTATTTAGTAAGTAGACAAGCAGTGTTATTTTATGTCTTAAACGTGTCAAATCCAGTATAACTACTACAAAATACAGCCATACAGGCAGAACTCTTATTTTGAAATGTTTTGATTGACTTTACTGGGCGCATTTTAGAGTGTCGAATTCACCTGAACTGTCTTTGGAGTTGTGGGAGGAAACCCGTGCTGACAAGGGGAGGAACATGAAGACTCCACACAGAAAGAGCCCAGCTGATCGTCTGTGGTCTGGCTAAGTGCTAACCACTTAGCCACCGTGTTGCCCTGTGGTATACAGCCATTGATGGTGGAAGGTGCTGAGCCGATGGAGGAGTAAGGAGTCCGAGTTGGATGTGGACTCCTTCCCTCAGCTTCTTTTTTGTTTTTTTTGTTTTTTTTCTCTGGAAGTTTCTCCTCAGAGACTTCAGGCTTGGCCACAAGTTTCGAGTGCCTGTAAAATAGTGAGGGACTCCTTCTGCTGCTTCAGCTCTTCCTTCGGCTGGGCAGTTTCTCTCTGGAGGGCCCGATTGATCTGTTCCTCAACCTTGAGCTTGGTTGAGGTCAGCTCCTCCCTCCAGTCTTTTTTGTCAGGCCTTCAAACTCCTGACAGAAGACATGCTGCTCACTCCTCAGCCCATAGATCATCTCCCGGCCGTTTCTTTCCCTTTCAGCATTAAACTTTTTCTTTTTTTCTGCCTTGACTTGCTGCTGATGGGTGTCTTTTTATTGCTGCAGCCGCGCACTCAGCTCCAGTCTCCAGGTCTGCTTCTTCAGGAGCTGGGTGGTGAGATGCTCTACCCTTTTTTTGACAGAGATTTATTCTCTTTACTCTCCGTCTCCAGCCTGGTATAGAGAGCTCCTCCTGCGCTTGGAGGTTAGCCTTCAACACCTCCACCTGGGTGTCTAGAGCCTCGTTCACAGCCTCGCAGTCCTGCAGCTGCACGGTCGATGTGTTGGGGCGCCAGGCATGATAGACTTGGTTTAAAGGTTACAGTTGTCACTTTCAGTGGTGTGAAAGTAAGACGCTAGGGGCCCCTGGACACTCCAACACAGAGACAAAAAAACCCAAAAAGACAAAAAAACCATGGCATCACTCCAGTTTTTAGTCCTTTTGTATTTGTTTTGAATCTTGTATTACATGTCTTTGCAATCATTTCATGTCTAAAACTCTCATTTTGCATCTCCTTGTGTCTCTCTGTAGTCTGTTATGTCTTTTAAGTTGTGTTGTATCTGCCTTTGTGTCCTTTTGTGGTTGTTTAACTGACTTACAAAAAAGAAATGTTAAAAGTCACTTCACAAAGAGGCTCCAGTGCAGGGGGTCCATACCCAGTGGGCATGTTCAGTTCTCCATCTGTGATACTAAACCAAACCAAGTGTATATATCTCTGCTCACAGGCTGCTCTAACAAAACAAAACAAAAAAGAAAGAAATGCTGGTAATACTGTGTATGGTATACTGTGTTTTCCATCATTTACTAATATTAAAAGGAACATTATATTGATACCTAAGGAGATTTAAAAACAAAATCAATAACATAAAGGACAATGAGGTCAATGTAGACTTGCAATGAAACACCAGAGAGACATTAGTGCCCATTATTCTCCCTGTATAATTACTATTTCCATATATCTTGAAGGGCAATTATGAGGCAGCGGACTCAGCTCGTCTATAAAGGGACTGTAGACTGGCCCTCACCTGGTGTCCCAGTGTTGAAACAGCATTGTCGGCAATCTGTCTTGCTGAAATGCCTTTAAGCCAGGTATCAAACCAACATCACCTCTGGGGGGAGCTGTTCTAAAGCTGACCATGACCTCTGACTCTACTGTGGCAACAAAAGAGAGAGAAAAAAAAACACTTAAATAAAGTAGGCTATAGTATTATAAAACAGTTTTATGGCGATACTTAATATAAAAATAATTGCATTAGATAATCTTTAATACTGGATGCAAGTAAAGACGCTGTGGAAATAGGCAAATAATGTGCTTGGTCATAATGGATATTGATAGGATGATCACCTGATCATTTCGTGCTAAAATTTTAAAATACAAACTTAACAGGCGCTGTATATTGAGTCTGTGGTGCGTAACTGACTTTACAGTGAACTTGTAATAATGATGTGTAGTAATAATGTCTTTCTGAATGCATTAGGGGGAATACAACTTTATGTATCATTATATATATATTTTTTTTTTGAAGATGAGTGAATTCTAACGACAGGGAACCCTCAGCGCCACAGCTACAGCACATCAGCCTCACAGCCTACGAAACGTGCCTCTCCAGACGCACGGCGGGAGCCAGCCCATTACACAGGCTGCGATGTGGAGGTCAGTCGCTCATCTCAGCAACTGGCAGAGCAGTCCCCCTCTCCCCGCCTCCTCCCCCTGAACCTCTCTTCTTCAGAAACAGTTAGTGTTTTCGCATCGCACTCCGTCGGCGCATCCCGCGAGTCACGTCTCGCTGCGTGGTCTCCCATTTTTTTTTTTTTTTTTTCGGGTGGCAGGTGTCCCGGTGCGTCGTCGTCCGAACACCGGACCCGGACAAGTGATGCTCTGAGCCGCACTGTTGCTCCGCTGTCGCCTCACACCTCTGCAGCAAACCTGGCTGGAAATGCTCCCGTGCTCCTGGAACCGGCTTCGTTCAGAGGTAGGTGCCCACAGTTGTCCTGCATGGATGCAGGAGGGGGGGGGGTTACTTTCTATTCAGCGCATGTTTCTCTCATTTGATCAGATAAGGGCTCTGAGCACAATGTCCTCTGCGGGGAGCTCAGCATTGCGGCTTCCCGCACTACTTTTTGAATATTTCATTCAACCCAAGAGGGATATCCAGATTCGCTGGGGTGACCTTATCATGCAGTCTGAGAATGACATCCATGAGACGGGTTTCCCCCGAGCGGATTGAGTGTTGCCATATAATGACTGAAGTTTGCCTATTTAACCCACAAATGCATCTCATGACTCAGTTCAGTGTTGCTGTGGGCCAAAACCGTCGCTCAGTTTAAAACGATGTTCCAGCTCACTTGACCTCAGTAAAGCTGCAACATGAATAACTTGAATAAACTTACTTTATGCCACCTCATCCTCCCTGTCGACACCAGGATGAGGCTATATTACAAGAATATGTTGGAAGAAGCACACATGATGTAATGACATGCCTGTATGCTTCAGTAAATCTCCATATTCAGGCTTACATGTTTCATGATGCAGCAGTCTTTTATTTATTTATTTTTTTGTCTGCTGCTTGTGGAATAAAATTTTGCAGCCTAAACTCATGAACTCTCACGTCCTGAAGAGGGCAGCCTGAGGGATTCCATTTAGAGTATACACCAGATATAACACCAGCAAACTATAAATCAAAAGCCTCCAATTTTGTGGCTCCTAATGGGAAAACGGATCCTACCCATTCATCACTCATGCGCCGTAGATGCTGCTCCTGTGGGATCCTGTTCTGATTAAAATATAAGGATTTAATAATTGATAATGGACAGATGAAAGAAAGACAGGAGGAGGGAGACCTATGGAAAAGTAGTGAAGAAAGGCATTTTTCCCCTTGAAATGAATGTCACTGCTCTCCTGCTACTATTGCAGACCATTTAAGTTTTCAAGCAATGGTTTTTTTTTCTGTTTTTGATCTAAGAAATTTTGGCATTGATCTTTCCATTGATCATTAGATGCTGTTCATGTCTCAGAAGCTCTTTTTTACTTTTTTTTTTTCTCCTTTCCTTCCCTCCTTCCCTCTCACTGTGCCGGTGGTGTTGTGCTTTCCTGCCTCCCCCTCACAGGTTAGACTCTCAGTCAACAGAGGGCCACAGCCACAAACACATCACCCACCCTCCCCCGGGCTGGCAAGAGTCGTCCGTCTGCCTGCGCTCTTCTAAACGGCAGTGAGGACAGACAAAGCTGAGCAGTCCAGCACGTGAGACTGTGTGTGTGTGTGCCTGCGTGCGTGCGTGTGTGTGTGTATGTTTGTGTGTAAGGGGCTAGTGTTGACCAGGCTATGAGTGCGTCTCAGAGGGAGAGCCGTTCGATGCTGAGTTGAGCAGAGGGAGCACAACAGGAGAAAACTGTAAGAGGAGCAGTCATGGGGCTCGGACAGTCCAGCAAGGCTCCGGTCACCGATGACACGGACGAGGGTGAGTGTTGAAAACAAACCAAAATCTTTAATGTGACGACTCTTCTTTTTCGTTTGTCTGTACTTTTGTGGCTCAAACAGGGGAAAGTGGTTAAAAGGAACTTGAAATGACACAAGTTGTGAGCGGCATTTAACGCATTGTCCACCTTTTTCTGCAGCCATATCGATGTGCCAAGCGATTCTTATTACCTGAAAAGACTGAGTGCACTTTCAGTAGCTGGTTAGATTGATTTAATGCTAATTAGGTTTGTCATTAGTCATTCTCAGCGATGCTAAAGAGGAACACCCCTTTGCTGTAGCCACAGTTTGTCATTGATGTGGCCACAGCGTTGGATATTAATGCAAAAGGTAGTTGAGGGAACAGAAAAGAACAGAATAGAAAGTTGTTTTCCTGAAACCCAAAAGATATTCATGGAACTCTTCAGGACATTTTTCTTGAATTTTGACTTTGGTGTTAAAAGTCTTTATATTTACGATGAATGAAATTTTGCTTGAATCTTGCCAAGCTATTATCTCTGAATTTTTTCAGACTGATTGCCATCAAGGTCAGCATTGGCATTGAGTTATTATTTTGATTGGCAAAGCTCTCGGTTTGAATTTATTTCTCGTTTTCTTTGTGACCTGAGTAGATAATACAATGTGAATTTATTGATCTGTGTCAGTCTCTGAAATTATTTCCTTTCTGGCTGCGCCCCAAGCACCTCAAATAAGTCAGAGTTATATGAGTCAGTGATTTAGTCAGAAGTGAAGTGGCTTTCCTGGGTTTTTCCTCAACTGTAGATTTGATTCTTTTTATAAAGTTGACATGTAATATCTATTTTCGGCTGAGCGCATTTGACGGGATAATACTCCATTAATTGTCATTAGAATTTTTTTTTTTTTTTTTTTTTTTTTTTTTAACAATTTGTTTGTGTGCTGAGAGATGAATTTTCATCATTGTGTGACAAACCAAGATTGTTTTTTCACCCCGACTGTGTCAAATTACTGCATGGCATCCTCTAATGAAATCCATATCTGTGGCGTTCTCTTTTTTTTTTTTTTTTTTTTACTGGAGGCAACCTCTATCAAAGAGGAAATCATTATTCGTGGTTAACCTTCCAGCTTAGTCATCTAGCGTGCTGTTCTGGAAATGTCACTCACAACAGAGCTTCTCTGAACTCAGAGTTAATGGAACAGTGCACCTTCTCTCTCACAAAACAGCGTGGGCGATTTCACCGAGGGCAGGGGGAATAATAAACACAGAGATGCATCGTTTTGAATGAGAGAAAAAAAAAAAATAAATAAAAAATTTCCAGCTCACTGGAAACAAAGTAATCCCCTCGCTGATGAAACTCACGTCAGAGACAGGCAGGGCTCTCCCTTTTGAGGTCGGAGTAACCAGAAGGGTGTTCCTTGACGTTGTTGTTATTGTTTGACATTATACTGCTGAGTGGCTATTACACATATATATCCCCTGACTGCTCTATACGTACTCCAGAGATACCTGGGAAACACAGTGCACGATCGGGGGAGAGAGGGGCACAGGCAGGGATGTGATGAGGAGAGATAATTGGAGCCTGAGACAGAAAAGTAAAAGGTGGAAATATTCAACGCTTGGTTTACTTTGTAGATTGTTGCACTTCACACGATTACAACCATCAAATGAAAAAAATCCAGACTGCATACAAAGAAATAAAGTAATCATCGAGATGAAACCGAAAAGAGGAACCCAAAGTAGTTTTTTTTTGTTGTTGTTATTTTTAACATGGATCGTTGACATGGAAACTGTTGCTCGCAATGTGAATACATCTCTTGTTCTGCTGACAATCTCCGATTTTACTGTTATGAAGAAGGTTAGTGGTCACTGCATGTTGACTATACATCATGCACAGTCCTTTGAGTGGCAATAAAGATGCAAATTGAGTTTTCCTGTTTATACTCCAGGATTGCAAAGGTTGCCGCAAGGTGGTATTGTCTACAAAAGTGGAAATTTATGTTTGTTTGTTAATGCAACAGAGGTGACATTTTAAAAAATATATTATTAATGTAAGTAAATGCTCTGAGGTTGGCTCTTGTACTTTTCATCCGTAGTTGCTGTGCAGCTGAAAACTAAGAGTTGTAAATATAGTTGGCGGTGAAGTTATGAAGAACATTTTAAATGTTCACAGAGCCCTTTTCATTTTCAGATTCCATTGCAGTCGAACAGTATAGCGCCACCATCAGGCCAGACTTGCAAAATATTTCTCTCTCGAACATATTTTATACACAGAGTATCTCAATTGCCAAAGCAGCATGGCTTTTCTGCAGGATTCAACCTTTTCACTACGACACACAGTTGGTGCGTTTCCATTAACCGGCTTAATGCGCAATTTGAAATTGCGAACTTAAAAACGGAAAAACAATGTATACGCTTGCATGAGGTGGTTTTTCAGACTATTCAACAAAACAATGTTTGGAAATTAAAAATAATATTGAAATGGAAAACACTTTTTTTTTTTTGCGGATTCAAGTCACGGCGCCTGCCGAATCATGCGCCGGGAAGCCAGTTCTAACCGAGAGGCAGAGTGCTGGAAATCCGTTTAATTGGAATGATATCGTGGAACGAGAAAACCCAGCATTATTCGCATAACGTCACCAAATGGAAACACACCAGACACAGACCATTCACAACTGTATTTTGTCGACTTATCTAAAAAAAAAAAAGCTTCTATTTTCTATTCTTTCTTCTTCTGTGATGTTTGTCAGAGGACAAACTGTTGCACGCTATAGATAAAAAACAACAGAGACATAAAATTTATCTAAATTCATCTAAAGCGGGTGAAAAAAAAATTGTGATTAACATTCCAAATAATTGCATGCATATTTAATTTTTCTCATTTCTAAGAATGAGAATTTATTTGGAGAATACATTCTCAGACTGTTTTCTTAGCCGGCATCAGTGCGGAGACAGATGCATGTTTTACAGTTCATACTCAACCCGTATTAGTTGATTTACAGAGAGGTGTGTGCATGAAGGTGAACTCTGCCAAGACATGTTTATCTCCTCAGAGAATGATGCGTGTCCCTTATGTGCCACATACATTTTCCACTTTGTGTAACCGGGAGACTCTGGTTAATGGACGTGCCCCGTTTACTGCTGATCATACTTTATTCACACGGCAGTGGCACAGGGACCCATGGGCTCTGTTTCAGTTGTCAGAGCAACTGTGTGAGCGCTGATGTTCCCACGTTGGTGGGTCCTTAAGTGATTTACAGGCTTCTGTGTGAGGAGGGAACGGGAGAGGGAGGGAGAGAGAACGGGTGGGGGGGGGGGGGGGGGGGCAGAGATGGTACATCCACACTGAGCTGGCTAATTTTTGGATATGTCACATTCACTGAACAATGAAAGTGTGCATCACAACCAACAGCTGTTGAGAGGTGAAACAGACTTACTTTGTTTGCTCTGTTGCATCTCCGCTGGTTGAACTCCCTCCTGCTCTGTGATCACCTCTACTGTGTTTTAATGCAGCCAAAATCAGGATTCAGATGTTCTCATTTATGTATTGTTCTGTTTCTGTCATCTGACAACTGAGCAACTATAAAAAAAAAAAAAAATGTTATATGGCCATAAAGAGGCATACAGGTTATTGATAATATCGGCTCATATAAGATCAGCTTTATCTGCATGTAAACAATATTCTATATTTTCTTACTGTCAACAAATCCCACGAAAAGACCAACAGTGAACTGATCACACTGGAGAGTATTTTCTGTGAGGCCAAACAAATCACTGTTGCATCACACTGTTGCAGCTTTTCAGTACAGTACAGTTCTGTCATTACTATGCACTTCGTTTCAATTCTCACATTCTCTGTCCTGCTGCTGTAAATTCCCATAAGAGCAAATGCGTATTAATCCACTGCTGAAAATAGTCCCCAGCAAATACGCTATTTCCTTATGTTTGCAAAAAAAAAAAAAAACTACAGTGCCCAGCTGTTTTAGGAAATTAATTAGCATTTTTAAAAGAATGTAACTATATATTGTTTGACCTGTTTTTAAAAGATCTTCGGTAGGAACCAGTGGGAGCGGGGCTGAAATCATTTTTCTGAAGCCCAAGTTTTTCTCTTCCAGATGAAAACGTGCAGCTGGTGTTTTCTGGTTTATTCAATTTACGGAGCAAAAACACCATCTGATGCTCAACTTCTAAGCTCTGTCTGATTAAGCTGTGTGGGTCCTGCGTGAAGTCAAATTTGTCATCTGCCCTTGATTGCAAAGGCAAATGTGGACATCTTTGCGAACATTCACACACACAGCCCAAAATGCATGACTGCACACCCATAGTAAAAATAGAACAACCTGTGTCTCCATTTTGGAGTACATGAGCGCTGAGGTTAAATGAAGGGGGAAAAATATGCTCGTTAAAATTTAGTCAACTTCGTGTGGATGAAGACAACTTCTGGCAGATAGAGAAAGAGAGGCAGAGACGTACAGTACAGTACAGCTACACAGAGAGCGCGAGAGACTCAGCCTGAACAGGCGCGATTAACTTCAATCCAAACTGATTAGCATGTGTCAGTCAAATTCAAATTGACCAGCAGATGAGTTCCTCACTTAGCCACGGAGAGGCTGTCAATGTGTCAATTCCACTCGTCTAAAGATTTCGATCATTACACGCTCTGTTACTGGTGTGTCCATCATTTCATCAAGCACATTAAACCATTCAAAGTTCTGCTGGTAAAATACGACAATCTCTGTCTCCCCCCCTTTCTGTGTCTCTCACTTTATCTGCCTCTTTTCGTTTGTATGACTGTCTCTCTCTCTTTCTCTCTCTCTCTGATCAGAGCTCTGACCCCATCATCCACAACCACAGCCGCCTCTGAAAAACTGATCAGAGCAGAATCTACAAGTAGCTCAGCGGGAAAATGACCATGTTTATATTTAGTGTGTGTATGTTGAGTATATACGCTGGCATCTTTAAGTCTGTGTATGTGTGTGTGTGTGCGTGCGTGTGCATTATAAAGCGGGCTTCATATGGACACTATCAGACTAGGTTGTGTAAACACTCCAACACAGATAGTGTGAGAGGAGGAAGTGCCAGTGGTACGTGACTAACAGAGCATAACATTAACTGTCACATCCAATAGATCTAGTGACTGCAAGGCAGAATGTGCATGTGTGTGTGTGTGTGTGTGTGAGCGCGCGCAAGCTATACTGTTGCAAGAGAGGCAGGTGATGCTTTAAGTCAGCACTCTATTTGTTTATTTTTTTGAGAGAGACTGAATGCTTTGTGAATATACACGAGTGTGGTCAGATGAGATGAGCGCGGGGACTGGGCAGCAGCTGTTCCATCCTCGGGGGAAACGGCAGAGAGGGAAAACCTTCTGTCCTGGTCGTCATGGCAGCGAGAAACACACAGCCCCATCCGGTTTCAATTGGCGATAAATGTTGCTGATAGATGGAGAGGGAGATAGGGAGTTCTCTGCTCTGGTTTAGGTTGTGTGTGTGTGTGTGTGTGTGTTTGTGTGTGTGAGACAGCAAGAGGGTGAGAACAAGTGTGCAGAGGAGAGCGTGATACAAAGGCTGGGGAGGATACCAAGCGGCAAGAAAGACGGCTAAAAATATGTCTTTTGTTTAGAGGAAAAAAAAACAAAAAAACATGCCACGCTCATAAAAGATGTCTTTGTGCTGAGGCCTTATTTGAATTCTGTGCTATATAATGTCAGTGACCTGTGGTTGCCCTGGAGACCTCCATCTGCTTCAGCTTGACTGTCACATTGTTCAGAGGAGCTCAAAGCAAAGCTCACAGTGAACCTACTGTACTACTATTCTCATACTAAACATTCATCTCTTTCCATTAATAATGATTCAATGGACTGAAGACAGAAGCAAGCATGTAAAGTTCGAGTAGTTAAAGCTGTAATCCATAACTTTCAATGTTGAAGCTACAGTAAATGTAACATGCGAGTATCTACTGTTGATCTTGAAAAGTAGTTTTACCTCGTTTTAAATTTCTGGGGAGAAATGATTCTCTAATTTTAAATGGAAAAACAAAAGCATTTTGGTTTTCAGGTTTAACTTTCTGTTTTGTATTTCATACGATTTTAAAGAGATTTTCTTCTTCTCTTTCCCGCAGTCAATTTCGACCACTTCCAGATCTTGAGGGCAATAGGAAAAGGAAGCTTCGGAAAAGTAAGTCCATATTTGTCAAAGTGTTTTCTGTTTGCTTATTTTCACGACTTCACAAAGCCCAAGGTGACATCATCAAATGACTTGTTTTGTGGGACCAACACACCATAACGGGAAGACATTCAGTTTACTATCACATTAGATGATGAATAGACAATCCTCACAATGTAGAGGCAGGAAGCAGGGATACTTCAGCATTTCTGCTTGAATGAATGACTTAAACGATTAACTGATTTTCGACTATTTCGACTATTTGTTCCAGCTCCACATGATCCCCTTCGATTTCCTTGAAGTGGCCTTTTATCATAAGGCGCATATTACAAATAAAATACCAGCCCCCTCTCTGTCAGTACAATATTATCATACACAGTCTAGTGAAAGCCTTCAGGTTTAATTTGCTCGACACCAACCAGCAGCTCGGTGGAAAACAAATCTGAGGTGGCAGCAGTCATGTTTCCTCTTGCCGTTAAGCCATAGAGTGAAGAGCAATTCACATCAGCACTTACCAGTACATGTAAGAACATATAGCGACGCACATGCACACTCACTTGCACATGCGTACACACACAAAACAGACCCACGCAGCATCAATACTCTGTCCAACAACAGATAAGCAGTCTAATCACAGTAGATGGCAAGCTGTTCAATGGGAGGAGTGATGCGATCAGGGTTTGGCTGATTAACTGTGCCAGCTGGTCCACAGATCACTCTCTTAGATAGCAGTAATCACTGGCTTATTGACGCTCGTAGCACAGACAAGTAGACTACAAATAAATATGGGGTATTACACTGCTGCATATTGAAAATAGACACTATTCTCAGACACATTGTCAAAAGGGGCTAATCATGCACGGTTTGATGTACACACGCAATGACAGCTACTCAGATTGCACCAGGTGTTTCATTCTGCTTTTTTGCTGCGTCACATCACAGTCATGCTCTTCTTTTTTTTTCCCCCTACTGGTGTAAGCATTCCAAGCGTCCCGGCGTTCTTATGCAATTTTAAAAAAAAAAAAAAAAAAAAAAAAAGTCTATATTCCCTACTGACACGAACTAGGAAATCTAATGAATGCTAACGCTAATGATGTCTCCCGATCTCAAACACGCACTGTTACTGTCGTGAAAAGTTAAAACGTCTTAAGAGAGGATTAAACTCGTGATCACAGAGATTAAAGAGAAATCCTGAAGTTTCCTGCCGACCTTTTCGACCTTGTTCGATGGACAACATTGCTGGTTATTGCAGCGATGTTGCGCGCACACCATGTCTCCATGTGTCACACGCGATTATAGCGTTTTGGACAAACAGGGGTGAATGATGGAAACCGCAACGTCTTATTAAGCTACATCAGTTTTCAATGTTGTCAAACAGAATATCAGAATTCTGTTTTATGAAACCTGGTAACATTATACATCAAACGCATTTTTAAAAATAAACTAATTAGCAAAGGGGGCTAAGGGGTTTTTCTGTGTCATGCAACATTATTAATCAATAACACGTGCTCCATGCTTGAAAAGCGTTTTATACAGACAGAATTATTATTATATGAGAAAACATATCATATCATGATCATAATTGAACATGATGTGTATCATACTGGTAGTGATCACCATTTATATGGATGATGTGTTTGCAGAAAGCAATATATGACTCATTCTTTTTACTGCCTTGAAGGTACTGAAACGTAAGAGATACACAAGTAGAACAACAACAAACTATTCAGGTTGCTTTGACCACAGCAATGAAGGTATTTCTTATCCCTTATGCAATCTTATCAGGTCTGCATTGTGCAGAAGAAGGACACTAAGAAGATGTACGCCATGAAGTACATGAACAAGCTAAAATGCGTGGAGCGGAACGAAGTGAGGAATGTCCTGAAAGAGCTGCAGATCATGCAGAACCTCGAACATCCATTCCTGGTCAACTTCTGGTAAGCCACCACGATTTAGCGAATGAGCGTTTGAATGTGTGGTTGTATATCTCGAGGTATGAATCAGGTCTGTAAAGTTTCCTGTGAATGACGGAGCAGATAACCATGGGTCATTTCTTAAAGAGAGCTTAGGAAATTACTTTTTCTACTTGTTGAATTCAAAGTCAGACTGCCACAAACGTAACACTGAGCGGCTTTGACAAAGTATACTCATCCATTCATTAAATATTTTAACAAAAAGCTGCTGTGTAAAATCTTAAGCACACTATGAATGATTTCCACTTCAGCAAGTCATCCCCACAAAGGCTTGTGCCTCACACTGGTTATTACCATCAGACATAACAGCCATTTGAATGGTTTTGCAGTGCACTCTGTGTCACCTATTTGATTCTTATGGTGATTGCATCCCGTCCATTAAATCAGTGACTGTACAGACACACAAAAAGGGCAGCGCCCCTTTAAAATATATAGCCTTTCACTCAGTGTTGGATTGAGTCTGCAGATGCATGCAGAAAGGTGTTGACCACTCCAAAGTCCCCATCCACATCATCTCACCCTTTGAAGTTGCTAAAAGGAAAATGTAGTTTGCTCACTGATCCAAACTCCACTTTTATGGACACAACTCTCTTGGTAGCTTCTTGTTTGCCTCACCACATTTGGGGCTTGAATAAGTCTTTTCACCAACACTGTACAAGCTGAATCAAACTGTGAGCTAAACTAAGATGACTCATCAGGTACTCTTAAGCAACTCATTCATCATAATTTGTGAGCCCCAGCTTATTGAGCACCAGGAATCGTACTTTTGAGATGGCTGATAAGTATGGCTGGTTAACTTCCCGTCTGAAAGGCATCATTAATTCTTGATAAGAACTCCCACTCTGCAATGTTTAAGAGGAAGCCTCCCTGCTTTTCTGTCAAGCAGAACAGCAGAGAGGAAAGGATGTCTCTCCAAAGACGAAGAATAACAGCCACGGTCCCTGCAGTCCACTTTTTAAAAAATAAAAGCATATGTATTTATTTATTTATTGCATTATGTATTATTCCTCATTTTCATTTACAGATTTGGTTTCCTTTTTTGAGTAAGGCAGCGTCCTATAAAAACATCTGAACAATTAAATTAGATCATTTGACTTGTGGCAGCAATGTTCGTCAAGCATTTTTTTGTTTTTATTTAAACTCCTCTACCCTTTGTCATCTGTCCCACTTTTCTATCCTTCTCACCTCCTTCCCTTTTCTTCAATTTCAATTCTACATATTGATGAAGGCACGACTCTGGCAGAATCAGTAGCTGCCTTTTAATTACTAATTTGAGGGAAACAAAACTAAATCCACCCACGCTGGGAATGAATAAGATAGAGAGACAGAAGCACATTAAAAAGAGGAGAGGATAGGAAAGGACGGCAAGGCACAGGAAAAGGGAGAATAGCGTGTAGAGAGAGGAGGTAGAGAAGGAAAACAAGGGAAGAATAGAGAGAAGTGGAGCATACAGACTCATCAGACAAACAATGCCAGTGCTTGCTTTCCTGCTTGATTGCTTGCTGTGTTGTACAAAAAAAGAAGGTTGGAAGTTAATGCTTTTGGCAGCGTAAACCCCCCCTGGGTGGGGGGTGATTTCCTCTAGAGATGTGCTTGGGTCAGCGCTGTGCCCACTCGCCCACTCTCTCTCTCGCTCTCTCTCTGTCTCTCTCGCTGTGTTGAGTTGGCGTAAGTTATGATTGTCCTGAGGTAAGCGCTCAAGGTCAGAGACGGGGAGTGATTACCTGCAGGCATATGAACCGCACTGCAGAAAACTACATGCAGAATAACCAGGCTTTATTTTCATTCTGTCCCCTGGCCTGTCCTCTCTTCCTCCTCTTCCTCTGTCCTCTTTTCATTCACCTCTTCTTCATCTTCTCTCACCTCTCTCCCTCCTCTTCCTTCTCCTCCACCTGCTTCACTTTGCTTTTCTCTCCTCCCGCTGTCAGCGCACTTGCTACTGGTCATGACCTCAGGTGTCTGTCTGAGCACAGTGTGCAGCCTAGCAACAATACACTCGGAAGACGGGAGCAAAACAAAAAAACGTATGAGCTTAACAAGTTATTTTCCTTCCACTCATACTATTATGTATAATATGGGATTCTGATTTTGGAGAATCTTAACCTCTGGCGTTAAGTCTGTGGTACGGTCAGTTTATTGATGTGCCAGCACTGGCAGGGCAGCCCGTTGTGCCTGCACTGTGTAAGGGGAGCCCTTATTGGCACTGCACAGCTTTGACACAAAAGCCAGGCATCCACTCACACTGTTTCAGAGACAGACAGAGCGGAAGGGAGGATGGCAGCCAGCTTCAGATGCAGCTGTATTCAGCTTTCACTCTTGCTGCCTATTACAAGGCGGAGCAAGTGATCCTGGAGAAAGACTGTTGATATTTGAACTCGACAGCAAAACAAATACACCCCTCCCTTCAGTGATTCCTTCAAAAGCTCCGCCCCCACCAAATTCATGGATGTGCATCGCCAGGGCAACGACACAATGGCATTGTGGATAGTCTCTCTCATAGCTGAAGCAAAACAAACCATAAAATACAAATCAGGGAAGGCAACGTTACCTGCCACAGCATTTGTAAATGTGCATCCAACGAATGAAAAACACTGTGCTAGCGAACTTTTGTTTTCAGGTTTTCATGGCTGTAAAACCATTTGCACGTAGTACGGACAAATACAAACAATGAGACAGCAAACTGCGGCTACAGTTTCTGCTGCTGTGAAGCGAACGCGCAGAGAGGAGGAGGTGGTTTCCCATTACCAGCACACCAGCTCCACACAGAGATACTGACTGACTCTTCTGCTACGATAACTAACATCACACCAACTACATGTCTTGACAAACTGCCGAATATCCTTGGGCGAGTAATTTAACGTTACCGGAGACACAAATGTGACACAGATACCAACTTGTAAACCAACCATTTAGGGTTAGCTATCACAAATCACTGGGCTATCGCTGGGCCAGTGGTCTCCTCATCTTGTCCCGTATCTCTTTCTTTCCCAAAATTTGAGCTTTGATTGATGCAGTCTTTTCATTTTCATCTGTGTCAGTGCAAATGTTACTGGGCTCCACTAGGATAATCTTGCAAGGAAAAGTGAAGATATATAGGGACACCTCATTTTAACATGCATTTCAATGCAAACTGTATTGAAAGAACAGCTTTTCAACTTTCACTAAATGTTTCAGTCTCACATTGGATGGATGGAATTAATGTCAGCGAGCTCGTTCATTCACTCGAGTGAAACTAGCCAGCCAACATCACGATGGGCAGCCACTGTTCGACGTAGCGCAACCGCACAGGAGCTATTTGTGATCCAGCTGCCTGTTTGTTGACATAATCAAAGAACCACCATATTAAGTAAAGATTTTGTATTGTATTTATTCACTCCATCCACCACCACGACACAGGCAATGACGCCTGTGAAGAGATGATTAAGTCGATTATAGACTAGGAAATCTCCGGGGAGAATGACGGCTCAATTTACAGCGGAAACAAAGTGCGTCCGTCATTGTGCAACTACAACAGGAAGAGGATAGTGCTTTTGTTTTCCCTGGTAGCTATCGGTAGCTTTCCCCATGCATCGGAAACGGTGGACGATGGAACAACCACAGTAACCGTGGAAACTCTACCCAGCAGGGAGGGAGACAGAGTGATAGACACCAAGCTAAAACAAGCGAACCTTAGACAAGGATTCACTCGAGAGCTTCGGGACTTGGGAAGATTCAAAACCGGCATTCATTTGGTTGAAATGTTTTTCCACTTTAAGGAATTATACCATCACAAATCTTCATTATTTTTTTTAAGCCAACTTTGTTTAACTGTGTGGTTAAGATTTCACAACTTTTATCAAAGTCTATTGGACAGTTCATCCACTGACATCTCCTATGTCTAACCTCAATGACAAATGTATGATGCAACACGGTATTTTAAATAAAAAAACACTGCGTAACTGTCAAAGGAAAAGAAGAAGTACATTAACAAAAGTCTCAAACCTTGTGGAGTAAAAGCTTCACTTGCTTCAGGGAAATGCTTTTGTTCAGTTATTATGTAATCTTACTAATGCATTTCATTTCAATGCAGAACAATACACCATTCATGCGCATTTATTTCTTTTAGAAAACCAAACAGTGGTGACGTAATGGCCCAAAAAGGCAATGACAAGTATTATCCAAGCATATATAGTACACATACCAGATATGATGTATTGTATACAGTCTGCTTAGGTATAAGCTACATGAATGAATGAATGGAGGGAGCCAAGATAAGCTTCATTGAAGACCCTGATAATATAATAATAAAAGTAAGCAATAGCAAGATCTGCTTGTACCTAAGGTATAACTATATCTATATATAACTATATCCTTGTTTATCTGCAAACTGTGCACGTCCTCATTATCACTGCAGGCATTGCAGAACACTAGAAAGCAACATGTCAAGTATTTGGCCTGATGTCAAGGTGACCTGGTGAAATGGAAGACTACAAACTCAGGTGTGGTAAAAATAAGAAAATATCCTAATCCAGTACTGTTACTGAGCCTTAATGTTACCTCTGTGGAAGTATAAATCTAAGTCGAAAGACCTTTTACAGTAAAAGCAAAAAGTAGTTTACGTTCCCCCAGATTACTTAAATAAGACTTCGACATCACTTCACTCACAAACTGTAAGTGGAATTTTAGTGTTGTATTTATTATGCGAGTATATTCAATTCCCTTGTGCTTTTTTTGTAAGGGATGTGTGCATGTTTTTTTGCATGAGTGCCTCCCGGCATGTGTGCCCAGGGAGTATTAGACACAGACTGATGGGAGCTGTCAGTCAAAGGGAGGTGTTTGGAGATGGGGTGGAAGGGAGGTCAGAAGGCTGTCGGCATCGATCCAACACGTCACAGTCTGAACGGTTGGCCGGCTGTGTGTGTTTCAGCAAGGAGCCTTCGTCAGATGGTGTGTGTGTGTGTGTGTGTGTGTGTGTGTGTGTGTGTGTGTGTGTATGTCTAATCACTGTAATTGCAACATCTTGAGCTAAACAACAACAAGTCTTGATTGACCATTTTATTACTGAGGTTCACTAACGTGGTTTTTATGTTGTGGGCATTCAATAGAAAAATGTTAATTAATAAAAATTACTCGACAGTATAGAATGAAGAGGTTTCGTTCATTTACCTCATAAAAGATGTTCAGGTAACAGAAGATGGGTTATTGCGAGTAAAAGAAAAAAGTCCTCACGAAGGAGCCCAGTCATGATCTGGTGCAAGTGATATTCTCATTTCAGAGAGGGGATACATCCAGGAACATTGCCAATATTACCATTCCTTTCATAAAAAGAAGTGTTTATTTAAGCATATACTGTAATGTAATTAAAAACTGTGAATTTTTCGCTGAACACTGCAGTCTGAGGACCTGTCCTGCTTGATTTAGGGGCCATAATCTCTTTCAAACAGGAATTATATGCATTTTTTTTCCTTCAGTAAAAAAATGAAATCTGATATAATTTGGAAATTACAGTCCTTAGGTATTTTTCTGCTTAACTGTGTGGCGTCACATGTCATACCTGTTATTTTTTTTGAAAGACGGAAAGGAAGTACGGACACGTTACCATTACCCACCGTGCTTTCTGGAGACTTCCATTACTGGAGTGGCCTGGGGTGCCTCTGCCTCTAAAAGCTCCATGCAGGATGCTCTCCCATCAGACTGACTGCCTGGAGGCCACCAAGAGGTCACATTGAAATGCATGTGAATCGGAGCATAGACAGACACCAAAAGAATGAGAGACGGAGAGATAGAGAGAGATAGAGAGAGAGAGATGGAGAGAGAGATGGAGGAATGGGGGAAAAAGTGAAACAACAGGAGAGAACACGTGGAAGCTGGAGAAAACGAAGGCTTGATGCCAGGAAGGCTAATGAAAAGTCTGCACCATTTCAATGTACAGGTGCTAATCTGCAGTCTGAATGTTGCTCTCTACTTTCAACCAAAAATTCTGGCCAAGGCAACAAGGAGCTGCTAAATACAAACAGAGATAGTCAACAATTTAGCGCTATCATTATTTTTTGCTGCTGTTATGAAGTTCCTGTTATTTATTAGTTGTAAAGGTCACGGAAAGTGATGTATAATGTAAAACAGCCCATAAAATCCTCACAAAAGCTTTCATTTATTTTTGATGCAAATGTCCATATTTCAGCCGTGAAAACTAGTGTGCCGTCATATTCCGCTAATTTGGGTGTCAATTGTTAATTCTTTATACTTACTTATTATGTGTTCAAGGAATAGAGAGTAAAACCGACAAAGTGCGAATTGGATCACTTGGTCACAGCTGCTCGGCTGTGATGCCACTATTTTTCTACCTCACTTCTTTCTTTCTTTTTTTTTTTCTTTTTTTCTTGTTAAAAAACATATTACTCAGGAGGCGAGTTCTCAAATAATTGCAAAAGATCATTTTCAGTCACATTTTCAAACATAAAAGTATAAAAGCCAATGTTCAGCTTCAACGTGAAAAACAGGCTCTTTTTAATCATATTAGTCATATACCCAGTCCCATTAATGGTAACATGGGTAACTTTTATGACCCAGAGCATACCTGTGACAAACAACTTAATGAGTACCATTTCTAATTCATTTTGACAGCAGAGGCAGGTGGCCAGAGGAGACTTCATTCATATTCAAGCACTCTCCAAGTACCATGTCACCATTTCAGCGAGAGGGAGAGTGAGCAGACTTGGAGGNGGGGGGGGGGCTTTTATTGTCATAGGAGACCAATTTACACTGTAAGTATTGTGGAGATATTGCTGAAAGAGCATAAAATAGAAAGCTCAATTAGCACCAGGTCAGCCAGCCTCAGAGGGATGCTGTTGATTTGCAGCTAACACTGTATGTGTAGCACAAGAAATTATTATTAAGTGCAATAATGTGAGCTTATGCAGATAATCAAGTGCTGAAACAGCAAACAAAAAAAAAACTTTAACGTTGTTGACTTTGTGTATATATCAACAGAATACTGTATAGCATATGTGTGTTTTTACTAGTGGACATGCCTGCTTGCATGTGTGTAGGCCTATGTCTGAGAGTATTTATGTTATATTTGGGACTTTATTAAGACTTATAAAACAAGGTTTTCATTTTAAAGAAAAAGGTGCCCAGCTCATACAACTGGCTGCTGGATGGCAGTAAGTGTGTCTGAGCCTTTTACTAATCAGTGTACTGTACTGTGCCTCACTGTGTGCACAACCACACCGGGCTGTCGGGCCTCTTTATGGCAGCTTTGTTCCTGACCGACCACGTGAGAGATTGCTGTTAGTACCACCTTGGCTTTGTGAAGACTTGTGGGACAGAAAACATGGGAGCCTCAGCCAAGCATGAGAGCTAGTTTTCTACTCGATTAAACTGGTTTCACAGTGGAGGTCTCAAGTGTACTATCAATTGACTTGGACTTAGTGTCCGTCTTTAACACCTAATCCAAGCTCCTCATCCAGGCTGTGAAAAGTCATCCAGTAGCTATGTATGTTTAAGTAATAATACACTGCATTTGTATATACATATCTACTTTGGCTTTTTTCAACACACTAAACTGAAAGAAATTAGAGGTAATGAAATTAAAGGTAAAGCAGTAGGTAAATCAAGTTTTTTTTTTTTTGGCCCCAATCTCAATCGGAGTCCTTTAATATTGAGTATCAAAACCAATTAGATTTGGTCCTTTATTTCAGCAGATACCAGTCCACTGAAATATTCCAGGATCGTCCCCGATACCAAACCTTAGGATCAGCTTGGGACATTAAAATGAAAAAATAAATAATGACATTAAATAGTTAATAAGTATGAGTACCTAATCAAAATTAGTAATTCATGAAATTGGAGATTAAAGTCTAGAAAAATCCAATGGACCCACAACACTAGAAGAAATTGTCTCATTGTATAGATTATATACAACAACAATTAAATAAATAAACTGCTGTTTCCCTAGAAGAAGCCAATGTTTCTCTGCCAGGAAAAAGAGCAATTAAAGTCCAGGTTGTGTCTCCTAAATGCTTGTGACAGCAGCCACTTTACTACCTTAACTAACTCTGCTGGGTTAGAGGTATTTACATTCTAGGTGTATGGGTGTGTGTGTGTATGGAGAGAGAGAGAGAGAGAGAGAGAGAGAGAGAGAGAGAGAGAGAGGCCTGGAAAGAGAGGGAGAGAGAATGAGCAACAGACACTTAAATCAAATGATTGATAGTTTGGTGGTAAGATGGAGTCCATCCAGCAAACACAGACTGCTGTCTAGCTCACACTTCAAACCGCTGAAAAGCTCGTTTTCCTTGCCTTGGTTTATAGTTTTCAGCTAGCCTTGTTTTTAGCTTTGGTTATCACAGTTTGGATCATGAATATTTCACACATTTCAGCTTTGCTTTTTTTTTTTCTTTTTTTTTTTTATGTCCACCTTTTTGCATGCTTGGTCTCACAATATTGCACTTGATGAATGTTTATTTCCAGTACCATGTTTCCCTCCCTTGACAATATTTCTATAAACTAATAACAAGTCTTCATTTGTGATTGATTAGTCTACGCGGGTACATGGAAGCAGAGCAGGAGCGCTGTGGATAATTATGCAGAAATTTTTTGACCACCTGTGAAAGAGATTTGTGTCGGTCCCAAAAACTACAAATCCTGTATCAAAGTGAAGCATCGCTTTGATATTTAAGAGAATGTGATGTTAATATGACGCCTGTTTGATCTGTGCTTCCCCTCTCTCTCTGCCAGACTCATGTGTCATATCATTTTCCAACACTCTCTCTCTCTCATATACACACACACACACACACACACGCACACACACACACACACACACACACACACACTCACACTCACTCATTGATCCACTCTGTTGCTTCAGTTATCACTGCCTTACATCTAACAGCAGCAGCTGGAACTTTGATATCTTCCAGAGTCTTTGTAGACTCCCCATAGAAGTCCACTCTTCTCAGAATGCGTTTCTTTTAAGTATAATTTTGTCTCCTTCTTCCTGAGGATCTAACTGTCATAAATGCTTTAAAAAATACAGGATTGATTTGAGTCCACATATAACATTAACAAAAGGTGTCTGTCATTTGGACCGAACAGAAGAAGACCAATAAGGCATATAGGCTGCAGCCATAGCTTATTAAACCTAATATAAAAATTTCAGTCCTCACAATAAGTAATATTACTAAAGCACATGGATGCATGTACAGATATATCTATAATATACACACACATACAAACAAGCTTGCACACATACACCACACATGCACATATTTAGCATATATACACAAACACACTGATACACGTATAGAGAGTGGTAGCTTTTTTCAATACGTCAGATCAACAGAAACATTATTTACTTTCTTTCTTCTTCTAAACTAAACTAAAATGACAAACTGTTGTACTTACATTCAGGAACAGCTCACTGATTTCAAACCCTTTCTTTGCTAGTTTCACTTCCTTCAGCTGTGCTATTTAAAATCTGCAGAACGACATATTAACCTCTTCTCATATCTTTTTTTTTTTTCTTTAAAACTGAGATTCATTAGTAGAGAATTGTTTTTTGATGCGCTGTGATGAGATTTCTGTCAGTGTTATGAATGAGGAAGTTATTTTATAACGGCACATAATAATACTTAATGATGCATGCGTGTTTTAACAGAAACATGGAGCTGAGTAGGAAGGAGAACTATATACTGTACTGAGTGTGTGTATATGCGAGGGTATCTTCATGCGGCTCTTTGTGACTTTGGCAAATGTGCGAGCATCTTCAGGACGGGCATCTCGCAGATAGTCTTTCCAATCAGATATTAAGTGGTCTCAGCATTATCTGAGCCTTAGCAGACAGTTTGGAGTCAGCTCAATCAATCCCCATCCATCCAGCGCAGAAAAGCACCAACTCCAGTTTATTGGAGAAGGGCCCCGAGGAGAGGGGTTCACCAACGTGGCAAAAAACTACCCTCGGTCATTGAGCACTGAGTCTCAGCCAAGATGGATGGTCCTGGCAAATAACTGCCAGTAAAAACCCCTAGTCGACAATGAAACCTCTCGGAAGTGTTCAATGAAATTCTAGCCTGTTTGTTTTACCTCAGGAACATCTTGAAGGACTTAAGAAGGGCGGCAGCGTTCTCCAAATTTACGGAAGATCTGAATTTGCACATGTAGGACGTTGTGTTGCACACAGTACACAGAGCAACGCTTTAGGCGAGCCAGGAAATGTTGGCTGGTGCAATTTTTTTCATAATATTTTTGCATAAATTAGTTTCTTGTGGGGGAGAAACGAATTAGCTCGTCATTTAGAAAGGATGGGGGGACTAAAAGCATGGCCCCAGCAGGAAGCTCGGCTTGTAAAATCAGTGATGATTTGTGCAACAGCTTCTTAAATGGTGACATAGTGGGCTGCATGCTGATACAGGCTTTCCGGTCATGCCAGTGCTTGATTGATGGATGAATAAATGGATGACCACAAGTTGCATTCCCCACAGAAAATTCCTCACACACTAATGGATGACTGATGAATGAGCAAACAAATGCTTGGTACCGTATGTGCTAAAAGACAACGTTTAAAAGTACCACTGAGCAGAGAGGAAAACATTTAAAATAACTTAGATCGGATGATATTTAATTCATTAAAAAGTAAGTGACATTCTGTACGACTTTGGCACTTTCCCTGTTGGAGACACCTAAACAGACAGTTCCGATTTCCCCTGCCAAATCTTTAGACCACACACTGACATAAGGAATATTTAATAGGTGTAATGGTCTGCTTTAATGAAATGGCAACAGCCTGATGGAAAACCTGCTCGCCCTAGAGAGGGACAGAAACAGGGTGGGGAGACATCTGAGCAGACAGTGTCGCTGAGCAGGTGCAGATTTTTTTTTTTTTTGCTCAGTTATCGAGCTATAAATAAAGATTTTCACAGCACCGATGTTGATGGGATAGGAGACACACACATGCTCAATAACACTGTGCACTTCACTCCATGTAAGGTAAAAAAAAAAAAAAAAAGCCAGGATAATCTGTTTGTTGATGTAATCAGAGGAGAGATTATGTTGTCTGTGTTGACTGTCCTCATTTGCTTTTTGCTGTAGAAAGCAAGAATGCCTTGTATATTACTGATACTAAATGTGAAACCTTACTACTGTAGTTCTTAAATAAAAACAATAGTTTCTTCAGACATAAACAGAAGATGAAAAACAATGAATAGAAAAAAGTATAGTGTTTCAGAACTACCTGCCTAAGTATCATCGCCACTTCTGTAATAAAGAATTTTCTTAGCTTGGTAGCCTTGAAGGCATGGTAATGAGTATTGCCTCAGGCATGACTCAGTCAATATGTAGGTGCTCCCTCTGCAAATTGAAGGAGTGTGATGACTGTGAGGAGTGTTAAAGAGCAGAGCAGCGTCGACCCTCAAAGACCCTGGGAGGCTCCGGTGGTTGTGTTCTCAGACATCATGGGATTGAAACACTGATTGGGGACTTTTGTTCCATTTGTTCTTGTCGAAACCTTCTGTACTAAGGTCTTATATACTGTCTTATAAATGCTGATTTGCCCGAGGAGCTCAAGGTTGACATGAGTTTAATTTGCACTTGTCATCCTCTTTTTATTGCTGATGAGTATAAAAGTTGCAATGTTGGCAAAGTTGCAGCAATCCAGAAAGTTAAATTTAAAAACAAAATCTGCTTAGTTAGAGAACCCATATTCCTCTAGCATGGGCTAGAGGAATATGGGTTCTTTACAAAATAAAGAGGGTTTTTGTGCTAGTCTCATCGTTTAGGATCCCTACTTGTACACTGTTTTATGGTAAATATGTGATTCTTATCTGTGGCTGTCACTTTCTGCTTCTTCCTCTCCTCCTTTCACCTCTACTTCTACTCACCCCTCATTTCCCTCATCTTCTCCTATGACTTCCACATCTCCATACCTGCCTTCCCCTTCAAACCTCCCCCTCTGCTGCTTAACTGCGTTTACCCTCATTTCTCTTCTATTTTTTCCCCCCAATCACCACTGTTATTTCCACATTCATTTCTGATTTCTTCTCATTCTTGATTGCACGACTCTCTCTTGCTTCTACCTCCCTAAATCCCTTTCAACATCACTCCTCACTCCTGCCCCCCTTTCCCCTGCAGGTATTCCTTCCAGGATGAGGAGGACATGTTTATGGTGGTGGATTTGCTCCTGGGAGGAGATCTGCGCTACCACCTCCAGCAGAACGTCCACTTCTCAGAGAACACCGTCAAACTCTACATCTGTGAATTGGCCCTGGCTCTGGGATACCTCCGCACCAAGCGCATTATACACAGGTGAGGCGGCCTTTTTTTATATTTCCTTTCTCTGAACCCTTGTTCCTTTGTTTAATATATCACCGTTTGTTTAATAAAATTTAATAATGCAGGGAAAGGTCTTGTTTTTAAACAAAGCACATGATAGAAATAGCCTCTGACTGGCTGCCCCATTATTCTCTTTCTGCTACAGTATGTGCCCTCCTTCTGTCTCTCATCCTTGTTGTTTTTCCACCACCGCCGAGTTTGAGCATCAAGCACCCCCGGTGTCCTTTTCTCCTTGGCTGTCCACTTCCATATTATTTTCTAATACGACTGCTCCACCGCTGTGTAGAAAGGTCAAGCTGTCTTGACATGAAGGTCACACCTGACACAACAGTTTACCCTGAGCTGCAGATTATGGCCATCATGAAATGCACCAGTTCAGTCTATGCTGCTGTGTCGATGCCTTATCTAATTTGTAAAATGCACGTTAAGTGCTTTTTAGGCAGAAATATCTGCTGCTATGGCAGAGCCACAGACTTGCAAGGCCAAGGGAGACATGGCTTCAGCCCAATGTTATTATTTTAAGTTGTTGTGTGACTCAAAGAGCTTGGGATATCCTGTTACAGCCGTTGGTGCTGCCAAAATACATTGATAATACTGGGTGAAAGAAAAGTTAAAAACTGACTTCCTCACTCATAACACATAACAATCTACGTCATTCATAATGAGACGACGGAGATAAGATAAACAACTAGAGCTACTCTGTCTCTGTAAATATATTCTTAGTTGCTTTGCCAAATGCATTTTGGAGGAAACATATTCGGGGCTGTTTTTGTTTTGTTTTTTCAATCCAGCAAGTGTATCATTGTTAAATTGCACACAAGTCAAACTGAGTTCATCAGCACAGGATTTTAACTCCAGAGACCAGGATTTGAGTCTAATGTCCCACATGATGTTACCATAGCTTCTCAAATAGTGGGTTCATTTATCTCATTGGCAGAGGAAAACTAGGCCTTTATTTGAAACAGGCTCATATCAGAGACTTTTATTCCCAATTTCCCCCTGTTCTCCTGTCCATACACATACTCTTAAGTTTCTTTTCTCTAACACAAAGACTGTTTTCGTTCAGTGATAAATTCCAGTCTTCACATTTGGAAGTTTATGTTGCTATGTTAAGCTACTGTCAAAGAAAGTCAACCATTTCTATATTTTTCACAATAGTCTTGTGAAGAGGAACATCCACACTATTTTTCACAATGAAAGACTGGAATTAGGGCTGTGGAAATGCACATTAGAATTTACGATGTGAGCTCTTGAAGGTGGATTTTAAAATTAAAAGTTACAGTAGTTGTGAGCCAACTAAACCAGTTGGTAAGGTTGAGCAATGATTGTGGTTTTGGCTAAAAATTTGAAAAAGTCAACACTTCCTTACTCACTTATTTATAGCTGTCTTTTTTAAGATATAGCCAAGACAAGCGCTTTGGGTTTCCTGAACATAACCATAAAAACATTAATCATGATATATTTACCAAAAGCGTATTATATAGAAATAACAATGAAATACCCTGATGAGCATTATTTTAAACATTTGCTCATGTTGATAAAAAAAAAATAGAATCAGAGGGAATTACATTTCTTACTAATTTTTTTTTGCTGATGCAATTTATTAGCATCATTTTGTAGGAGGCCCTTAAACAAAGAAACTCCACCAAAGCACGACATAATGTATATGCCTTTGCCTTTAATGACTCTTACAGTACTGTGAGTGCATACATTTTTTAGCATGGACGACCTGAGTAGCGCATGAGTAGCGCTTTGCTTCAGTCTCTGAGGCACTGTCCAAATTCCATCTACAGCTCAGGTCTCCTCCTCCACTCTGGTGAGTGAGCAAAGAGGTAAACGCAGAAGCAGCGGCCCTCTTAGATCATGACTAACAGGAGACGTCACTGCAATGGAGAACACTAATTTATCAACACCCCCTGATAACAAATTACACCATTTAACTTAAAGTAGACTACTTGCTCTTGTCCACGCTCTCAGACCTCCACAGAGGAGAGAGGGAGAGAAATAAATGGGATAGATTATTAATTTCCGTATTCACTCACTCCATAGAGGCATATGAATATTTCAATTATGTTTTCTATTTTAGTGCTGGAGAGGACAGACCTGCCACTTGATGTGCAGGTGTTGGGGGCGTTTGTTTAGACGGAATCAACATCTTTTCAATCTGCATTCATTAGCTTCAAATAGAAAGAGGAGCTGAAAGTAACTCTCAGCTCATCTCTATGGAAATTGAATTTATAATTTCCTTCCTCAGATGTGGACGTGCTGACTTTGGTGCAGCGAGTGAGTGCACTTAATGCCCTGAGAATGCGTGTGTGTGTGTGCGTGTGCGTGTGCGTGTGTGTGTGTGTGTGTGTGTGTGTGGATATGTCTGTGTACATGTGTGTATGTGCAGGATATACACATTCTCCTTCCGTTGGTCTTTCAGGATTTTGATGATAATGAGGGGAGTAATGATGATAATGACATTAATCGCATGCAACATGACGATAGGGTAATTATGTTATTTAAAAGTTTGATCATGACTACGACAGAATAAGTTTGGCAGTCGTTTGGTTCAGGATGACGGGAAGATGTCCACATTAGTTAAGCTATGCTTTACTTATTCAGGAAGTCTCAGTGAGATAAACATCTCCTTTGAAAGAGAGACCTGAGAACAAATTGCATGCTGTACAAGTTCACAACATGACAAATCAGTCACGCAAACCAGTCGTCACACACACAGATGCACTAATTACAACAGTCAAAAAATTTTGTTAAACTTTAAAGTCCCTAAGAGGAATGACTGTCTAACTTCTTAAATTGCAGGAAGGTGCATTGTACTAGAAACCAGTGGAGTTGGTATGAGAAACTCAAAACTAATTACTACTATTCTGTGATCTGGTGTCATCACTAATCTCAACGCAGGGTGTTAATTATCTTTGAAACTTATAGATGGCCTACAAAAAAAAAAAAAAAAAAAAAAAAAAAATACAAAGCTTCCAGTGGTGAGTGAGATGGCTGCCTCAACTAATAAACTTTTATTAAACTTTTTTTGAGCAAGGTGTTTCACCTGAGTTTCATAGGACAGTGGGCTTTAAAAAAAAAAAAAATTATAAAATTATAAAGTATTTCAATGATGAACTGAATTGATTACATTTCCACTGAGTAGAAGAGGTCTGAGAGTCATCACAAGCAAACTGCAATCTGAAGAAGGTCTAGTTTGTAGTGGAGACAATGGTATACAAGATGGTATCATCAGCATATAAACGAACATAGCAGTAGTTGGAAAATACAGTAAATAGTGGGGAACTTTATATTTATCCTTGTGGGAAGGCTTTATGAATGATTTTAAACCATTAACCAAAAGTCTGTGGATCCCACCTGGGTTCTACACAGACTGTGAACAGAAATTTTGATTCAGTAATATGAATAGAAGTTATTTTATTATCTTGGTTGGACATAAGGTTTGGCCTGTTTGAGGTCAGGGTGAAGATCTTAACAGGAGTTCTGTCTCTGCCTCTAACTATACTGGGATCCGTAATAGCCCAACGGCTGTGACATCAACAGACATCTGTGTCAAGTATTGCTAATTATTTTCAGTAATGAGATCTTCCCTACCTTGCCACTGTATGGCAAATATGAACGATCTCAGGGGAGTGAGAGGGGTTAACAACAGGAGTTTGGCTCATCTTGGTAGAGCCTGGATGGAAAATAAAAGAGAGGGCAGCGTCATCATGGGATATACAGGAGCCTCTGAGCATGAAGTATGATGCAAGGTGGAAGTTAATTGATTTCCCTCAGGTTATTAAGTGGAAGTGAATTTTTCATTAAATCTAAGAAGTAAGAAATCATTTTGAAAGTGTTTAAAATGTACATTGTATGTTGATATTGGAGATAAAGTTATACACCAAGATAATTTAAAAGTGATATGATAATTTCACAGTTTGTTTCAACAAACTTGTGGAAATGTCTGACTGCCCGTCTTTCATTCTCTCACAGATTTATTCTTTTAAACATTTTGCAATATTTCCAAATCTAAGCAATTAGTAGAGAAGAGAAAAGAAAAAAGAGAAATTAAACCAGACAATGATCTTTCCTTAACCATAACAATGTGCCTAAACATAACAGTTTAATAATGATGTAGTCAGTACAAATGGATATTGTACTGCAAGATTGAATATTTTAGTGGAAAACAAATAAATTGTCTAAGATCAGTATTATGTTTCCTACAGAACATATTTGCTGTTGCACTTTAGTTGTTCATATACATTGTATTCTAGGATTTCGCATATGTCATAGTAGTCCTTCTCCAGACTTGTCAAAATCATTTTTTTGTGTGTGTGTGTGTGTGTGGTGTGGGGGGGGGGGGGAATTTGTTGTGAATTTACATTTTGAGACATCACGTTTAGAAATATGATAAACCTCAGGGGTGTCATATCTGATTCAACCTAATTCAGGGTTAGTTAGTGTTTTTAACCGTAAATTCTCTGGGGAGTTTGAATTACTAACAACAGAATGAGTCTCAATTAGATGGCATCTTCAAAGACTTGATGAGTCTCTCCAAACAAGTGGAAAGATAAATGTGATAAAGTGTGTGACAGGGGAATCCATATGTGTGTGTGTGTGTATGTGTTTTGTGGTTGTGGAGGGTTGTGCATACGTTAACCTCACCACAACCTCTGACATCAACACCACTTATCTCTGGCTGAATCCTCAGGTGCATTTCAGTGCCTCCTGGAATCCTCGTAATGGAAAACCTTACATGTTGTCTGCCAGCAGACACTCTGAACAAGTCAATATGCCTCAGTGTTTTATTTTGGGAATATATTGCCCATTAAAGTGGTTAAGGTACTGCATGTTTGGCTCTTGTCAAACTGACATTAATGGACTGCGATCCCGCAAACATACCTTCCGCTCACAGTTAAAGTCGAAGCTCCTATTGTGAATCATAACTGTGGTTGAATCTCAAAGTGAAACATGTACAGTGCACAGACTGTAGTAGCACCCTGGTCTAAGTCATTGGTAATAACAAAAATATTAACAGATTCTCAGTATTTAAAAATCTGATGAAAATGGACATTCATTTTACAAAATCCAGTAAGATATCTCTTCAAGAATATTGTACGTGGTTGCTACTGCTAAGTCTGCTATTATAGGAATTACTTTATATAAAGTACAGAATCTTGGTCTATGCAATGCATTTTGCATTTGTTGTTTGATTTGTTTCTGTTTTGTTTGTTTGTTGTTGTTGTACAAAGAGGAGAAGCAGTCATTTGAATGTGTCGACAGGTATCAGTTTGACTCTTAGAAGTCACTGTTGATTCTTTTTTAAGAATAGCGCTGGTGATATATGATTTACTTATTGTCAAAGAAACCCCATGAAAAGACCAAAAACATAATAACAAGTATTGTATGTGTAGCTCATGTTCTTTCATTAACATTAGCATTATAGATTATTTTGACTCCCACATATACCATTCTCCTGCTGTAGATATTAACTAGAGCTCCAAATGTGTGTTAATCCAAAGATGAAAAATAGTCCCCAAAAAATACTTAAAACTACTTAAACCTGTTTGAGTCAAGTTTGCTCCAGTGCTCAGCTGAATCTACATTTGATAAATACAAGACACTTTTTTTTTTTTTTTGATTAGAGATTTTCATCTTTAGTTGAAACAATTGGGCTTTAATGCCACAAACAGAGTGGGTGGGGGAGTAAGTTTTGATGCTATTGAGAGACAGAATAACACACATTATTAGTTTTGGTCTTCCAGTGGAAACTGTGCAGTCTATTTATTCAGATTCCCATTTCTTATAGAAATAAAGTATAAAAACGTAGTGAGACCCCGCTGTCTCAGCAGTAAGCCTATTTCAGCCAAGGAGGATTCTCTTTTGCAAGCTCGGATCTCTTTTCCCCATCTCTTCTCCCCTGCCTCTGTCTCTCTCACACATACACAAATATAAAGTACCTTTCCCTCATAATCTCACTACGTTTTCATCCCTTGTTTTTTTCCTTCTTGCGCTATTTTCTCTACCTACTGTACTTTTATTTCTTTCCCATACTCTTCTCTCCCTCACCCTCATTTCTTAGTCTTAGCGTCTGACTCTTTCTCTGAGGGAGCGGTATCTCTGCTTCAAATAATTTATTTGCTCCTTCATCCTCTTCTCCTCTAGAGGCCTTTAGCCAAGCTGCCAAAAGGGAATATGGTCTTAATTCACCTATCTGGTTAATTGAAGGTGAAAGAAGAGTCTCAGTGGGTCCTCTCATGGATGGTTCTTAAAATGAAAAGATACTATAGAGTACTGCAGATTGCATGGAGGAAGGCGAAGTCGTTACTCTTACTCTTACTCTCCATCAGCTCCTCGAAATAGCGAGCGTTTGTCATGTCTTCAAGTGAAGTATTCTTTATTCATGGAGTGTGTTAATGTTTTATTTCCTAGCAGAAGTAGAAAAAGAAAGAACCACGAGGAAGCGGAGGGAGGGAGGGTGGGAGAAATTATACGCTCATATTTCATAAATGCAGATTAAGGTGCCAGCTGGTGCCAGCTCTACAATTTCCACCACGAAATGGTGAATTGAGCGTTATCGTTGTCGAAAAATCTCCCACAGCAGCAGCAGATTAGCCGATGGGAGGAGGTTTGGGCTCTGAACATGATAGAATGTTTACCAGCAAGTCTGCTCCAAAAAGATTACTAATTGCCTTGCTTGTGTATCTAACTCACGTGGCTGCCTGTATAGGAGAAAGGAGGAGAGAGATGTTGGCAGAAAGTGGCGTATTCAAGCAGTCACAGAGGCAGACTGGGAGAAAGAAAGACGGAGATAAAGGCAGAGTACCGAGTCAAAGAGCCAGGCGGAGAGGGTGGAGAGAGAGCTGACATTTTTTGTTAACACTCCCCGAGTGTTTCTGACGCTGTGAGTTTTTAGTGCCGACTGGCTGCTTTCAGTGTCTGCTTGGCACTCTACATGTCCCGGAAATCAGCTCCAAATTAAGACCGGGGACTTGTCGTGCCCGACTTCGTCAAAAAGTCACACTCGGTATGTGTCAATAAATAAGGAATGAACATCTCTCAGCTCGAGAGGGATGAGCTGCTACTGTCATACACACGCACGCACGGAATGTTTACCCATGTGCGTAAACACGGCGACAGACACAGACACACACACACACACACACTAAAACACACACACACACACACACACACACACACACACACACACACACACACACACACACACACACACACACACACGTACAGTACATCTCACAACTGTCAGAGTTGCTTTTGTTTGAAGGGCCCCTCCCTTTTCAAGCATGTAGGAGAACGTACGGTGGTCTTCAGGTAATGTTAACATGTTAAATGTTGTAGACCCCGTGTAGATCCAGTGTTTGTTTTGTCTGTTCTGGACTACTGTATGAAACATGGCGGTGAAACATGGCTCCATATGTAGATGTGAATGGCTTATTCTAAGCTAACGAACAACAATTCTTGTTTCAGGTGATTATACACTAATGGAAAGATAATTATGAACATTATATTCCATCTCTGCCAATAGATCCCCCCTAGGTCCTACACAGTGGTCTTTTAACAGAAAGAGGAGCGAGTGAGAGATGCAGCAGTTTGCTGGGTTGGAGCTGTTAGCCTCTGTGGGTGTAGTTGGGCTTTCAATTCACGTTCAAAGGCAGCGGCTGTCTGACTCGCTCTTTGGTGGCTGGTAGGCGTGGGTACTTAGAACTGAGGGATTCTGACACTGTGTTTCTGCACAAACTGTGTATTAGTGTGTTCATGTGTGTTCATGTGTGTATTGCTGGTTTTGAGTGTGTGATGTAGCTGAGCTCTGGGCTTTCTGGGGCTTCCAGAGCTCCTCCACTCGCCTTTGTGACAAGGAGGGAGAGGCGCGATCTCCAACAGCTCTCTGCTTAAATTCTGGAGTGGAGAATAGGGCTGCTAAAGCAGCAGAGCCATGAAAGAGCCTCTGATTAAAGTGCCAGCAATCTATGCCCAGAAAATCAGCAACACTGTAGTAGCGACAGATTTTCTGAAAATTTAAAATGAAAGGTAGAAAACTGCTAAATTAAAGATTTTATATGGCTGAGAACAATCCATTTTTCTTTTTGCCCAAAGCCAGATAACTGAAAACTGTCAAACATGATGCAGCTACAGGTCCAAAATGTATCTATAGCACTGAGTAACAAAAACTATCAAACAGAGCTCAAATGATTACTTGAGTAGTCGAATAGTTGATTGATTGATTAATCTGTAACTATTTAGATAATTGACTTTTCATAAAAAATGCCAAAGATTAAATGTCTCCAGCTGCTCAGATCAGACAAAACAAGTTATTTGAACACATCAGCCCTCTGGGAACCAGTCATGGACTTTCACTAGTTAGCATTTTAAAACGATTAAACAATTAAATGAATAATTGAGAAAATAATGGCAGGTTAATCAATAATGAAAATAATGGTTAATTGCCGCTGTACTATCAAGTACCAGAAGCTGGAGATGAATGGCTTGTAAGATTTGGTCATTTTAAATTTTTTGGCATCATATTGTTACTAAATTTAAGTAAAATGTTCTTCTGCAGTTGCTTGTGCAGACATATGAGAACTTGGTCTTCTTTCGTTAAATAAAAATGAGGTGAAAATAAAAAAAAAGAAAGAAACTTTTTCATAGCTACCAGATACACTACAGTATCGAAAAAAAGTATTGTTTGGGTATCTGCACCAAAATTTAGGTATCATATTGGCACTAGTATCGAAAGAAATCAAACAATACCAAGCCCTAAATGCAACTAGGTATTGACAACAACTGTGTCTTAGTGTTTTTATCTTTAAAAAGGGATTCATTATCTGGCACTACCATCAGAACATGGTGCTCTTCCTGCCTCACAGTTCACATCTAATGGATGGAAGTAGAGTCTTTACTTTACAGATGTGCGGGTGTGTGTGTGTGTTTGTGTGTTTGTGTGTGTGTGCTCATGTAAGCTTCCGTGAGCTCTTCGAATGATCTGATGAGTGTGAGGCTGTGTGGTTCCATGACCTGTGTATGTGTGTATGTGTGTGCGTGTGTGTGTGTGTGTGTGTGTGTGTTTATAAGCCTCTGTTCTCAGGTGTGTTGGCCTGCTCCAGTATCAGTGTGGTATCGTATGAGCAGGTACAGGGTTCAGTTACCCCTCTGCCTCTGATAGCTGGCTGTAATGAGGCCATTAGATCCTGCTAATAGCTTGTAGGGCCAGTCAACCGAGAGAAAAGCCGAGGGGGATCAGCTTGCACCAAGCTCTCCCGGCCCTTCATCTCTGTCCTCACTCAGAAGAGCCCCCAATTTTTTTTTTTCCCCTTTTACCTCTATTCTTCCCTTTTTTCTGTTGCTCACTTCATCCCTTTTACCCATCTCGCTCAATTTGCTCTTTGTGCTTTCTGCCAATCCCTCGTCATTTACCCTTGGCTCTCTGTATCTCCTCCCCTCTTTCTCTTTCTGGCCCGAGTCATTTCATTGGGGCCCCACTTAATTTTCTCGATTTATCCATATAGAATAGCACAATACAGTCTGTTTTCTCTAGAATTGTCACTATCCCCCTGCCTCATTCTCTCCCAATTCATTCCCATGACTCTTTATCTCTCATACTCAATGAATGTATAACTCAGGTCACGTCCTCTCTCTCAGTCTGGCCTGCAACTATTTCTCCTTATTCACGCCTTTTACATTTCACCCTCTCTCCCTCTCTTAGTTGATCTATTTTATACGTCTCCTTTATATTTATCTCCCTGTCCCTCTGTCTCTCTCCTGGTGAATCATATGTAAAGTGCTTTGGATTATCATAATGTTTCTTCGCTTTTTATACGTCTGAGGGGGAAAAAAAAAAAACCTGAAAAATCTGAAAATCAGTCTTGGAAATGTGCATCTAAAAGAGCCACAATTTCACGTACTCCGGCAGTGACCAAGGATGACTGATTATTATAAGTTGCCACCTGATAGTGTAGTGATTGTCAGTATATATTGCAGGTTCTGGCTTTAGAAGGTGCAAAAACAGTTTGTCCAAATCCAGCAACTCCAAACAGTCACACACTCACTCCCACGAGCTTACTGATTCAAGTATTTCAAAACATTTTTTTTTTTTTTTTGCCACTTTTCATCTGAATCAGAGGCCAGAGCTGTGCAACTGTTTCATCTCACAGGCCCTTTCTGTTGGGTCACCTCTGAAAGCAATCCCATTCAAAGTGGCACACACTTGCAGATGGTTGAGGTGTCACTTGGCCGAGCAGTCTCGTCTTCACGCGGCCCCGGTGTGACCGGGGCTTGCGAGAGCCCCATCTGGTTCTCAGCACTAATGGACGATGCATATAGCTGTTATCCAAGCACAGGAAAACCTGTCAGCTGCGATGAGCAGGTGACGACTCAAAGTTTTCTCTTTTACCATAGAAATGGATGGCAATTCATTCATCATCTAAAAACATGAGTCATTAGATCCATTACACACTGCAAACTCCTCACTAAGATGACCTCAGAAGAACGTTACTGAACAGGTTTCTAATGTTTTCTAACAACAGGGTGAATATTTCTCAGTCTCATTCCATGCTGAGTCAAAAAAAAAAAAAAAAAAAAAAATCCTGTGAATATTAGCACAGCTCTTTCCCTAGACATCTTCATTACAGGGAAGGGAAATATGATTTAATTCATGGATCATTAAATTGAATGCAATTGAGGAACTGTGAGTATTGATTGTGACTGTTAGAATTGGCTTCATAAGTCTCTGAGGTTTATAAAATATTGACTATTTTAGTGCAAAAAAAAAAAACCCCTATTTATACAGAGTCGAGCCCATCGAGGACGTTTGAGAGTATTCATTTGTTCTGTTTTGTTTTAAATAAATCTCATTATGTTAGACCTTTTAATATCGTGAAACAAAATACTCATTTACTGCATTTAAGATGTTGGTGAAAAACCCTATTTACAATATTACTATCTAATACAGAAAACAAACTTTTGTTTTGCTTGTTTTATTTGGCTTATGTTGATCAACAGCTTTCAAACTCACAGATCACCTTAAGAACATCATGCCATCCACATCTCAATTTAAAAGTACCACAAAATCCCCGCAAAAAAAAGGTTTGACTCAGTATTACTGTATGTGTACAGTTACTTCTGGACTTATATTGATTCTGATCCCCATCTAAAGTTTTTATTGCAAGAACAGGTGTTTAAGATTAAAAAAAAATGAAAAAAATCAAGTAATGCTACCTCACTGACCCAAAACAACCCCTACCTTTGGGTCATCTGCGATCCATTGAAGTCTTGCTAATGATCACTAGTGTTTCAAACAAGTGCAGCTGTGGGCGGGCAGTGTTTGAAAATATGAAGGGAGAGCTAGAACAGCGTGCTAAGTTGCTCTTTAATGTCCACTGTCAGAAGAACAAGTCAGTCATGGTCATCATCATCACCTCTACCTCGACAGCTTGGCTTTTACACACACACACACACACACCCACACACACACCCACACACACACACACGCCACCTAATGGGGCTCGCTGCCTCGCTTTATCTCTTGAGCCAGTTGTCTCGGCCTCTTCTTGTCCTGTGGTTTCACAATGGAAACGTGGCCTTTAGCTCTGAAAGCAGCTTCCTCGTTCTCACTTACAGCCTGCTTTTTTCAGCAGCCACACATGGCCCTGCTCTCCCCTTTAGTGCCAGCCTTTGAGGCAAATGTCAGCTAATTAAGGCTTACACGGTCGACCTTTCTCATCCCCACCTGAGCCTCCGCCACCCGATCCGCCAAATCACCCAAGAGCTGAGCCCCATGCTACAGGTTGTCCCGCACAAACACACACACACACACACAAGCACACAGAACACAGGTCAGCGTGGCCTTTGATATGCTAAATGTTGCTGGGTTCCTACAGGGCAGCAGACTTAATTAGAGGAGACACTGAGGAGGCACAATGAGTAAACTGTTAGTGCTGCTGCAGTCGCCATACTGTTGTGATTCAGCAAAACACATGAATGTCTTCCTGCCAAGAAATCAAAGTTTTACTGCAGACTGATACATTTATACTGCGTCTCACTTGGAGTCCTGTTGCTGCTACTATCGTTTCCTGAAAATCTGCATGGTGTTTTCCAACAAAAGATCATTTAAAATGCAAGACATAAACTTGGCTCAATCAACCCACATAAAAAAAAAAAAAAAAACACAGTTAGGACCACCTAAGAATGCCATTGTGACTTCACCATCCCTGCTAATGGACACACATTAGGTACCGTGCTCAAATGTCTTCATTCGGTAAAGTTGATGTCAATTTTCGGAGTGCGGAAATTCACTGATCATCAAGCACGAACGAGACATTTGAGCAGGGTGCTGAATATTGAATATCGTCTCTCCAGTTCAAAGCATTTTCAAAGCAGCGAGGGTACGTTCCAGAGAGGAGAGAACGGAGAGAAGCTGAGAACACTCTGTACCCTTCCACTCTTTTAGTTTTAGTCTGCAGCCGCACAAGTGCATCACAAAATACAGTGTACAGATGAAAAAAAAAAAAAACACTCACATCTTAGGAGAATCTGACACTGTCCAACAGGGTGTGTCTGTTTAAGTGGACAGTTATGGGGACACATGAAGTGAAATGCAAAAAGATATGTAAGAACATATGATTTGGGTAATGGACAAAGGTCCTGTTCATACCTGGGATTAACGATTAACGTTGGCGTTTTTGGTGATCCGATCACCAGGGGACAGCTCTAAGTGCGCCAGTTCACACCCGACTATTGTCTTGAGTGACCAGTTCTGATTGGATCTCACTTCCCCGCTCTATATGCAAATGAACAAGTAAATCATTTCTGTTTGCGCTGTTTATTTTTTTTTTTAAGCCAGTTTGACTAAGATCTGTTTTCAATCTATTTGTGAGAGAAAGCGAGAGAGAGAGAGAGAGAGAGAGAGAGAGAGAGAGCGGGGCAAGGAGGGGCTGAGTGAATCAATGCGCTGCACACAGCTCTACAATGAAATAAGATATGAAATAGTAAAAAAAAAAAAAAAAAAACCTCGATATATAGTGGTCAACATTGATATCGTTTAAATCGATGTATAAGAAATGCTGTGAGAAGTGTAAAAATATTTTCGGTTCATTATGACACCGGCGGGACATATTAGACTGTGAGGGACTGCTTGCTCAGCTGACGTCCTGCGCCAATGTGGCCCAGGACACATTTTGCGTTCACCAGACACGCTTGTTAATGCCATATCTGAGCGGGCCCTAAATGGCACCGACAATGTTATGAGCAGAGAGAGCACCCAGTGTCAAGGACAGATAAAGATCAGTGAAAACGGGGGGAAAAAAAGAGGAGAATTATGTTGCTTTGAATTAAAAAATGCCCGGGAGGGATGTCATCGGGCAATGAACTCTTCTTTGAAGTGGGTGACATCAGCGACCTTGGTTTTGTGAGCGGTGTCTTTATATCACTGTTTAGCAGTTTGGGAATGCACAGTCCGCGCTCCACTGAAAAAGCCTGTTGTTAAAATTCAGTCTGCTCTCCCTAACATTCACTTTCTATGGTTACAGAATAGTTAATGGACCATCCACAATGCATTACTTTCATGAGAAGAGTTTTTGAGATTTGGTGCATTTGTTGAGAAATGTGTGTTAACACAACACAACAACAACAACAACAACAACAAAAAAGACATGATGAGCTTAAAGGAAAATAGAAATGGTCACACACGAATGTGTAAAAGTATTCATTGTGCCCAATGAGGTATATATGTACTTTATCTTATGTAACATATTTTCCTTTCCTATTTTCCTATTTCTCTAGTTTAAACTTTTGAAGTCTTATAAACAGATCCAATTTATCTTTTAGTAGACTTTTGTTCTTTTCGAGTACAGGTTCGGCTTCCAGCACAATGCGCAGTAACTGTTTCCATCTGGATGTCATTTAGATTTATGAGGCATCAAAGAAAAAGGAACAAAAAATAGTTGTAGAGAAACAAACATCTGTTTGAAAAATTGGAGGAAAACAGAAAACACAACAGAAGATAAGAAACCAGCAAAAGCTGTGGGAAGAGCCTCAGTTTACACCTGTTCCTCTTCTCAGGTGTCTCAGCTACTCCCACAGCTTAACCTGCTGTCCCTTCTTCTCCCGCAAATGTATTAGATATTCATTTGTTTTCATCACACACCTGCTATACACCGGCGCAACACAATGCCATTTTAAAGTTTCGATCTGCGGTATCATATGTCCCGTTTTTTTTTTTTTTTTTTTGCCGTTCACTGAAGTGAAATGATTCAACGCCGTAGAGTGAGTCAGCCTACTGTCTAGTCACCTCCGGGTAGTATACTATTTTACATATGATGATCTGCAGAAAAAGTGGTTTGTTTAGAGTAAGAAGAAGAGGAACTGGGTAATTAATATGAGCAATGTAACCTCCCTGAGAGGGCAGACAAAGAGGAGAGTTCCACCTACAGAAACTTGAACGTCATCCACACTAAACAAGATATCAGAGTACCACCTACACCGTTTTATTTACAGGTGAACTGTGGGAAGTGCAATGCATAAACACCAAAGCCAAATGTGCTTATTAAAGACTACAACAAAACAAAGCCCGTGATTTTGTAGATTACTACTTTTAAGCTGATTATTTTATTCATTTTTTTTTTATTATTTATTTATTTATTTTTTTTTTAAAGGGACAGTGTCAGAGGGAAAGAGGCGTCATCTCAGTCTGACACCACTGGTCTGATTTGATACATTTAGGTGCTGTGTTAAGTGATTCCTCTGACTGGTCTAATGGGGTCACTATAATTCAAAAGTTATTTACTTGTCTAATGTGAAGAAAAGTTTGAGGCATGACTCATGATGTTAGTGAGGACATTCAAACAAGTTCCTAAACTCAAACAATGACGCACATCGTTTGATGATGCAGTTTTTTTTGGTTTTTTTTTTTATGATAAATCTGCTGTTGTGAAGTCATTTTAAGATGACTAAAACTCATCATCTCCTACTTCCTACATCTGGGTTGCAAAGGCATGTCTCAAGTGTTGAAGTCAAACATTTCACAACGCGTGTCGCATCATACTAAATAGTTGGAAGTTTTCATCAAGAAAAGCAGTGATTTAGAGTTACGATGAGCTGAAGAGAGTGTAGTGAAGGCCAGTGTAGGCCAGCCGTCCACTGTCACTGTGATACAAGGACATACAATTATATCTGCACACAGACACACACACCAAGACTACATTGGGCTTCTCTGAGTTGGATTGCCAAAAGTTTCAGCTAAACATATCAGGGAGGTTTTAGGTAGCTTTAGGTAAAAATCTAATTCTACTAAACTGGCCTTTTCATATTGTTAATTTACACATTTTGTTTTACTACTGTTGTCTGGATTCTACAATAATCCGGATTTTGCAAATCCCACTTCAGTTTGTTCTCCAAACAATATACAGAAATTACATGCAAATATTTTCTGTTCCTCATTGTACTCACTACAAAATAAACATATATGCACAAAAAAACCACACTAATCCCACTGTACTGTTTGTTTTCGCTTCCAGAGACATCAAACCTGACAACATACTACTGGATGAGCATGGTAAGACCCCTTCCCTCATTATATTATTCATTCATTCAAAATCCAAAAACTGTACGTTAATATTTTATTCGCTTCTGTCATTTTCTAACATAATGTCAACAACATTTGACTTGACTCACACGGTGACCTCACTTGACTTAGCGTCCCAAATTCAACACTTCACTGCTTCTGACTAAGGCTTTTAACCAAACCTCGAACCTCTGGGATCACTTCGGCACAGATCAAAGGAGTCGCAATGCTCAGAGGCAGGTTTCGCAAGTCGTTGCCTGGATAGGCCTTGCAGCACGGAGTCGTAAAATACTTCATACATTCATTTAATTTAACAAACGCAGCATAGAGAGGGAGAGCACAAGCTCTTCCGCGTTTTCCGTCCACGCTGTCAGTCTGCGTTGGTTAAAGTACTGTGACACTTCCATTGTGTTTTTTTTCTTTTTTTCTTTTATCTGAACTATGGTATGAAATAAGGAGTGATGTGATTGGAGTGTGGAGGACAGGGTGCTATTCATCATGCCTCCTCTTTGCTGTACGGGAAAAATCCTGTTCTGAATCTGAATGATTGATTAAGTCTCATCATAGGTTTTAGTGTCAGGTTCACACAAATAGGCTTGCGCGTGCGCGCGCGCGCGCGCGCACACACACACACACACACACACACACACACACACATAATAAGAAAAGAGACAGAGAGCAGTGTGTGTGTGTGTGTATGTGTGTCAGAGGGAGGGGATTGATTGTAAATCAAGGCAACATTAAGAGAGACTGTAAATTCCTTCATCAGTATGTTAATCAAAAGGAATATTAATGTACCTCATGTTATGATCCACCCCTAGAGAAACATACACACATCCTCAGACAGACATGATGGTACAGTGCATGGTACATTACACAAGATAAGATGAAACCACAGGCTGAAACAGCCTCCGCTCTTTCCAAAAGGCTTTCCAAAAGATTTTAACCTGGCAACAGCGATTTGGAAGAGAGGCCTGGCCATCACCCAACATGGGAGAGCTAGTGAGGTCTTTATGGACCTGTCTTTATACACAAGCGTTGCCATGTTGAAAAAAAAAAAAAAAAAAAGATAAACAAATTTTTTTTTTTTTTTTTTTCAACCATATGAACCAGGATGGAAGCTTTTCCTTGGAATGAGCAAACTCTACATCCAGCTTGATTTGTTTATTAGAGGCAGGACTCGCGTCGCTACAAGCTTTAGTAAGAGAAAAAACAGACCGAGTTTGTGCGTATGATGAAACATCTGCTTCATGTGCATGATGATCTGTTGGGTTATGTACTGAACATGAGAATCATTTCAAGAACTCACAGCTGGTTCAAGTGATCAAGTGTGACAGATTATATTAATACTGACTGAGAGGAGATGGTTTAAAAAAAAACAAAAAAAAAAACAGGTTGCATATTGGAAGAAAGTTGGACTTGTACACCAACTGCACAGCGTCCCAGCTGTGTGGCACTGGCATACAGAATAAACAACATGTACTAATATGTTCACATGTGCGGATAAAATAGCATTGGAAGTGGAACATTGTGTATTTAAGTCAATGAATAATTAACCGACTATACTGTGGCATTAAGATTTCCCTTAACTGGAAGTAAGAGGTTTAGTCTCCAACCATGAAAAACAGCCTGACACCAAAACTTTCCATATACTTTTGGCCATATGCTGCACACACATACGACGACACAGGCACGCACGCACACGCCCACAAAAGTCCTGAGATTTCAGAGGGGCACCGGGCAGCTGCTCAGGGGAGCTGAAGGGATATGTGGGATGGCAGCCCTGCTGTCACTACGAACTGGAAGCAGACTGAGAGGGAGGGGGAGGGTCGAGAGACAAGAAAGAGTAAGACAAACAGGGAGAGCCACATGAATAAGACAAAAAAAAAAAAAAAAGAAAGAGGAAAGTGATGAGCAAACATTTCTGGAAAGAAAGATTCGTCAAAGGAAGAAGAATCGGGCAGACAAAGAGAGAGGGAGATATGGGAAGAAGAAAAGATGAGGAGAACAGATTGAGTAAGGAGACAGGGAGCGGCGGATTTTGTCAGTCTCAGCCTTATTTCCACAGGACAACACACGTTCACCTGTGGTTTTTCCTATGTGTGTGTCTGTGTGTGTGTGTGTGTGTGTGTGTGTGTGTGTGTTTGTCCTTTCAAGCTCAATAAGCACTTCTCTCCTCCTCATGGAGTCTACCCATTTTTTTTTTTACTGTGCAGGCCTGTAGTGTACCTCTCCACTGAAGTCTAAAAGAACATGAGGTATCAGAGGGGAGCCAGCGGGCTGTTTGCTTCTGTGCACCACGTCAATTCTGCGAGCTGGAATTGCCCCGTGTTCCTCTGGGAGCTTTTTCATTTGGAGAAAAACAATTTGCTCATGCACGTGCGATGTCGCTGTGTTAGCCGGCGTAGCCCCGGGATGCTTAGAGAAGCTCCAAGAGGGCTGTTGTTCAGGTTATCCACTGTGAGCCCCCCAACAAGCAAACAAAGAATCAGTCAGACTCTTTAATCAGTCTTTCTGGGCACCTGCAAGATAATCTGGTATTGACAGTGCATTAAGTTTTATGTCCTGCCTTGTTGTGTGTGTCATTATTTTGTCATGGCGGCGCCTTTGTCTGTCTGTTGGTGTCAGCAAGCAATCTTGAGAGCACTATAGTTATTACAATGATAGAAACTCAAGGTTTACGTGACACATCTGGTTAGATTTTGATGATCCTTTTTACTTTCTGAGGGGAAACTGGTGCGATTTAGGCCTCCTGCTTTGAGATGCAGAAATGACATCAGCTCCATCTATGCGTTATGCAAAGACAAGCACGTCGCCATAGAAGTATCGGCAAGGTAATGTGTTCATTCATTTAATTGATTACTTTATTGGCATAATTGGGAATGCTTACGTTTAAGTGCCTCTTGTTCATTGCGGTATTATGATATCTAAATGAAATGCCACAATAGTGTTTAGGCGCATACTGTAGGTATCCTCGACAAGGTATTTAACACATCATCTCTCTCTATTATTTGTGGGCACTGACATAAAACCATCCAGGCACCCGTGTTGTAAAGCAGGATTACAACATTGGCTGGATAACTGTACTGAGTAAAACCTGGAACCAGTTTTGTTACTTCAGTCTGGTTTTTGGGTTTGTTGGGGTTAGTTCAATGATAAAAGATCCACAAGATAATAAATGAATATGATTCAAATAATATAATAATCTAGAATAACAGTCTGCCATGGCTGAAATGTTTTTATGTAATAAGTGAGTTTATGTCATCAAAATAAGTGTTGAATTAACTGTATATTGCCACTGTCAACTAACAATATCAAATCATCTCTGTGAGACCAAAAGGTTGCTCTATTAAATTAAATTGGTAGCTATTGGTGCTGTGTGCAGAGCTTGTGCCTTAACTTCTGCTTAAGTGAATATTTAGACTGAAAACTGAAAAAAAAAAAAAAAAATGCAAGGGGCATAATAATTCACTTTACAAAGTAGTCTAAATGCATCTGCACGATTGGCAAACTGATTTGTGTGTGTACAGAATGTGTTATGTCGTTGTCATCGGTGGTGAGGGTGTTTACAGGTGGTGGTATGCAAATAGAAATGAAAAATAGAAAGAGATATGCAGCAGCGTGACATAACCCACGGATCAAACCTCGACAGTTGTGGAGAGGTAATCCCAGTAAAACACGTTAGATAACTAAGCCACCCGACAACATGCTGCCCTGTTGTTCAGCCACCGCACAGAGCACTTTAACTGCAGACACACAGGGGTTAATCTCACTCACTGACGTTTAGATTTGAGAGCAAGGGAATAGAACTTGTTGTGAACTGCATTGTATCATTTTAAAAGATTCAAATTTGATGTGTATTGTCTGTTAGTGCACATGCATGAGCAGAGTGAAGTAGCCCTCTCACAAAAAGCGCAATGGCAGCTTAAAATCCAGAGGATAAAATGAAACAATGAACTGTAATTAAGGCTTAAAGACAATTACATTAAAAGCATTGCAACAGCAGTTAATTCAGTCGTATTCAATGCAATTCAATAAATGAAAAGTAATTTCCAAGCTAGACTGGTTTGTTACGTTCATTAATTTTAACATATTATATCACAAAGGCTAATTAGCTTTCTCTGCAACAAGCAGACTCCTGCTAGTCACTCTACAGGACGTGGTCCTTTAAAATAAAAGCACTCTGTCAGGAATATGCTTTCTCCCAAGCATCCACTTTAATTCACTCACAGACAGACCCCACCAATCAGGAACCACTGCTTTATTACACCCATTCGCTGTACAAAGCAAGTGTTCCACAGACAGCAGATGAAAATCTCTTATCCAAAAGCGATGGAAATTTCCATAGTGCAGATTTGATAATCTTTAAGAATCAATTCCATGCATTGTTTGTCCAGCTTTACAATCCTTTTGACGGTTGTAATCAGCCGACTCAGTGCCATATCTGCCCTACCACTGAGCAAACTACACTCCAAATTACATAGTTAACATTGAATATTAATTAACAATTAATAATAATGAGTCTAGAAGCATCTGAGGCTATACTCCTCCTTACACCAGACTGAGCAAAAGGACCACTGCTGCCATCTTTGGAGTTGTTTTCATCTGATTTCTTTAGTTAAATTTTCAAAGCATGTCTATCCAAGACTTATTTTTTTATTATTTTTTTGCTCCAAGATACTGCCCAGCAGCCCAATATTACTATAATGGTTATCTGTTTTTCTCCACTGCTACTGTGAAAAATTCCTGTCCTAAATCTGTCTTCTGGAAAGCTAGAAGAAAACAGAAAAGGAGGAAAGAAGGAGAGTGAAAAGTTGTTGTTTTTTTTCTTTTACGTGGACAGCTTTGTTATCTTTAAAGGCCCAGTATTCTTGTGTAAATGAATTCTCTTCGCTCCTGCCTTCTTTACATTCACATGCAGTTATCTGTCTGTGTATGTGATAAAATATGCTATTATTTTTTTTTATGTACAGTAATGCTATGGAGATTTTTGTGTATGTGGTTTTACTGTATGTGTTAGTGGGGTTACTGGGGAGATCCACTCATCTGGACAATCACTCTGCGGCAAAAACTCCCCTGCCCTGACTTGCTCTCTCACTCAGTATGGCAAACATGCGCACGCACGCACGCATGCACACATGCGCGCGCACACACACACACACACACACACACACACACACAGATTCAGCTCATTAGTGTGTGCTCAGTGTGCATGGCAAAGACTGTGGGCCATCTTGCAGCACGGTGAGACACAGGTCAGTGGTTTGACTTTGAAAACCACTGAGTTTGCTCCCCCTCCTCTGTCACAATATCACAACATACAACTTTCATTCTGTCAATGAAGGCTCAGTTCATTTACAATTGATACCTTTTAATAATTTCAATGTAAGAGCATTATGATCACTAAAGCACATAAAAAAAAGGATTATTTTAGAGGGTTGTGTAGTATATTTTTGCATATCTGACACTACATATCAGCAGCATACAAGTGGAGCACCCGCTATCTGTAAGCTGTTTTAATTTAATTCCAAAGGAAACACAGACGCAGTGTGTACCGATGCCATGAACCGAGCTCCGCGGTCTTACGGTTGGATGCCGCCCTAGGATTTAAAGGGTTCACACCAGTTGAGTTACTCTAAAAGTGTATTAAAAAACATGCTGTGTCACTTTGAGGTAACGTAAGCTCTCTGTTCCGTAGGGCACGTCCACCTAACAGACTTCAACATTGCGGCCATAGTAAAAGAAGACCTGAAAGCAACGTCCATCGCTGGGACCAAGCCATACATGGGTAAGAAAAACATGTTAGATCAATGCAGGAGACTTCAGCGTCGGGGACTTCACACGGAAGCTCGAGAAAGCAGTTTGAAACTATGAGCTTTAAAATCACAGGAAGCATGGAAAATAACATATACACTCTCGACAGCACGCTTGTGTTTGCTAATCCAAATAGTGTAATTGAATGAATGATAGATAGATAGATAGATAGATAGATAGATAGATAGATAGATAGATAGATAGATAGATAGATACTTTAGCGCACTGTGAAGGTTTCTGTCTATGAAACGTTTTAAGCTACAAATAATCCGCCCATTCCCTCCGTTTTTGTGTCTCTCTTGTGTCCAAATTTTACGAAAGTATATGTCGTGAATTCTTGAGGCTTATTTGTTAGATTTTGATGCATGAGCACAAAAACCGAGAGTAGTTTTTATCTTTTTCAATGCAGCTACAGTCGTCCTCCTCGTGACTCTTATGCACAGCAGTGATCAGATCAATGTGGATTCAGATCAGATAGGAGCTAACAGGATTTTAGGGGGATGTGAATGACGAGGCAGCACGTGTTTTCGTGTGTGTATGAGCGTGTGTGCTCAAGATGGGGTAGTGGGTTTGTTTTTTGTGTGTGTGTGTGCGCGTGTGTGCAACTAGATCTCAGGTGAATACTCTGTGGTGTAGTGGATAATTCATGGCTACTCTGGGAAAAAGAACGCCCTCTCTCAGAGGCCTCAGTAGATAAACTGCACTTTTTCCTCCTCAGTAAGAAGGCAGAGCAAACCTGACATGAAGGGGAGTGTGTGTTTGCATGCATCCTGGGTGTTCCTGGATGAGTAATGGAAATTCATTTTGACCATTTGGAACAAGATTACAGCTGAACAACCTTTTCCCTGGAACAGATTACTCACTTCCATAGGAAACGGGGGGGGGGGGCTAACCAATTTGAGGATTTGATATGCTGAAGAAGCACATTGCATTCTCAAAAGAAAAAAAAAATTTCGAGACTTTATCTTGTAATTATGACTTCTCATAAATACAATATAAGGCCTCCATCTTTCTACGGTCAGTTTCTCGCAGCTCTGTACTGAAAGTGAAAGTGAAATGAGCAGAATTCTCCATTAGCAAAAGCACTGAAACTGATGAGAAAATTCAAGCGGGGACTCGCTGTGAAGAGGGAGCGAGTGGTAGTCATTAGCTAAAGCGTCAACAGCAAAATAAGTTTTAATATCCATCACAAATCAGCAACAAATACTGCACAAGCTTTCCTTGCAACAGTCCTGCTATGTCCGAATAAAACCATTAAGGATCGTCTATGTAACAATGGCTTATGTCTGAATGACGAAGAGACATGACTTTTAACAGATAGATTTAGAGGAAGCAAGCTAAAAAGGTTAAAATTAAAGTTGAATTGAACTGTCCCTGATTAAAATGTCCTTAGTTTCTAACCAAAGGAAAGGTACAAGTGTCATCCCACACCGTACTTCCATTTAATTTTGTTGTATCTTCTCTGTCTCTCAGCTCCTGAGCTTTTTCAGACCTTTGAGGGGTCCCACCCTGGCTACTCCTTCTCTGTCGACTGGTGGTCGCTGGGCATCACAGCATATGAGCTGCTAAGAGGACAGGTAACGTAGACACACACACACACACACACACACACACACACACACACACACACACACACACAAACAAACAGAGGGAGAGAGAGAGAGAGGGAGTACCGTCACCATGTCCACATCTCTACTCACTTCAGCATGGCCTGGCACACTTTACTGCAGTGAATAATGCATATGACACCTACAAGACTGTGCTAGAAAAGTCCTGTCAGTAGCAAAGCAGACGTACAGCAAGTCCTCAGCCACCGTAGAACAAAAGGAAGGGTGAAGCTATAATTGAATTTTACATTTAAGCTAGCCTTACTGGGGAAGATGTTGAAATGTTTAGTCACGGTGTGAGACGAATTCCTGCAGGAGAAAGGAAAAAAAAAAAAAAAAAAAACTGAATCTGAGTTATTTCGAGAGCCATATAATTGGAATTGATTTTTTAAGTATTATTTATTTAATTCTTTGCTGGTCCCATCTGGAGGAGTTTAATTCTGATGTCATGGAAATAAACGCAGGACATTATGTTTTTACTCGATCTCCTTACTCTATCAGGCCGAGCCTTAGACTTTACAGCAGTCTGTTCAGTGTGGACTGAGAGCTGCAGCTGCAGAATTTTCCTCTCATATTTCAGGATGATGACTACACAAATTATAGTAACCTCTGTCTACACTGACAAGGACCCAGAACACCTGAAACTGATCTGGAGCTGTCATGAAGTGTCCCCTGATATCACTTCAGCGCCATCCTTTCTCACCCGTCTCCATAAAGGTGTTGACAGGTTTTTTGGGGGTTTTTTTTTGTTTTTTTATCTCATCACTTCTCCATTATGCTTTCTAAAATGCATTCAGAATTATAGCTTACTCTCACTGGAATATAATAGGGACTTCTCTCATCCCTCACACCAGTGTCCTGTGATTTTTAACTTACAACCTTAACTCATTCGGGAGAGGGTTGCTGAGCACAGCTTCATACCCAGAAATGACTTTCGGTGACATGCTGTAGACTTTAGCCCCATTTCTCTCTCTTTTTCCCTCACACTGCATTTTGTTGGAAGTTTCTCTGTAATTCCTCCCCTAGACTTGTTTTGAACACTCCCTCTGCCGACCACCCCTCACCTTCACCCAGACAATTCATCTTCACATCATCCCTCTCTCTCCTAAGGGTTTTCTTCCACATTTTTCTCTGACTGCCACATTTCAAGACTGTCTATAAAGCGTAAATCACTCTCAGGGCATTAAAGTCTGGCCTGTTGGATGTGCAGAATATTTTAGATGTTGGAAATGGGGAACCAGCTCACTATTATCCAGCTCCAGGCACCTCTCGATCCCTGCTCAGCCTTTACTTCATCTTATCTCTCTCTTAAGCTCCGACCACATCTCACATCATTCATTCTTCACTTTCAGACAGGGTCGGACCGGCCGTCAGGCATACCGGGGACAAATCCCGACGGGCCGCCGCATCGGTGGGCCAGTGGACCGTCAAAGAAATCCATAAAGTTTTTACCGGGCCCTGTCAGTCTCTTTACCGACCCTCCCTGTGTGCCTGTCATTCTAACCCCGCCCCCTGGGGCCGGTCACAGCGGATAAGTCCAGGGCTGAATTTCTTGCTATCAGTCCATTTAACTCCTCTCTCCCTAGGCGTGCTCTCCTGCTAGGTTTCCCCACTGGTTGCAGGTACAGATCCAGGCAACTCAGCATCTCTCTTCAACTGCAAATCAATCACTGTCACTTGGTTTCTCTTCTAAATTACACAAAACTTCTCCAACCCCAGAGGAGGAACACCGAGACCACATCGTCAACTTACAAACAAATGCAAATATATTGTAATACATGAGCCAATTTCTCCCTTATCCACCATCCGACTTTGAACATCTGACTCCAGAGGAATATATCACTGGTTATCTGACACCTCGTATGTGCACCGTATCGGGCACATCTGCAGAATTGGAATATAATTGCCATCATGCATCTGAAAGAGACTGTAGTAAAACTGAATAATGCCAAGGTTTCCACCTGGGTTGCATGTCACTCGCATTTCTCTTTCATCTTCCCTGTTTCTCTTTACTCTGAACCATCTGACAAAGCAGAAATAACATTAAAAGTGCCATTTATGCCTTTTCTCTTCTATAAACAAACAATCCGGAAGAGGCAAATGAAAGGACTGTTTCTCCAACCAGCACGATCCAGCTGTGTCATTCTCCAGCTCAGGTGAAAGGGAGTCTCTATCTGTCCTAGACGAAGCCCAGAGCGTGTACACCGGGACTGATGTGAAGAACTCTCTACAGGTTTTCCCTCGTTTTCTGACCAACAGAAAGACCTCGCACTCCCTTATTTTCCGTTTCCTGTGTCATTTGTCCTCATCGGTGCGGGGAATAGGTTCACGGAAGGTGAGAAGAGAGGCGCGCGAGAGAGAGAGAGAGAGAGAGAGAGAGAGACAGAGAGACAGAGAGACAGAGAGACAGAGAGAGAAGAGAGGGCCGACTGCGGAACAAACTTTAAGACACACACTTTATCAAAGAAAACTCCTCCAGGTAGTGCATGACTATGAATACAAGCTGTCTGTAACATATTGTCTCCTCTTTCCTCTCTTCTCCACCCCTCCCCACCCCTGCCCTCCCCTCAGAGACCATACGTGATGAGATCCAGCACACCAGCTAATGAGATCCTTCAGACCTTCCACAAGGTCCACCCCAGCTACCCAGCAGCCTGGTCTTTGGAGATGAAGTCTCTTCTCAGAAAGGTAAATGAGCGGCACATGCCTAATGCAGAATGTAATGTAGGGGCTGATGTATAGAGGGTATGCATTTTTGTCACTTTTTCATATAACACTTTGTCCTATCGCTGGTCCTTGGCCTGAATCTGACCCATGTATTTCCACATCTGGGTTGATTCCGGCTGTTATCCCCCCAGTATGGGCTGACACCAAGGATGATTTTCTGTGTGTGTGTGCCGCAATTGGTCCGGAATTGGTCCAGAATTGGTCTGACAGTCATGCTGTATGTGGGCCGGATTTGGGCCGAAGAACCGAGCATATAACGAGCCAGAACAAACACAAATATGAGGCCCAAGAATTCGCCAACATAATTTTGCTATCTGCCCTGCACCACCACTGAGCCGCAAAACAAAACCAACAAAATTTTGATAAAGTTGGAAATTTTGGTTTTATTGCTTCATTCAGAAAACTGTGTTCTTGGTTCACCGATGTTACACAATCCCCCAAAACTCATGTTGCTTCTCTTCTCTTTTTATTTTGGCACTAAATCCTTTGCCTGAATTGTTCCTGACTCTATAGGCAACCGATTGCACAACTACTCCGCTCCCATTTTTAGCAGTGTTTTAGATTTTTCCCCATGAGAATGCACAATGGCAGCTGCTGAATGTCACGTGTGCCACTCCTGATAAGTGAACGTGGCATCTTCAGAGTAGTGCGACATCACTTTCACTCCATCTCACACTTACTCTAACACTAAGGATTGGATATGACTTGAGCTCTTGAGTGTATGCCAAACCTCTTTCAAATGTGGGTGGGTGAGAGTGTCACCTTGTGCAACTTGAATGTTGTTGGAATTAGGTCTACCACACGTCCAGAATGTAATGTAGTCATTTATTTAAACCTGCACTGGCCAGCTTCTCATATTGATAGCGCCTGGTGGCAAAACTGAATCGGTCTGACTGTCAAGTGATCCCGTTGTAAATACGTAATGGACAAGAGAGGCTAATATTTGTAAGTTTAGCATTTTTTGTCGATAGACTGCTTTCTACCTTGCACGAGTTTGGATTCTACCCCACGTGTCTGAATTCTTAATTTCCTGTGGGAAGACAATTATCCATAACTGACGCCAGCAAATACGGTGCATGTACAAATTCATAATTAGGGGGTCAGTTTCGTTGTTGCAGCACTACTTTGTATACAAGCGGTTTATTTGTTCAGAAAAGTCTTACAGCGAGCAGCGCGGCTTTAGAATTATAATGATGGAGTTTTGAAAGACAGGGACTTGTATTGCTGGTGACCCGCAGTGTAACTGTTGCTCAGTAAATATATATGAGGTACAAAGTCAACATGACCTGCATTTTTCCCTTTAACGTGCAAAAATCTACCTAACCCATCTCAACACTCTATGCATAATTAACTATCAGAAGTCTATTCTTCTCACATCACAATTAAACCACTTGCAAACAGATACACTGTTGCTGTAGCATTCGGGTTTTGTCTTGGCAGCGATCCACTGCAGTCAAACTGTTGCATTGCTTCGTGCTCAGACTCCTCGTACCTCATTGGCATTCCAGTCGCATGTGTAAGTGTGTGTGTGTGTGTGTGTGTGTGTGTGTGTGTGTGTGTGTGTGTGTGTGTGTGTGTGTTTGAGAGAGAGAGAGATGTAAAGAAAGTGAGACTGTAAGAGGAGAATTCCACGCTCAGTACAATTTTCGTTCGTCCTTCACACTTCACAACCTGCTGATTTTACCTCATCACCATTTTTGTATATGTATGTCATTTTCTTTCCCTCTCCCTCTGTCCCCTCCCTCTCGCTCTTTATCTTCCTCATCCCTCTCCTGTCCTGTCCCTAATATCCTCCACCTCCAACCCCCTTTGTCCCTGTATCCTCATTCTCAGACACATCCTTTAGGGCAGACATGTGCTCGTGTCTCAGTGGGACTCTGTCTATAACTTTTGAGCCATGCCTCCCCATGGACAGTTGTTTTATTCTAAATCCTTCTGTCTCCTTCAGTTGCTGTGCATAGATGTCCAGAAGCGTATTTCCTGTCTTGCGGAGCTACAGGATCTGGACTACATGTCAGACGTCAACTGGGACGCTGTTCTCAGCAAACAGCTTCCTCCAGGCTTTATTCCCAACGTGAGTATCAGAAATAAACTCAGCACTGCTTCAGTATGTTACCCAACAAAATGCTCACATCTGAATAGGATAGAATAGAATATTTTTTTCGTCCTGCTGTATTATATTGCTAATCAGATCGATCACACTTTCTCCAATCCACCCTCTGTTTCCCTAAAAAAAAAAAGTGTCAATCTGTGGATTCCTTAATCTGAAATACTTTACAGCTCTTACAGTATAATAGTAATAGCATGATTTTGCTTTTTTAAAACAATGCCATCTATCCCTGAAAACCCTCCTCCCTTCTGCCGCGTCCCCATACCTATCCAAATAGCAATAATTCCCCCAAAGGGACAAAGACATAGGGAAAGAAGAAGTAGCCAGAAAGACACACTCTTCATCTTTTTCTTGTAAAGCTGTAGACACTGCCCCCTGCTGGGCTGAACTGGATCTCCCACTGAGTCTGTAGATACCCAGACAGAATGGACAGAATACAGAATAAGGCAAAGCAACTCATATGTGCATGCCTCTTGGGCACAGACAAGAGCAGAGAAAGTCTGCAGGTCAACAGGCGGGCTCTTAGTCATTATAACAGGTTGGAGATAGTGCCCGCATGTAATAACATCATTAGGCTTCCTGCCTCCAGCCTGCTTGGCAGGCACGCCGTTATGCTGCGCTCTCTCTGTAGTGTCAGGTTCTTAAAGAAGCTGCGCTGATTTACTGTACCCAGTTTCAAGGCTGGTAACTGTACAGTAGAAAATCACACAAGGTCTGAATGACAGCCTGCAGAGCCAGTCTGTTAGCTTTTATGTGTATGCGATAGATTGATTCAGGTACAGTGATGACAGATATCGCCAAATAAAATGATGGTTGTATCGTTGGTCATTCAGACCGACGAAATGATCATGTAATACAAAAATCATCCTGTATTGTTTTAGTGAAGCAGCAAGGTGACAGTAACTGTCAGTGCTTAGTGCAATGGCTGAATAAATGCATAATAATGACCGTTGCAAGTGAATAGATGACTAAATGACTTTATCTAATTCCAGTAAAAGTCTGTAGTGACTGCAGAGCAGCGGGTATCCCAAGTGGCCAGGCTGGCACAGCAGAGGAAAAACAGAGGATCGATGGGGAATTGACAGCATCTCTCTATCTAATTATAGGCTCCTCCTCTGTCCTTTAGTCCCTTACAGACCATTAATGTTTGAACATGAAGGGAGAACTCAGCCCTTATGTTTTGTTTTCTAACTCTCCCGCATTTTCTGCTTTGTCTTTATTGGCTTGCCGCCATTCGAGCCTTCATCTTTTATGTAAAAGTGTGCATCGCATCATTCTGTATTCTATCACATTTTAACCTAATGTATTGTAGAAGACACCAAATTTAATCATTGCATATTTTTTGATGTGAAGCACATGTCAGACGTTTTGTGGTGAGAGTTTAAGTTTTCCTCCTCTTGTTTTTACCAAGTATTATTTTCAAAATTTACACAGAAACATGAATCAGCAAATGTATAACCAGCACCAAAACACAAAAGTAACCGAAACCAAGTTAACAAAAGTGCTTTTTTTTGTTGTTGTGTGCGTCTCTACAGCGGCGGAGGCTAAACTGTGACCCTACGTTTGAGCTGGAGGAAATGATCCTGGAGTCCAAACCGCTTCACAAGAAGAAGAAAAGGCTCGCTAGAAAGACCAGGGACCAGGGATCTGATGGGTCCCCACAGGTAAGGATTTCAATTAGAAACACTGAACACAGTAATTACACATTACACTAGAAGGATGGAAAGGGTTTGTGCCAAAATGAGACACTTACCACTTGAAAGCAGCAGCAAGAAATACTGGTCAAGAAACAGAGTAGGTTTAATTTTTTTATCATTTTTATCAAATTACTTTTACAGATCATGAATAATTTAGACACTAAGCTCTTTTTTAACAACCAGTGTTCCTCAAAAAAGGTTTAAATAAAAAATTTCAGTCAATTTTAGGTTGATTCATCCTGTTCTTAGCAGATCAAACTCTTATGAAGGTGTCTTTCCCTCTCAGCGCTCATCATTATTCATTAAAGAAAGCTGACTGCTGGTTTCATTTGGCCCAGTTACAGGTGATAACTTGCTCCTTAGTTTGTCTTTTAAATGTGTCTGGAGTGCCATTAAGAACATCAAGGACACATTTCAGAGCTCTGTCCTCCCTCACCTTCATCGGAATAAATTTGCCGCCTGCCCGCTGTGCATATGGGAAAAGGTAAAGAATGCAATCACCTAGCTCTTTTTTTTAATTTTATTTCCACTGTTTCACTCCGTCCACATAAATCTAAAGCTGTTGTCCTCTGGGTGTTTATACAAAAGAACCAGGAAAACACATAAAGGTTAATTAGATCACCCGGTCAACTGAGACGTGGGAGGAACACACGCATATAAACACATTAAACACTCATAAAAACTATGATGGCAAAAGCCGTCAGGCAGCTTCGGCCAAGAGCAGTGGTTTTATTTTTGGTCTAGTGCAGTGGTGGGAGCGGATCAGTGCCATCGCCTTTGTTTCAAGGCTAACTGTAACTTAAAAGACCTCAAGTCATTCGTGTTTACTTGCATCTTAAGTCCAAATCGGACCCAGAGTGTTGAAAATCTTTGAGGACGAGATAGGTCAAGTTAACAAGCTCTAAAGCAAGGCCTTCTTCTAAGGGTATGTGCAAAACTGTTTTTTTTTTTTAAAGAAAATATTTTGGTATTAAAACTTAGTTTCAGTATTTCTGAAATTTAAAAAGAAAAATATTGTGCAAACATGTTTTCCATAAACACATAGGTCTTTGGTCGGCTACTCGTTTGATTTGATATTAAAATCTGAACTTTAAATTGTAATTTGTCACAAGCAGTTGCTGCCATATACATGTATACTGTTTGACTGGTTATTCAACACTCCTCTCCCGAGATGACTCCTGGATTCTAATGAGAGAGATTCTAAAGGGACCTGCTAGGACATCCCTTTGTCACACAGTGCTTAAGAAATCCGATGCTACATCTGACCCTAGAGGTTACAGAACTGGTACAGCGAGGTGCAGCACTTCCCGTCTTGAGTCACTCTCCATCATCAGTGCATAAGAGATACAGTAAATTGCAGAATCCCCATTCATACATTAAAGACTGAAGCCAGTTTTCAACAATAAAACACTTTCCTGACAGTTTTCCTGCCACTAGAGAGACTGTAGTAATGCAACTTTAAAAACGCGTATCCAGGCCTGTTTATCACAGGAAATGTATTTACAGTAGAAGAGTCAATTGATCAGTACAACAGGGAAGTGCCACACTGAATTCTAGGCATCTGTCCAATTTCAAATCTTTAGATTTTTCCACTGAGACAGTAAAAGTTCACAGTCTAACTGGAATTAAATGGGTCGTGATTTTAATTTGTGTACTTTCGTCAGCAAAAGTGCTGTACTGTGTGTTGGGTCTTGGCTGCTATCCTAAAATATTGTGCGACACCACTGCAACACGTGCATTTAAAACCAATGGCATTGCAAAGTCAGTGAGTTTGGCCCTCCCCTCACTCTTTGGCACTAAACATAAGAGTTTGTGTGACTCCTTTCTAATAGAAGTGCAGCAATTTGTTTGGTCTGGACTCTAGAGCACATATCTTGCCAGCTTGCAATAAGAAATCAGAGCTGGCCCATTGCGCACCATGTTTTATAAAAGCTGACAACTGCTTGTGGAGGCCTGTCTGTGTGTTGTATATATCAGTTATATCTCACTGTGCAGCCAGACAACATTCATCATCCCCGGATCCATATAGACAAAAGTGAACGTCTCCCATTCCAATAAAATAAAGATAGCAGCCTTTCAGGGAAACATTTGTTATGTTTATGGAGACGGGTGAAGTAACAGTGTATGGTCAGACTGAAGGGAAACTAACAGTCAGTGTCAATGAAATGTTGTTGTTTTTTTTTTTTACTCTTGTACCTTGCATTTCCTGATTAAATCACCTTATTTGTTCTTGTAACATTTAGCCAACATGTGATTAATGCAGCTCGACCAAAATCCGGCTATTTGTTTGTCAGGTCTTTTACATGTTTATTTGAAACAATAAACAACTACATTTATTATGCGTTATAAGAAAGACTGAGGTTGGTATGCATTCTTGGAGAGTTTTTATGCAGATCAATGAGTTTATTAGTGGTAAATATAGTAGTGGTTAACATTTGTTGAAGAGATCAAAGGCAGAAGATTACAGAAAGAAATTTAGAGTTTAACTCCCTCTTCAGTGCACTGCTGAGGTAATAGTCCCCCACTTTTAAATTACTTGCCAAATACCTCAGGGTCACATTTGAAGGCATTTTTTGATAAATGTTTGTTCAGAAAACACTCTTTGTAAAGAATTGTTTTCAAAATTGAAGTCATTCACACCCACCTTCAAAACTACCCATCATATTTTCAAACGCTGTATTCTGTAATTATGTCTTGCATTTATCTCGCATTGTTTATAGCTTCTTCAGAACGCTGTGGCTAAACTCTTCCTCTAATGGCAACTTAACATTAGCTCCTGGCTTGTTACAGAATTGACCTCAATGTCCTTGAATTCTGTTACATACTGGCTTGTGGGTTAACATTTGACTCGACTGTGGACAAGCTGTGGGGGGGGGGGATCTTGGTGGAAATGTCTGGTTAACAACAGTAAATGTTCTCCTGCTAATCAGCTTAATACCTCTCCTTCACTTCGGGATCGTTAAGTCAAATATATATGGTAAAATATAACACTGAAACGTTTCACCTTTTCTCAAAACTGATTTGTTAAAGCTGTTATCTATTATTCATTTCAAGCGGTCATATTTTGCAGTGTGTGCTGGTCTGATAAATATTAGTCTGTGTTGGTGCAATGCTTTATGATATCCTTTTACAAAAGGACCTGTGGGGCCACTTGAGATGGATGAATGTGAGAGAGAGACGAAGAAAGAAAGCAAATGCTTGATGCTGTGTATGTGTCCGTCTGTGAGAAAGAAAGACAGAGAGAGAGAGAGAGAGAGAGAGAGAGAGAGAGAGAGATGCTCTGAACAGCATTTCTGAAGCATAGCAGATCAATATTGAATGAAGAAAGCTGTCCCAGCCTGCTTCTTACTCATTACCCTGAGGCTACTCTGTATTCTTTTTGCATATTTCTCTTCTCTACTCATTTTCTTCTCCAACCTTCTGTCACCTCCCTTGTCCTCGGACTCCTTCTTGCCGTCTACATGTCGCGCTCACCCTCCCACCCCCATACAGTATATGCGTCCCCTTCCTCATCTATTTTCCTAGCTCCCTTATTTATCTCTCTCAGCCTCTGCCTCCCTGTTGCTGCAGCGCTCATAATGTAGCATGGAATTAGCTCAATTAAATCACTGATAATATACAGCAGAAAATTGGACTCGTGCTGTGAGAACAAAATAAATTGGCATGCCCCCATCACACACACACACACGCGCACACACACACACACACACCTCTCTTAATCAAAGATGTCATAAAGATGTCATTCAAGTTTATTATTTACTACATGTATGAAATACGTCTACACCTGTCTTGCATTAATAAGAACAACAGAGCAGGGAAACAAAGGCTTATTGTGCATGTGCTTGTGTGTCTGCATAAATGTCATTGTCCAGTATAGCCATCTTAATGACTCTACTGTAATAATTTTAACACAGGAGAGTGTAGACAATGGAGAAGATTTAGATATTGTGACACAGTATTTGTGCTTTTTTAGTCTAGAGTTAGTGTTAGCATAAATACTTGATGGTATTTACTAATAATACTAATGGTATTTAGAACTGAATTTCAGAACAGTTTAGAGCAGTTATGGTAGTCATAGCTACTGGAGTGTTGCTCAACACTTTCTCTGCACCCCAAATAATTATCGCTGTACAGTAAGTGATGAATTAGCAACTGAGCAGCTGTTTGCTAAGTTTGCCATATCAGCTTAAAAGGCGACCGATATGTCAATTTTATGTTCACAACTCCATTCCGCTGCCCCTGCACTCAGTCGTTGCAGCTTTAAGATTAATAAACGATGTACTAAAATCACGTGATAATGAATGTAAAAGAAAAAGTTTTTCAGCACCATGGAAAGAGACACAAAGAAACTGGGTTTAAATGTTTTGGTTCTATGCTAAGGGAAGCAAACAGTTTTTCTTTCACGCCATGCAGTGTCATTAAGTGATCCACAGAGGATGAGATAAACAAATAAATAAATAAATATAACTTTTACGTTGATTCTTGTTTTTACAAAGCAATCCCCAAAGTGAGGTGAAACATTATACCTTTAAGTATGATACATTTGTAGAAGAGGGTTTTAGCATTCTTCCCATCCTTTCCAATAATTCCCTACGAGAAAGATTTAAATTTGACGAAAATGTATGTGTGCTTGCTACTAAGCAAACGGAAGCTGCATAGGAGTATTGTAAAATCACTTAATTAGTATTAGCATCAGGCACATCATTGGGCCACTGGCAGAGACAGAGAGCTGTATATGTATCTGGGGATACGGCTTCATGCCACTAATTAAAAGTGAGGACTGAGTCTTCGGTTTAGTTCTGAATACAAGAATATTATCAGAAGCAGTCAAACAGTTGCAGCTAAAAAAAAAAAAGTAGAACTTGATCTGCATAGTTTTTCACACTTAATGACAAGCTCTGCCTAAAATAAAATGTGTCTGGACTATTCAAATGCATAAACATTTTTCATATATCAAATTTTATGTATGTATATATACATATATATACACACATGCATACATATACAATTTTTCACATATCATGAACAATATACGCCAGATGGTGTATGGGAAATGGGAAAACCTACAATTGATATCATACCTTCTAAAAAATAGTTGATCTAAAAGTGATCGTATCCTTTTTTGGAAGCTGTGTAACATTTTAATTAGAACCCATGCTCTCTCATTTCCACAATATTTTGCAAATGCCTTGTGCTTTTTGTCCAGTGTTCTTAAGATATCATTCAGGGATTCTTTAAATTATTAGGGTATTATTTATGTTATCATAGACTGTTTAAATGTCACATAATTCCCGTTTCAACTACTGTACACATTAGCAGTCACATTAAAAACAAAACGGCCCGATCTTCAGACAGAAACACAGTATAGCCCAGACAAGGACGTTGAGAAATGTCCCTGATGGGCTCGTATCCAGCAGAGCACTCCCTGTTGGTTCGTCTCATTAAATGAAAAGTTTAATCCATCAGTTGGAGCAATTAACTTCTGAACTGTCTTTTTAAAAGCATCTAATAAAGAGAGGGAGGGGCGTAGAAAGGAACAAGTGGTGAACTGTCTACAGTTTAAGTAATGTTACTGTTCTCTCTACAAGGCCAGAATGCCAAGCTTCTTCCCATATTTCCATCCAACCATCCATCCATCCATCCATCCATCCTTCCCAACAACCTTAAAAGGATCTCCATTTGACCCCCAATGATCAACACAGAGCATAGCAAGGAGATGCAAAACACAGATGGATTCAGTCACAATAGAAACCCTCACAAAGTTAGAACTAGAGAAAGAGAAAAACATAGAAAAACAAGTATGTTATAAAAACCTAAAAAGCTACGGCAGATTCAAGATAACTGTAAAATTTTAATCCAATGTGTTTCGAATTTTTCTTCCCCAAGTCTCCATTTGGGGATGTCAGTTCGGGAAGCTTGCTGTAAAGTCCCATTGCGCCCTATTCAAGTATACAATATCAGTGCGTACAAAACTTTGGCAAAGTGCAGTGATAAAAGTATGTGACATTACTGCGGATATCTGCTTGAATATGAATTAATTCAGAGTCTATGTGTCATGACTAAACAACTTTGCCAAGAGAGCAAAGTGACATTTAGACAGGTTTATAATTTATTTACACTTATCCACTTCAGATGGTTTGAGATACCTTTTAGCAAGATGTGTGCTTTTTACAAATAGGGGAGCTACTCCTCTCAAGTGTAATTAACTAACTTGGAAGATGATAGAACTGATGTATTGCTTTTTAGTCAATCCATGCCAGTTATCCATAGTTATTAGAATAGCTAAACTGCTATTGTTTTTGTTAGTTACACAACACCTTCAGGTGCACTGTACCACCCATAGGATTGGAGAAAGGTCTACGCTGACTCGCATGTAGCTTGAGGAAACCAAGCCTGATGCAAACAGATTGATGAACTGGCTGATGGAGATGCAAATTTGTGACTGAATGTAAATTAAAGTGTATTAAATCGCATCTGATTTTATCCAGATGGGGGGGGGCACTTGAAATGACAAATGTTTTTTATTGTCAAGCGCTGTCATACCGTCAGAGCCAAGAATATGTCATTATGACTGCATTGGAGAGACGCTACTTCATACATTGTGTCTCATCCGTCTTATCGCTTCTTTTTTTTTTTTGTATCACATCTTTCTCCGTGGTTTGACAAATGACGTACAGTTTTCCTCCTCTGTCTCTGTCTGCCTGTTTGTTTCTTTGTCCTTTCTGCAGTCTGCATCACCCACACACACAAGCACACCCCGTTCTGTTTGGCGGTTATATAGTTAAATTCCTCCCTGTGTTCATGCGAATGTTTCCGTGATACTTGTGATACTCCTCTGCCATAAACCCACCACAGCTAAAGACATTTTTTCACTTTCAACTGACATATGTGCCAATCACAGACCCGCTTCTTATTTCTTTCCCCCTCTCCCCCCTCTCTCTTGCATGCATGCAAAATTAATACAAAACGTACACTCTACGCCTTGTGTTGTTTTCGTTCACCTTTCAAATGTACATACACAACTCCCTCTCCTCTCTCTTTATTCCTCTATGTTCCTGCCCTAATTTAATTGTTGTTTTCAGTCTGCCAGTGGCTGCTCCCCCCCTCTGCTGTGACAGCACCTGTAAACAGCCTCTGTTTTGGGGGTGTGCAACTGACATCTCTGGCCAGGGACTCTGCCATTTCCTGAAGAGGCTTCCTAGAGCCCAAGCTTGGAGTTTTGAGGGGCTGATCTGACTGCTGCAGTTTGTGGGAAAGCAGCTTATATGTGCATATTGGTCTGTGGATGTTCGGATGTTGCCTGCCTTTAGGTGCCCCAACCTTATAAGGTTGAGGACACGCTCTCAAGTGGGGAAATTTTGAAGGTCCCAAGTTGCAAGTTTTGGCTGAAGGCGTAGGGTTAATATTGGACTTTGAATTACATTTAGGTTAGGGTTAGTTGCACACATGTGGTAGTGATATTGGTAGGACTTACTGTTGACAACAGTTCTCCTATTACACCATCTGCAGAAGCAAATGAACAAACACTGCTGTATTTGTTCATTTTGTACCTGTTGTGTTCTTGTGTCTCTGCTACTTTGTCCCTGTCACTCACACGCACACACACACACACACACACACACACACACACACACACACACACACACACACACAGTGCTGTGTTATAATGATGTATCTCTATGATCTTTCTCCTCACTGTCTCCTTGGGAGAGTGAGAAAGCACCTGTCTACTTGTCTTGGCACCACAGCAGTGTGAGGACAGCATGGCATGACAGAGCCGGATGTTCTCACATGATTAAGTGGGCCAAATATGTATGAGAACATGGCACAGGTGGAGACATGAGGGCATAAAAGTCCTCTAAAGCTAGGTCAAATTCCTCTTCGGGCATCTTATTAAAGGAGGGGAATCGGATGAGAGGGAAGTCATGTGAACAGTTGCTGATGTTCTATGTTTGTCTCTCCTCCAGAATGGTCAGTTGCAGCAGCGACTGGATAATGTCCAGAGAGACTTCATCGTCTTCAACAGAGAAAAGTAAGGAACCTCCACTACCTGTCATTCCCTACAATACTGTGCATCTTTCTGTGAAATAACGGGCATGGAAGAAACATCGCAACTGTCATTGTTGTGGAACTAACGATGCCTCCTCTTCAAATCTAATGAAGTCCTCTTTCAATATTTTACGTTCTTTCATTGCACGGTCTTTAATGAATCCCGTTTGGTTGACCGTATGCAGGGTATGGTTAATAAAATGTTCCATAGTTTGTCGACTAACAGTTTTCTTTGCTGGCTGGAGAAAGCATGTAGGATGGTGTGAATGGAAAGTAATGTGGCTATTTGTGGCAGAAGGTCTGGTCCATATACAGTATGTGGGTGTGTGATTAAGGCAGAAACACAGCAACTGGAAAGAAGTGAGTGTCCCCCATGTTGACTATATTATGTAGAATGTAGAATTATGTTGATGACATTTCAGGAAGTAAATCCAAAACTGAATAAATCAAAGTCAAGGAATAATATTCACCACTGATTTGCATAAGTAAATGTTAAAACAAATGAGGTCTTTACTCATGTGAGTGGAAGCCAAGACTATTAGAAATATACAATAAGACTAGAATAGAGTATAATTCATAAGATATTTCATAAGAACAGAAAATAATACTTCCACAGTCTAGTCAAAGTCCAAATAAAAGTTAAGTAAACACGAAGCAGTATTTGTTTGAAGAGGGAATACATCAACCTAAGAACGTAAAATATCTTTTTATGAGAAGTTTAAAATCAGTCAGCCAATTCTTTTATAAAGAACTATAAAGTATGGCTCAGGCATACACAGCAGGACAAATGGTAGGGTAAACTGGCAGTAAAATCAGACTGTTTTGGCCATCGCAAGGCTATGGGAAAGGTAAAATGATAAGATGTCTAACATTAGCAGTTATCATTGACCATCAGAGGTCAAATGATAAAATGACAATAAGACCAGTTGCCAACTTTGACTCTTACATGACAAAAATGTGATCTTGAACAGAACATTATTTGATTTTGACTTCTTGTCTGTTTTCTTATAGAACTGATTTGTTATGCTTTCTTTAAGGACTTGCACTGTTCAATATTAACAACAAGACGTTCTTCACTCTACAGGTCCAGGAAAGCAGTGGTGGACTCGGAGTCTTCTGAGCTGTCCATGAGTGAGAAGAACAAGGCAATAGAGGACGGACAGAACAACAATGTTGAGCCGGCTGCCTACTTACCAGGATAGGTCTTATGACCCGAGATTCCTACTTATTCCCTTATCACTTGCACCTGCCCACAGCTTGTAGATCAGCAATTTACACCTAGACACCTATTGTTCTATCAGCACAGGCACTCAGAACTGGTCTTCAGTGTTCCTGCACCACTATTTCATCTATACAAAAACAAATGCAGCACTGTATGCACCTGTGCATCACAGTTCACAAAAAAATAAAATAAAATAAAAAAAAAAAAAAAAAAAAAAACAAACACATTATCAAAAGCTCCAGAACTGCAGGAGTGAAATGGACTCCTGGAGCAGCAGCCATGCCAGAGCCAGGCTTTTATGCTTTCTTGTCACCAAAAACAATGACTCTCTGCAGAGTGTCACTCATGCCATGCTCCCTTACATCACTCTGGTGCTCTAAGGTCTGCTCAACCTCTACTCTGGGCAGTGTGCTGAAGTGAAAAGGAGGTCACTTCCCTGCCAAAAAAAAAGAAAAGAAAAGGAGACCGTGCCACACCTGCTCAGCTAGCAAATAAGTGTCTGATGTGGTCAACTGTGGCTGAAAGCTGTTTGTGATGCTGCTGTCTTGAGCGGAACAAGGCATTTTTTCTGGTTAATTACAGATATTTAAATGAAACAATGGTTCTCCAGTGCTACACTCAATATAATGGCACAAGGAGTTGGGTTGGCAACGTACTGTACACTGGAAAACAAGCACTTGGGTGGACGGCTTCGTTTCATGCGATTTACATGACTTGAGAGTCGAGCATGACACTAAGAGTACAAAACATTCAAACGGAGAGGTTATTAAAAGGTAAAACGAGGCCTTTTGTTTTTACCACAGCAACCACAGATTCCTCTAAGATAGAAATTCAAGAGCTGAACTGTAGGCTTGAGCGCGAATGGCTCACTTTATCATAGCAGCAGATACATGGTTGCAATGGTCATTATGCTAAGCTTTGCTAGTCAAGCTAACAAAGATGGTAGGACTGCAACATTTGGTACAATGAACCAGCTTTATCAGCTGCAGATATAGGCAAAACACGCTCGAAGATTTCTTTACTTCTCAATGCTTTAACTTACTATTGAGCCAATACAGAATTTTGGAATGCAGTTAACAAACAATGGTTTTAAAATTAAGCTTGAAGGTCTATTCCTGACCTTGAAAGTTTATATGGGGCTGCTTCGTTCAGGCCATCAGACATGGCTTAAAGCTTCGACCAAACCACTGATGAAAGGTTTTCGTCAAACTGGTTTTAAAAATCCTTTAAAACGGTGACCATTTGGACTAACCTTTGCCTCAATCTGCAAATGACCAGCTGGGTCTTCAATTACAGCTATGAATACATAGAAAAGATAGCTGGTAGATGTTATATGTTCTGCACTGAATCCTGCTTTGCACATGCTTCTTCATCAACTGTAGCATTTATGCACAGAGAGACAAACAAAAAAAAAATCTTAAACTGTGAGTGAACACTTATTCCCTTAGGGATGGTTTTATAGACAAGGATTAAGCTGAGTCCTAGATAAGATTCATCTTTCAGTTACTGTCTGCATAAAAATTTGTTTTTGTCACGTAATTTTTTTTAATGTCCTTCCTCTCTTTTTTGTTGTACAATCACATCTGTGCCACCAGATAAGTCTGTAAATTTGTTTTGCAATTAATTGCTCCCACAGAAGAATAAGGCATTTGCAGTCTGCTTCTGCAACAACAGTCATGTGCAGATGGTATTCAAGAGTAATCTGAAATTCAGCACCAGCTGGATAACACAGTGGTGGGGGGGGGGGGGGGGGGGAATTAAATCTCAATATTGATTTTCACAATTTTTCAAACTCATGGTTATTAACAAGAAAACACTGAAGGAAACAAATAAATACCAGGCAAGGCAACACCCCTCATTCATACTGTGAGATTTACTGTAGACTTGGGTAAAACCACGTCAAAGGAGCCACACCTGCCTCTGACGCTGGCAGAGGGATGCCTTATACCGTAGATATGGCACACGCGTACGTGGAGGTAGTAAAAACCTGCGCTTTTTTCACAAACAGTAAGTAAATGTGATTTCTACTAATGCCTAGTCATTCTATATTGACCTTGATCTTATCTCTCTGCAATATGACTCAATCCTTTCAAGTCTATTAATACCTGTAATTATATTTAAAACATTTTCAATTCAAAACTGTTGGCACTTTTCTATTGGAAATTGGTACAATGTTTTGACTTACCTTTGTGTTGTTGTTGTTGATGTTGTTGATGTCGTCACTGATGTAATTTTACAGCTCCAAAGGTGGTTTCCTGTATAAGTTGTAAGATAAAGTGGGAAAGTTAGATAGGTGGATTAATCATAGATAAACCCAGAGTCAATAATATTTGTGAATAATTATCATAATTTGCTCATAGGAGCACCACATTGGTTGAGTATTGTTGCATCAATTTGACTGGTAATCATCTGATGTGGCAGATTTGATCCTTCCAAAAAGTGAAGGTATTAAATAATCATTGACAAACAGTATTTGACCCAGGTAATAAAACTGTTCAACAAACCTCTACCGAAAAAAATTATTTAGTCTGGGAATAGAATTGTTCAACACTTGTGAATTTCATCCCTGTTTTGTTGTCCTTCAGTTGTCACTGTGTGTTTATTGTATTCAAATGTGATGGAGTTGCAAACTATTAAGGTGTGCCTTAAATAATGACTTTTCTTTTTCTGAACCAACCTGACTGCCTCGTGCTTTATTTCACTTGTCGTTCTGAATGACCATATTTAATTGAATAAGAATTAAGAGCAGACAGAATGGGGCAAAGGATAGCACTGGTAATAAGCTTCTTATCATTATCAATAATAGTGAAAGGATATTAAAAAGGGGAAGATTGTTAGTCATACCAGAAGGTGTTTTTTTTACCTTTAATTAAACTTGGATATGAGGTATGTACTATATGTGTGTAGATGTTGATTGCTCTCCGCTACCCAAATACAATGCTGCCCCCTAGTGTTAAGTGAATAGAATTACAGTTAGTGACCCGGCAGAGGGTGGAGAAACTTGATATGAATACCTACGGTTAACATGCAAAAATATATTCAGCCAAAAGGACAAGCATTGAATACATTTTAAATATGACTGGAGGAGAAGCAGAAAGAAAAGGCACTCCTGATCCTCAACTCCAGTGGCCACTGTTTATGGTCACATGAACTGGATCTAAGTTGGTATAGTGTTAGCACACTCTCTTTACTCTCCCTGATAGAGCATCCTCAGCACCAGAATGCGTCATATGCTTTCCTTATTCTCTCTCTCACTCACACGCATCCACAGTTCAGAGATTTGAGTCCAGCACTTTCCGAGGTCATCTAGAAGGCAGAGTCCCTTCTCTCCTTCATAGCGGGCTAAGCTGAAGCAGCACTTTTCCACATTAATGGCTGATCTGAGGGGGATTTTCAGCTGGTAAATGCTCCCCCCAATTTGTCTGATATCATTCAAGATAAAAGCAACCAATCTTGGTATATCACATAAATGTTCAAAATACTTTCTGTTATATAATTGCTGTTCACGCGCACACGAAAGTAGAATTGTTCTTATGTAAGAAAGGAAAGGACTGAATACTAACAACTACTGTACATCCTTTCCAGAAATATTTTCTCATTACAGTCAGAGATACTTTTCCATTTTCTAAGTTACAACACTAACATGCAACCAACTCACACCACTCCTGTTTAGACTAAGTTTGCTGACTCATCACTTTGTCCAAAACCTAGTCTGCACTTTACGATCGTCATTTCAGCCATTCGACGTGATTACTGTGATGTCATGAGACATTTACTCACCATTAAACGATGCATGTGGGACCTTGCAGCGGTTTTTACAGCTGGACCTCACAGTGAGGTTGAGTGTGTGTAATAAGAAACACAACGGGACTGAGTGGATGCTTTAATCAGCTTATGTTAGAGTTTTTCAGCAGGACATCCTGAATTTTGGAAACTGATTTTTTTTGGTTACTTCATTTTTTTCTCAAAACAACTTCACAATGAGAGTGTCATGAGTGTGTCCTGTTAAATTATGTTCATAGCGAGTGGTGCTCATAGCACTATGCTAAGCTTAAAATAAAAAAGAAATAAAAAAAAAACAAAGACATGATTTTGGTGATATTTAAGAGAAGAAAGCATGACTGTACAGTTTTCCTAACTTGAGCATCAAATCTTAGGTCAGAGTCAAACAGCACTCCTAGGTTATCAGCAACAGGTTTAACATATAGGCCAGGTTATTGTGGACCAATTGGATAGAGTTTGACAAGCCGAATAAAACAATCTAAGATTTACTGTCATTTAAATGAAGGAAAAGTAAAAAATGTGACTTACCTTCCTGAACTGATGGAGTTTTTATGTTTGTCAAATGGCCATACAGTAAGTTCATTGCAGTAAGTAATGTCTTTTCATTGTTTTCTTCTTTTCCATTCTATTCATCCCTACAAAAAATGACAAAACATCTATGTTTATGTAAACTTACTGTACTTTTACCCTTACGGTAAGCTGTAGCTGCTTCACAATAAAAGCCCCACAGAGAACAGCAGGAGTCTTATTGTTAAGCAGCAACAGGAAATGTTATATTTGCATTAACAAAAATATTGAGATTTGTTTGGGGTTAAAAATATATGAATTAAATCCAAATACAACTGGTAGATCTACTACAATTAAATAGACCTTCTTGGACAGGTTCTGTTTAAACTGTTTAAACTCTAGCTAAAACGAGACAATGTACAACTCTGTAGTTATTCAACAGTTATGAAAAGTTTCATAGTGGCCTGCATGTTGTTGTCAACTATAAACGAGAAATGTCGACATACGAATGAAAGTTACCTTCAAGTGGAACTCCTCTCTTGGTGTGAATCCCGTTAGCAGGTGTGTGCTAACGCTAGTGGTGCTAGCATGTTGCCATACTCTTGACACTGGCAACTTTTTCAGGACGGCTATTCACTATGCTAAAAGCAACTAGAGTGCGGTAAGTGAGGTGTTCGCTACATATGCCATGTTTGTCTTGTCAACTATCAGTGAATCACTTTCATAGTGAAGAAAACTAAACAAGACTATGGCTGGACTGTGTGTGACTGTTAGCATGGTGCGATTTGTGAAAAATGTCTCACGGGAGCAGAATGCAACAAGGCTTTGTGCTAAAATACCAATTGTATACATCAAACTGAGGGACTCAGTGATAAAGACCTGACACTAACAAGGGTCTGTTACCGTCAGCGATTGAGGTAAAGGCCCAGGTCACTATTTGAGGAAATGCGATAGTGGAACACGCCCCCCGATGACGTCATAGAAACTGTTCACTGCAAAAATGACAAAATTATTAAGCTATTAAGCTATTAAGGCTATTAAGAGGATTTATGGACGTTTACTTGCGAATGACACCAGCGATAATTGAATTCTCAGAAGGTGTATGTCCCATTGAATCTTAGAATATATTCGTCATGTGTATGTGCTCAGATTTGACTTAGTTATGACTCCAAATTGAAGCAACTGGATGCAGGCTACCTTGATCACCTCCATGAGCTGTGCTGTCACCACCACCATCACTGCTGCTGCAACACCGGGTTGGTAAGTCGGCCAAGCACCAATACCTTCCTCTTGTTTTCAGAACACCTGCATGCACCTGTCCCTCAGAGCAATTTTTCCTCATGTCTCGCCCTCCCCGCCTCCCTTAGGCCTATAGTTTGTAAACCCCTGGAATATAACCTAACTTTTTGTAGGTGAGAAAACCAACTCGCCAATCTGGCAACACTGAGCCAGTCTGGTGTCCAAGTCTGATCCTCCTTCAAATAGTGTTTCCCTCCCATTAAAATGATTCCTGATGCACCCCCTTACTGTGGATTGGGTTAGGACTTAAACTGGGTATGGTGAGCAGAGGTATCTGGTTATGGTTAGGGATAAGGTAAGGGAAAACACTATTAATTGGAAAAAAGACTTCACTTTGCCCAGAATCTTCTCCCAAGCTTTGAGATCTAACACCAACCAGCCACTGGACAGCCAAAGCACAGCTAGTATAGTGTAGTTAAGGCAAACAAACTTTATCTTCCCACGTCTGTAACAGATCTGACATGTGATGTGTCTGGCTGAATCACTCCAGTAAAAGGAGGTTAAGTGTTCAGAGTTGCTGGAACTGGTGCTGGAGTTGAAACAATGAAACCTCATTCAGTGTTGCTTAGATTACGCGTGTTATTCATTCAACGTAAACTGCCGTCACAGCCATGACTCATTGTCTAGGGAAATAAGGTGTTCATACACTGTATACACAAAGATATAGTTCCTGATAAGGTGAAAACTATACATGTGAGGAAAATATGTTGACAGACATACTGTAGTGCTTCAAGCCATTCTGGTTTATTGAAAAAACAAGTAGGCTAATGACATTTTATACAAATTATAAGTTCATTTGCCTGGATGATGTTGTGATTACATGTTGTATGCAGTTGAATTTACAAAAGCCTACATTTAAAATGAGTATGTAATTTCTTTTTCAAAATTTTATCAAAGTTAATCAGTGAAACAGGCCATTTTTGGTTATCATTTATATCAGGTGGAAAAAACTGGCCTACTTTCACATTTTTGATCAAAATGATAGTAAAGCCTTTGAGTTTCTATTAATAAAGACTATTCAAATAAACCGTTATTTTCATTCCAACCTCTGGTGCATATGTCTTGATGTGAAGTTGAATGATAATATAAAAAAAAAGAGGTCTCAGTCAGTCAGTTGCAACTCATGTTTATTCAGGAAACAAATCATACCTCCACAACACACCTTATTTTTGACCTGCCATTTCTGGGTTTTGATACAACAGTAAAAAAGAAACAACATAAAAACAATAACAAAGGTTGTCAAACTAACATAAATACAACAAACCACCATTTGTGCCTGCCTCAGAGTTTGCCACACCACTGCCAAATAAAAATGCCATCTCCTTCCCTCCCTCACCCACAGTGGGACAGCAACAAAAATAAAGGCTTCCCTTGCTGCACCGCAATCCTCTGCCTTATCAGAAAACAGCAGAGACATAAAAAAGAGCTCTAAGCCCCCCCCTCCCCCTGACACACATCAGATCCAGAGTGTTTCAGGTCGTATTCAGGCTGATGTTGAATTAGTATTGGTCAGGATTGTGTTAGGTTGGCTATGTTGGGATGACAAGGGAATGATGGTCTTTCCTCTCGTCCTAAAATGAGAGCCCAGTTTGTCAAGAATGAAAAAGTAAAGCCAGAGGTGAAGTGCTGTTATCTGAAAGCAGATTCTTGTTACTTAATCATTTCATTGCATCTGTTTTGTTTGTTTTTTTGTCATTGCCCTCATTAGCAAAGCTCTTCTTCACAAGCTATGATTGATCTACAAGGAACTGTTGAGTTTATTTGTACTTGTAAAGGTTTTTATCTTTTTTCCTCTATTGTCCTTCTCAAGATGATATCAGAATGACAGAAGCAGGCAATAAGCTAGAAGCAAATGCAAAGGACGGATTCTTACACTGTTCTTTTGTACAGCCATGATGGGGTGGAAGAAAAAAACTAAAACTGACAGAAACCTTTTGGGATAAAGAATAGTAGAACCCTTTCTAATATTTCTTTTTTCTATTCTTTCTTTCTTTTCTTTCTGTCTTCACGAATTCTTTTCTTAAGCAGATGTGTCTCTCTTCCTGTTTTTTTTTTTTAACATCAATAATTGTGTAATCAGTACATCATGGGGATGGTATTCATCAAGCACCTCAGAGGAGGAGGGCAACATGTATCACGTGACCCATGTGAATGTGGTCCCTGCAGCTCCATGTCCAACAGCACTCCTGCTCTAAGATGTGATAAACACGTTTTACTTGGTCCAGTAAACCCGAACTGGCTGCAACAACATCATTCACAAAGCTACATTACATCTACTGTATATACAATGCCACCTAGAGCTAAACAACTGCATGGTAATACATGGCTAATGTGGGATCTAGTGTTATGTTTTGCTGACTATGGAGAAAGCAGGCTACTGAAAAGAGGGTGACATTGAAAGCCAAACAGGATGAAAGAACCATAGCATCATTCTGAGAAAAGCAGTATCCATTTTCCTTTGAGGGCACAGTTTGTTCTCTTCCCCTGTTGAATGTGATGGCATGCAGTTTTACTGGTGTATTTTACAATTACCAAAGCACCAAGTGGGCATGTTTTCACTGCCGGTGTCGTATATTCTGTACTGAGAAGAAAGTGAGGCTAAGACGGGTTATGTGTAATGTGCTTTGGCAACATTATCCTTTAGAAGCATTTCCTGATACTCCACACTGGTCCAAATTTCCCAGGAAAAGGGATACTTTTCTCATCTGAGCAAGGTAGCATTGTGACAGGTAAGGCATGAGGATTCAGTGTTTTGCTCTTTTAACTTTTAACTAATCGTGGTCCTCTGCATCTCCTCCTCCTCCTCCTCCCTCCCTCCCTCCCCTCCCTCCCTCCCGCAATCCTGCACTCTGGCCGCTGCCGTTTTCTGGATGCGTCCCCTCCTTCCCGTGCTGTTTAACTGAGGGATGTGATGTTGGAACGACCACCAGGGGGCACTACAATACGCCGGCCAGCAGGCCTGATAGGGATGTCATCTGGGGTGGGGGGACCTGGACAGAGAGAAAAGGAAAGAAAGATAAGTGAGTTACAAGGAAAAAGAGCATTTAAGTTAGTTGGAAGAAGGATAAACTCATGCCGATCTGCAAAGAAATGACCACAAAGAAAAAACAGTAAATTTCAAGTAAATGCTACGAATCAGATTTCTAAGAATTCTTTGTCTTCGCAGATTACGGAATGACACAAAATGTCCCAAATTTAGATGTGTAACGTGGGTTAGCATTTACTTATTTTAAAAGCAGCTCTTGAAACTTAAATGATGCTTACTTGCTATAGAAAATGAGAATCTGACGCCACAAAGTGATTTAACAAATAATGAAGGGGGGGACCTGTGGGACTACACCGGTGCCGATGATGAGATTTACTGCTTTTTGCGCTCCTCTGGAAGATAGCACTGGTATCATCTGTCAGTTTTTTCAGACTTAATTTACACAGAATAACTTTTATGACGTCATAGCACACAAAAAATTGCTGTCATACACTCGCATTATTACTTTCCATCCACTAGGGGGTTTTTCAAGACACATAATTATTATTATTGTCTGTGATAGATGGTACATGTCACTGAGATGAGAAAGGAATGCAAATTTCAACAGCGCCATATTCTGTATGAGTGCTGCTGAAACATTAACAAAAGAAGCTACGGTCTTGACATAAAGCAGTGCGTTTCCAAAGGATGAGCCAGGGCGTCTGCTGCAAGAAATTATCAGCGAGTGTATAAATGGAAAGTGGAATGATGTCAGACTATGATACACTGCATCTAAGCAAACAATCCTTCACATCTCCTCTCCAGACAAGTAAATCAACTCTGCAGGTGGTGACCCTGGAAAAACTAAAATAGATAGGAGACTGACTCATTCTGAGAGTGCGCGCAAAATATACACACACACACACACACACATACAAGAATACGCACATACTTAAGCGCCCAACTATTACAAGGCCTGGGAAACCGGGACGCCCCGTACGACCCCCCCCCCCTTTACAGTAAATTCATGTAGTCAAATGTAGAAATTCTTTCCAGCGGAGGTCACCTTCTTTTTTCATCGATGAGGTATCACACATAAGCCACGCTTGTAAAAACAGGTTGCTCAATACAGCCAAAGGCTAAACATCTTTCTGTAAACTGTTCTTTCAAAAATGAGTTATCAGCTATTAAAAATAGTTTGTGTATTCACAAAGACTGCCAGCACCATGGTGGATACAGCTGTAGTTTCTCCAGGTTAAACAAGGTTATTCTCATTGATTTGAAGTTACACATGGACACATTTAGTCTGTCAAGGGAGGACAGGATGACTGACTAATAGCTACTGTTGCTCTGTTTGATTAAAAAAAAAACACGGAAACACTGACTATCTGGTTCGTGATTTTACCATGTGTACGTAGTTTCACTGGTAGCTGGATGAAAACAATTTCTCACATTTGTTTTCTAAATCTAAGGTAATCCTGCGCTGACCTTACATATGGGCACAATCAGACTGTCACTCAGCAGTCCTGCATAATGGAACAGATGTCCAATGTGAATACATCGTGCCGTGATCTCTCACATTAGATAGGCTTTCTTAATTGACCGTGTCTAAATGCCGGGAGTGAAATATCGTACGCCGTACATTTCAGGCCTCGTGCCAACACTCGTAACCAGTGGGACTTGCAGTACGTGCAACTGTGGAGAAAAACTAGGAGGCTGCGGTTGGAGGTCTCAGAGTCCTAAAGAGCCCTCAAAATTACCTTGTTTGAGAGGTGTGAGATACTTTAGGAGAGTGATTCAGCGGGAGAAACAGGGTTTAAGATGCATTCTTTGGAGATGAGTCATTAAAAACAATGACTGATTTGATTTAGAAAGACTAAAGTAGTGCAAGATACATCTGTGTGCATGCTGGAAATAAAATATAAAAATCTGAATACAAGTATCCTAAAATACATGCAGGAATGCAGGATAATAGAAACCATCATTTGCTTAGTTCAATGTGCACAATACAGAAATACACAAAAGTACTGGGCTCCTATATAGTATGCTAAGTCATCTAAATAAATGTAAAATACTAGTTTACATCATAGATGAGTGTGGGTCAAAAGTACAGTCCGTGTGGTTTTAATTTGGGGTAGAGCTGACTTCTTGTCAAACTAAAACAACACTAAAACAAAAACAGAAACAAAAAACAGCCAACTTTAACTGCCTGTACATAAATTTAACTAAATACATTGTGGCTCATTAAAAGTCAAGGAAGCTATGGCAGCCAAGTTAATGACATGCATAAACAGACAAATTGTCATATAAACACTGTATAACCACTTTCACAAAGCGGTGTGATATACTGCAGACAAATACATGCCATACTGTGCACGTCAGCATAACATCTGAAACAGGATTAACGAGAAATTATTAGGTTTCTCTACAGGCTCGAGGCTCATCGCCAAGGACTCTGAATGCATCATTCATGCACAGCAACAACATGCTAAAAAAAAAAAAAACCATGACTTGTTGTACTTCACAGCATGAAGTAGTTGAGATAAAAGGGTGTGTCATGGTGGATCTACTGATGCACATGCATGCTCCTTTGATGTTCCTACATACAGTAAAAATCAATGCAGACCAATAACAGATGAGGAAGGACCGGCTGATTGTATTAAAAAGCTGGGCTCACCGCATGGTGCAGGGTTACCTGCTAGACTAAATCCAGACTGGTGCAGGTTTCTGACGGGCTGTTTGGTGGGAGAGGTACGTGCCGAAGCAGAGGGGGTACCACCACGAGACATGGAGAATTCAGACACCGGGCCGTCGTACATTCCCCTGGGCACTGCCCTCAGGACTGCCAGCTGAAGGGCAAATAAAGATAACAAAGATGGAGGTGTTTAGGGAGAAATAAAGAAGCATAATAAGATGCAGAAGAAGAAAGAATGAGTAAGGACAGAGAGAGACATCATGGTGTTTGGTATAACAAAAGAGTCCACACCTGTTTAGCATTATATGGTTGTTTGTGTAACTGTTTGTGTCTGTATTATGTATGCATTTTTCAGAGAGCCTTTTTCCTGCTGCAGAACCAGTTCCAGATTTACACAACCACACACACAAATACAAACTTAAACACACACATACACAAGTAAGCAAAGTCTTTTACAGACTGGAGCAGAAAAAAACACAACATACAGTATTAGTATGTTTTAAATCAAGTTGAAACTTTATGTTGTTAGTGAGCATGTCCTCGCTGTCTGTCTGTCTGTGGCATGACTCAGTGGAATCTTGGAAACTCTGTCAAGAGTTAAAAAGAGACATCTGTGAAAGAAGGAAGCCTAACCGTGAGTGCGACCAAGATAAACAACACACTGTTACTACAGCTCCATTTTCTCATCAGCAGCCAGCTGCAGATTAGGAAATTGTTGAACAATGACGTTTCTAGAGCTGTAAGAAAGATGGCACGGGAGCAGAAATCAGGGTCTGCTGTCACTTTACACTGCTATAAATGAAATGGTTAAACGGGGTCACTTATATTTCTAATGAATCCTTAATCCTCTAGAGGAGCTACATGTCTCTTTTAATTTCTTTCTTTCTGACAAGGTAAAGCACTCTGGGTTTTACCACATTTGTGGTATACAGGAATATTATTTTAATCCTTGAAGTCTGCTGCTAGGTTTGGTAGGTGTAACGTCACGCTTCGCCCTTACAATGTTATTTGTCGTTGCATATGCTCACCAGTTTGTTTCCAGTTTATTTAAGATAGTCCGACATTTTGGAAAGTAGATTTAGCCTCTTACTTTCCAAGAGTGACATGAGAAGATCGATAAGCCTCTTATGACTTTACGCTAAATAAGCCTCAGCCAGCAGCCAGTTTAGCTTAGCATAAAGACTCTAGCTTCTTGTCTTCACTGTGTTGTTACAGAGCAAATGGCAGACACCAGTTCTTACACTTTGGGTTTTGTACAGATTAAACAAACTAAACAAAGTAGACTGTGTTTATTAGAGACCTTTAGAGTTGCTGGTAGATGGATTTTGTTACTTTTGGACAGAGCAATGGCTAGTTGTTTCCAGTCTTTATGCTCAGTTGAGCTAACCAGCTTCTGGCAGTAGCTTTATGTTTAGGCAATCTAGTAAGAATGCAAATAGGGGTGAACCCAAAAATGTTCAAACTAAAGTAGCTGTGTAATATGTGGCTTTCGATTTTAAACTGTAAGTACAGTCTAAACGTTAATTCTCCTGACTGATCTGTGACATTTCTGTCTCAGGAAAGACTATTAGGCCCTCAGCTACCTTGTGGCCTTTCCTGTAATAAGGGCAACATGGCTACATAACTTTTAGTCTTGCAAAACCAGAGTAAATTTTAAATATGGGACTCATTTTAACTCTACACTTTGGTAACTCTTTAACTGTGTGTGGTAGGTTTCTTTGGAAAGCTATCCAAATCCAAACTCACTGTGTGCTTTTTAAAACCATGATGAAACAAAGCCACGACCACCCTCACTGCATGGACCTCAGCCTCCAAGGTTCAGCCGTCTCCCTGTGGCTGAGCTCAGATTGCTCTATCTCCCCCTCATCCCACTTCACTGCCTCCATCTCTCCCACCCACAGTCCTCTCCATCACTATAACTTCTATCTCAGCCCAAACTCCCACTTACTCACTTACAGGCCAAGAGACCTTAACTCTTACCTCCCAATTTCTCCTATTTCCTCCAAATCGTCTCATGCTTTGTGTGTGTCAATGGGTAAGTTTGATTATCAAAAGCAACAGTTATTCTTTCTGATATGATTTTATTATTGTAGTTTTCATTTAGGCACCATCGTTGGTGCTTAGCAGGCACCGTTGTGGTGTTATTGGCACTGTGCTTACCAGAGCTCACTTGCAATTCAACAGTGTGGTGAGTACTATGATGGCTCAACCTTCTCAAGTTTCTGTGTGGATTATTTTTGTCTTTATATGTTCAGCTGAAGGTTGTACAGGTCTCCTAAAACAGAATTTGCCTTTCAAAATGGACATATCATTCAAAGATATGACATCTGCCTCAACGAGATTATTGTTGTATAAAGCGTACATAGTGGGCCGGACAGTAGTAAAAACCTGTATTTACCTGCTTCCTGGCTTTAACTCGCTTGTAGGCAAAGTCAGGGAAGGGAGAGCAGGGAATGAAGCGGCCCACACCGGAGGTGACATGCAGGTTCCCGTCCTCCAGAACAATCTTCCCCTGGCAAATCACCACGAGTGGGGCTCCACGCAGCTCCATGCCCTCAAAGACATTGTACTCAGCAGCCTGCAGCGCAGATATAAAATTATTAGACACCTGTGAAGAAATCAGGATGTTCCAGCAGAATGTGGCAAAAGGGGGGAAATATGTGACTAAGTAGATATGAACAAAAGCTATGAGTAAATACGTTAATCACACAGCAGGAGCTAAAATGACTAGTTATAAATTATGCTAAATATATACAGAACGTATAAATGTACAGTTATAAAAGAATATGACAATTTGACTGTGGAAAATAAAGTCACTGTTCAAAAAAAATCATGACATGAAAGAAAAGGGATCAAATTAGATTTATGAATAGTAAGCACAAAAGATACACGTTTATTAAGGCAACACTGATGAAAAAGTTTAAACATAAAATTCCACTGAGTTTAAGAATTAACAGAGTGGAGTTTTCAATTAATCTGTTGTGTTGTTTTGTGATAAAATGCTCCGATTTGGATCATAGTTTGAAAGTAAATTAAATTAAATTAAATTAAATGTCATTTGTTAACTCAAATTTGAGCCAAAGAAATGCAACAAAAGAAAACCTTGTTAACCTCCCTGATGAAATAAGGGATGGAGGAGATGAAGAAGACAACAACAGTGGGGGGGGGCTGTGGGAGGCATGCACTCTGTTTCTCCTCCATTCTCTCTCTCTCTTCATTCTCTACCATTCATCACCTTGTTTCTTACACTCGTTAGTTTGGCATGTACAAACACCTGCCGTGATTGAGCTGCTGTCTGATGCCGCCGTAGCACCTCTCGCTCTCTTTCCCTCGTTTCTCTCGCACTCTCTTCACTCTGCTCTTTCCAGTTGTCCGTCTCCTTCACTCACTTATCCCCCTTTCTGCCTGCTTTCCATCCTCTGTCTTTCTTTCCCTCACCCATTCTTGCTTGATTTATGTAATCCCTTGCATTTTTTCAACCTCGCGCACTATTCATCCTCTTCCAATTTCCCCTCTGCCAACTTTCTTTTCTCGACATGTTTGTGATCTCTGATGGTCCCCTCCCCTCATTCCATTGTTGCTTACTTCCTCTGCACACGGCCCTGTTTTCTGCTGCCGTCCAAATTCAGGCCAGAACAGGACATAACTAAGACTTACTGTAAGCCAAACATGATGTCATGACTAAGCTGAGTGAGTCTAAGAAAGTGTGTGTGTGTGTGTGTGTGTGTTTCTGCCTGGTGTGTCAGAATGCCTATTGTGCATATATGCATTTTTAAGTTGACAAAAACAAGTAATGCAGACCAGATGTGGGTGAACTGATAACAAACTAAGACACAGCACAGTCTAAGTTATATTTACTGTACAGGGGAAGGCATTCCCCAACACAGTGTCCTGGTAAACAGGACCGCTCCTGTTTGGCCTAGCGTCAGACTGTCCATTAATGTAGATTTAAAGGAGCTGGGAGCTGCCCTTCTCCAGTCTTCTGCTCTCTTGTGTTATTTTATCTGGAGGGACGAGCAGCAGGAAATGAAAGGGTGACATCATTATGTAAGAACCCGAGGATCCTCAGTGGATGTACTCCACATTTGGAGAAGGCATATTATTAGTCCTTTCCGTTCCTCCCATCTGGAGACAGAGCAATGTACTTTCTCCCCTACTAAACAACCACCAGCAGGCCTTTAAGAGAGGAAAAATTCAAATGTACAAGCTTCACTTAATCATTCCTAAGGCCTACCTACAAACATTGTATGTAAACGCACTCTTCTGTCACTCATGTTTTTCTGTGGAGGCAGGATCTGTGCTCGGCTGGTAAAACCTTAATTTCCTGCGCGTGCACTTCCTCTGCTGTCGAGCGGGCCTGCTTGGGATCCTCTAATGTCTGTGTAATGGTAGAGACCTCATTACTCACATGTGTCAGTTGTACAAACAGTGTGTATGTAAGATGTTTGCGCGGGTGTGAGTAAGGGAGAATATGTTCGTGTGTGTGTCTTTATGAGGCCTTTGACAAAAAAAAAAAATAATCCAGGTTCAAGTGTTTCTAAATGTAGTTTCGCTTTCTTCTTTTAAATATATAGTTAATATGTAACTGACAAAATTCCCTCAGTTTCAAAGTGTCATTAAGTTTACGCATTGCTCTATCTTTTGAGATTTGAGTCTTACGTACTGGTTTTATAAGGAAAAGGAAAAATGTGATTTCTATGAGTAACTTCATAAGCTGGTGTTTTGTTGCAACTAAGTGATCAACATGTTTGTAACACAGACCACACAGACCTCGGGAAAAAACGTAACACGGCATCTTACGTTCACTATGATGCACTTTGTAAAAGGAGCGGTGCAACAGCTGCCAACAGCTTGTCCATGACTAATGTTGTCAAATTGCAGCCAGGTCAATTTTCCTATCATTAATAAATAAAAATTAGTCTTCCACTTGCGATTCATGGTCGGCACCTAAAACCCCTCGGCCGCAAGGCTAAACTCAATTTGCAACAAAATCTTAGTGAAAAAAAAAAAGCAAAGCAGATTCCAAAGAAGGGAGGTGGAATAAATGGTGGTTACGCTACACTACCAATTCTGATTCAGATTGCCTTGAGAGAATTTCCCATGAAATAAAATGTCTTCTGAGCTGCTCTCTACTAATGGGATGAGTAGTTTGTCCAACCAGCAGTGTGTACAGATGTTTCAAATCTCCGGGGCTTGTGCAAGAATTTGAAGTATTGGTATTTACTGTAACACAATCCTGAATGACATTCTTGAAAACCATTATAGTTGTGGGAATATATTGCAAGATCCGTACAAATGAATGTGATGTAGAGGAAGCTCTTGATTAAACAGCACACAGATTCCCTGTTGATTTGTACAGGGTGTTGTAGAAAATGTTTCTATCACTGACAGAATGTTGTTGTTTTTTTCTGTTGTTGTATTTGGATAAATCAGTGTATTTCAGTAATCCATTTTTTTTTTCCAATCACTACTTCTATCATCATTGCTGAGGGTTTTTGGATTTAGTGAGGCTCAACTTTACATTGAGAGCTGGCCATGTGATCAGTGCAGTGTGAGTCGCATTAGTAGTGAACATCCACTGAGACTTCATTTCCGTTCAGAGGAACCGAGAGCTCTCTGGAAGCTGCTCATAAATGTTCCCTCTCTCTCTCTCTCTCTCTCTCTCCTTCTCTCTCTCTCTGTCTGTCTGTCTCTCTCCCTCTCTCTCTCTCTCTCTCTCTCGCTCTCTCTCTCTCTCTCTTACACAGATGTAGAAAAGTTATCTCTTCCAACTCTTATATTTAGTCAATAACATTTCATCTGCACAAAATGCTTGTGTCACCCAAGAGGAGGGAGAAAGAAGAACTGATTAAAAAAAAAAAGAAAAGAAAAAAAGTCCGGAGCTGGATTTGACTGAAAATCTAAGCTGTGTTCACTGCACATACCGAGTTGTGTGTCTTGGCAGTGATGGTGCGGATGGAGTCCGTGTCCCAGATGACCAGGTCAGCGTCAGAGCCCACGGCGATCCGACCCTTGCGAGGGTACAGGTTCAGGATCTTGGCTGCGTTGGTGCTGGTCACTGCAACAAACATGTTCTCATCCATCTTACCTGTAGTCTAGGAGGGGGGAAACAGGGAATAGTGATTGAAAACTGGATAAATGGCACATGGAAATTCATTTTGCTTCTACATACAGATGGATTACCTATATACCTATATACATTTTTTTCTTACTCCTGTTCATACAAAGAGCAAGATTTTAAAAGAATAGTTCAAAATTTTGGGAGAAACACTTATTTGCCTTCTTGCTGAGAGTTAAGGGTATAATTCTCATGTCTGCGTGTTACGTATGAAGCTGCTGTCAGGAGACAGTTAGCTTAGCTTAGCATAAAGACTGGAGATAAAGGGGAAATGGCTACCCAGGCTGTGGAACATCATTAAAAAAACAAAGCTTACAAGCATGTGAAAGGCTGCACTCAGTCCAAGTTTGGTGTGAGCTATGCCGTGAGGAAATGGATTTAGTTTAACTTTTTAAAAGCCCATCCGCATTTTGCAGGCAGCACGGCACTCCACAGCTGTCTAAAAGCTACATGCTCTTTGTCTGTCAGCAGAACACTGATGCAGTGATAACAAGAGACAAGGAGGGAAAAAAGAGGGTAGTGTGCTGTATCAAAGGGTGAAGGAAAGGACAGCTGTGGAGATACAAAAGCAAATGATAAAGCAAGACAGAGACAGTGACAACAAGACTGAAATAAAGCCAGAGAGAGGAGGGAGGAAGGGAGGAAGGGAGGAAGGGAGGGAGGAAGGGAGGGAGGGAGAGTAATAGCTGACAAGAGCTATGTGAAATAATAGTGAAAGCCTGATAAAAGCAGAAAGACAGAACAAGAACATCTTTATAAAAAACGCAGAGATGAGAAAGATGTGGATTTTACTGCAGAGCAGCAACAGCTCAAACTGAGAATCAAAGAATAGAGGTTGCAGATGACAGTTTAGAGCAAAGCTAAGGCATACAAAATGATGATTTTCCTTGGGGAAAAGGGTGGAGAATGAATCAAGGTAAAAGAAAAAAGTCTAGAATACGTCTTCAAGTTGTTTGTTTTACTTTTTTTTGTCCTTCTCCTTCCAAAGTTTAAAAAAACTTGGAGAAAGAAAACGCCTAACTGGTCCTCACCACAGCTTTATCCCAGATGAGGGCCATTCGCTCCTCCACTCCGTTCACACCCTCTGGGATCTGAGTGAAGTCATCCTTGCCAATGGCCTTCTGGGCCACGCTGAAGGTACAGTGAGCACTGCCAGTCACACTCAGGTCTCCACTGGGAGACGAGGAAAAAACACACAAAAATACAGAGTTAAGATGAAATTACGCCAGCGCATCGCAATCTGTGTAGACTGTAAAGCTCTGCCATCACGAGGAAAGATTGTTGTGCCTCTCTTACTTGAGCCGGAGAGGCACAACAACACCGAGCAAGGACTGGGAGTAATTGCCAGAGTTTGTTCTTCCAGCACAAACCGTTACGAATGTTTCCTGTTTCCCTGTAACGCTGTAACTCACTTACCGGTCCAGTAACAACTGCTGATTTACCAAAATTTTTGATAAGAGTTTTTTTTTTTTTTTCACATGTATACAGACAACAGAACATGTAAACACATAAACATATAAACCGTGACAAAGTCAAAAATGAGCTCACTTATGGTAGATTTATTATAAGCTACAACTCTATCCACTATCGGGAGTTTATTTCTGACTCTCTTCATCTGGCCTGGATGAAGGAGAGGTTGCGCGGAGAGTAATGCCAATTAGCACTGTAATGAAATTAGTCAGGGTTTATCGTTTATCGTATGTTAACCATGGAGCTAATTGCTAATCCAGTTATTCTCATTTGTCTGTAGAAGTTGCAGAAACGTTTCAGTTAGTGCACATGCAAACTGAATGTTCACTCACAAGCAGTGTGTGGTTTGGATGGGAATGTATGTATATCCTCCTTTGCCTTTTGTTATGTTATATATGATACAACAATGATACATTACATACATACATCATGTTAAATACTTAGAAAATAGCTTCCATCCTGTCTCAACCAAGCACACGATGAACAACATTGCCACAGTTGTGATATGTACCTTGACAGCAGTGTGTTCAGATAGTCTGGAGTGGTGGGATCAGGGCTAAGAGGGGGTGATGTTACAAAAGACGCCGCCTTGGCCCAGTTCTTGCTCCAGTAATGCGTCCCATCAGTCCCCAGGCTGGCTGTGATTGGCTCCCCAAACACAACATTTCCTGGGAAAGAAATAGTGGTAAAACTTTGTTAAAGTATCAAATGTGAAGTGTATAAAACTGATTTATGTTAGTGATTCTTGGCATTTTCTGAATAGAGAAAATGAATCAGTCAAGACTGAATAATTTGTCAGCAGTTTAATCTCACTAAAAGCTTTGGTAATTCATCTGAGTGTTTGCAGGAGAGGAACCATGCCTAATCTCTGAAAAGCCAAACACCACCCTTGGCAATGTACAAATTTCACTTTGGCTCAATCGCAGCTGAGTCTGTACTTTCATGCATGATGAGCCAGGGTTTGATTCCTGTCACTAACACTCCTCTGTTAGGTCCCTCGCTCTGACACCTCACTGTTCCATGTCCTCCCCGGTTTACATGAATAGATCCAAACAAAAGGTGTCAAGCCCCTAAAGGCCCCTAATGTTTGGAGATGATGGATGCATGAAGAGGTCAGGTCTGAGGTCAGCACTAAAAACCTTTTCTTGGTTCATTCTCAAAAATTGTATATTTTGGGAATCCATTACAGCCAGGGAGGCAGCTTGGTTCACTCCTGCTGTTCTACTGTGAGGAACGGTCTGTGTGACAGCTGAACCACAGAAAAGACTGCTGAAGATAATAAAATAGCATCTTTTCTTCGTTCTGTCGAGCAGGGTCAAAGTCTGTGTACATCTGCAACCTCAAAGAGAAAAAACAGGCAGCTAAGTAATACTATCTAAAATTCATATCCGATGTAGTTTCTTGTTTGTTTGATCTGATTTGTACCAAGATTTCCCCAAAAAATTAAGCCAAATGAGAAATACATGTAAAAGCTGTTAACAATATTATAAAATAGAATCAAGCTCATGTTTTGTCTTATTTTAATGAGCAATGTGTGTGTTGAAGACTTTTTGGAGATCATGCAAAGATAGCCTTTATGCTGCTACAACTGTACTCTGATACACAATGTACTAAAGCACTGCAATCTCCACAGAAATAAAGTGTGTGACGCTCGAGAGATGGAACTCAATCTTTTCTATCATGGTTCCTGTGAGTCCATTTTCTTTTTTTTCCTCATTGTAAACTCTGCTGTCGGTGAAGCCGTTATTCACATGGTGGGAGAGAAATTACTTTTTTTTTTTTTTAAATGTAAATATCATGTAAAATATGTGTCAAGTACTTGTTGCAGCAGTGGGGGAGTGAAGTCTAAATGCCGCTCTTTTACCTTTTTTCCGGGCCTGTGAGATGATGTCAGCAGCACTCTTGCTCATGACCCGAGTCACATAGAGAGGACAGTTGGTTTGGCTGGCGATGGTGATGGCACGAAACACCGCCTCTGCCTCCAGCTACAGAAGGGACAGGACATTGTGGTTGACTTGGAAATGTTTTTCCCATTAAGAGTTTTTTTTTCTCAAATAAACTTAAAATATCTTAACCACAGCAAATTATGTATTTTTGGAGCCATATTATTTGAATTATTCATTTTTAACCAAAATGACAAGTGAAAGCTTATAATTTTAACATTCACTGGTGAGGTTAGGGATTTATTCAGTTACACACAGTTAGGACAGTTAGGACAAACAGACAAAAAGCACTGTAGTCCGTAATATGAATTAAAAACAAACACCTCTGGACACATTTTGGAGACACGTGTCTTCGCTGGAAAGCACCTGGCAGTTTACTGTGATTATTAAATTGTCAAGTGAGCAAGAACAACAAACAACTTTCTGTAAGAAATTGTACAGAAGTTGCCAGTAGAAAGTCAAGCATGCCTCCAGATGTGGCGACTGTCAAGCCTACATGTGTTTTGTAGCTTGCAAGGTGACGCAAACTATGTTGATTATTGTGCTCCAGTCCACAAGCTCAGCCTGGGTCCAATAACCAATAAATTAAAACCAAACAGGACACCAGGCACAGATAGAGCACTCATCCAACTTGGCCTCTGCTCAATTGAATTATGTTTCCAAGCTTTTGATTCCTAAGACTCCACTTAACTGCATGACACTGTGAGACTGGTGGGACGACCTCACTCCGCTGCACCACAGAGTGGAAAATCCCAGTCAAGCTAAAGGCAAGACAAGTTGCTGAGTTGAGAGCATGGCTTTCATTTCGCTGTTTGTCGAAGAAACATTAGCAGGAACAATTGGGGGAACGGGAGAGTTTTCACCCAACGCCTCTAATGCGTCTGAAACCACATGTTGCACAAACCAGAAAAATGTGCGCATGAAAGAAACGTCTCAGAACGTCATCGTGGACGGCGTGAGTGTGTGAGTGTGTGTGAGTTTGTGCCTGGCTGTGCTTGGACTGCAATAGGCTGTTTTTTTTATTTTTTTTATTTGAACTTTACTTAATCAAGAAGATCTCTTGAGATTGAAATCATTTTTGACTGACTCCTAGCCAAAAGGAAGCACATTTAATGTTTACATTATATAAAACAGCTAACATCGAAAAAACCACAGGCATTAAAACACATCAAAACACACAATATTACAATAAAAACTAAGTCTACTGTATGTATTAAAACAAATATACTCAGCTTTTTCAGTCTTTAAAACGTTCAAGACTAAATGCTTAACATAATTACTGTATAGGTGTGTGTACAGTGTGTGTGTTGTACCTCTTCTGGCCTGCTCAGCACGTGTCCCTCTGGTCCAGTGATACCCATCTGCAGCATGCGGGCCTGCTCCTGTTGCACAAACGCACAGAAAGTCGTCTGTTAGCTGCTCAGCTCACGGATGCATTTCAGGACTGTTTTTGTCGGTGTTCAGTGGTGTGAATGCTCGGGCTGATGTAAAGTTTTGGTAACGCTCCAAAATGATATTCAGGTTTTCTGCTTTTTTTTTCTGCTTGTGTGACCAGCAGTTTTACCAGTTTTATCATATATATATCATATATATATTATTATCAACCTGGGTTTTATTCTCATAATGTGACCAGTTTGACTTTGGGTCACGCTCTCTTTGCATTTACCACCTCTGTTGTGGAGATATGGGAAAAATGGATAAAACTACGCATATCAGGCCAAGCAGATCGCTTATCTCTGAGTCTGAATTAGCACAAAAAATTTGCTCCCTGGATTAGCTATTGTAGCTAACTTCATAGATGTCTACTCCTGACCTGAAATGGCTGTTCATTCATGTGCACATGCTGTTTTTTGGTTATACATGTGAGGCTGTAGGTCACTGTCAGTTTACCACATCTGTGCTACATAGGGAGGTAGTAGAAAACAAGAGAAGGCTTTGCTTCAATTTTTAAGAAATTTAAGAAAACCTAGAGAAATGGTTGGTTATCCAGTGGCTAACCATATTTACTCCAATCAGAGTGCATACACAAGAAGATGGATGATATGGGTGATGGAGAGTGGAAGCAGAGGCAGAGAGGCAGCTAGAGGACCGTCCCACAAGACGACACGTAAGTCAAGGAACCGGCAGTGTTCCTGCGGTCACTGCACTCCAAAGCCGCCCGGGGAGGAAAAAACTTTCACTGCTCGGAGTGGGACCCGCTGATGACAGACTTGGAAAATCTAGACGCGTCTACAGATGAGAGTGATCCCAGCTGTGTTACTACAAGAAACGAATTTGAAGCTGCGATCAACATTGATGTGCTGAAAATTTGTTCCACCTCCTCAAAATCAACCGGAAGAGCCCCGAATGGACAGAACAGTCAGCTCTTCATGTGGTAAGCAACAGCAACTACAACTGTTAAGACAGTAATCAAGCCTTTCAGGACGTTTTTGTACTACCGAAATGAATCATGCAGTACAAGAAACTATTAGTACTGAAGATTAACAGGTAGCTTTTTTGTTTAGCCAGCACGCTTTTGCAGAAGTAGCCACCTGTGCAGGTAGCTACCAACCACAGGCATGATGTCTGCTGACTTTTAATGTGGACTCCAAGTGTTTATTTGGAAAGCTTTAGAAGCTCATGCTACTGTCTCTGCATTAACCAAATCTCCACAGTGGAAGGTGTACATTAAAAAGTTAGCATGAACCAGGCTGGAGTTTTCTTGAAGGGGACAAATATTTTTCAAAAACCAAGATTTTCATGAATGAGAACTTTTAAGGAAATTTGAACTGGATTTTGTATATATGCAGGGAAAGTTGAAGTCATCGTTTTCCTCAAGGAAAGCAGCTAGCGGCCATAAAAGGAATTATAGCTTTAGGCACTTAGACAGTGGTTTCAGCACTTATCCCTCGTGGTAGCCACTTGTTAGAATTAAGAGCGGTCGTGTGCACATCCGCTACACCTCAGTGGGATAGGTGCTGGATACAGAAAAATCTTTATCCTACATTCACAGCTCCCTTAAACTAGTATGTGGGTACTCTTTGTATTCGCTATCACTTCATATCACACAACATGCCCTCTGTACCAACACAGGTCTAAACATGGCCTCTCTGTCTCAGGAGCTCTGCAGTAAAAGTCAGGTTGTGACATAATATGGGGGTTTAGACATTTTTGATCTTAAAGCTGATGGAAATCAGACTCTCTCTCAAAGTCCTAGTTTAAGGCTGGATATGCGAGCTGGGATTTGCGATGAATCAGATCCAACACACACACACACACACACACACACACACACACACACACAGTGATAGAATCCAGGCATGGTCTGGAGCTCTGACTAATACGAACCCTCTCAATCCACCAACTATTACAGTTCATTCACTTTCATTTGTCCGCAGTACGGCACAGCCCTGCGTAAACTACACCCACACATTACTGTCCTACATGAAACACATTGTCTGTCTCATCAGCGACTTTGTGTTTAGTCTGTAGGTGGTGAGATGTGCCGTGATAAGGCTCGACCAGACAGGTGAACTGAAGTGAACTTAGCTGAAATAAATCACATTAAACTAAAACAGATGACAGATTTGGACCCGAGTCAAGTAATTACAAGAGAGTGTGTAAAGAAAATGAGGCGGGGGAGAAAGGAGGAGGAAAAAGAAGGAAAAATGTTTACGAGGGGTGTCTGTAAGTTTATCCATGTTACCTCAGCAATGATCTCGCCATTCTCAGCGTGGACCTGAGCGATGCCTCCCCTCTCTGCCAAGAAGGTAAAGACCTCATAGAGCTGGAGAGGAAAACACATAGACACAGTGAAATTACAGTGGCACTGCTCTTATATTTAAAAATCCATGCCTAACTGTTTACACAAGAATCAGACACTCCTTTTTAAACCCCGGGGGTCACCCTTGAGCCACAATTTAAAAATGAAGCCCCGCAATTTACGTGACGTCTACCCGCGACAAGCTGCAATTATCGTGTGTGGTCTCCAGAAATGGTTAAACTCATGTGGGGCGGAGCTGCAAGTTGTTGCTATGTTGCTGTGCCGCAGTTCCTTAGCAAACTGCATGACATCAGTTTTTCAAGCTGGACTATTTCAGTTGCCTCATGCGCTCCTCTGACCAACCGAATTAGCCACAGCTGCTTGAGAAACACGGAGGGGCCCGCCTCGCACCGTCTGGGCTCACACTCTGTAGCAGCAACAGTAACAACATGAACTCACACTATACGTCGCAGGCTACAAGTTACATAAGGACAGGGTATTTCAAGGGAGAAAAAAAAAGAAGAAAAAGATTAATGCTTAGTTGGGTCTATATTCCAACTGCAGGTCATAATTTACTCACTTTTTTTAGACACTGCATCACCACTTAGAGCCAAACCATTTCCATGTTTTGATGCTTTTGCAACCATCCAGTCTCATAGCAAGTCAGCGACGATAGATTATCTGATTATGTTAATGGATTGGTTGAATAAAATAATGATATTTGAATTTTCGTACTAAGTGAAGCCAAGATATTACACAACTATAGTCACAGCCACACATACTGCACCACACATGTATTGATCGTGCGTGTTTACACCCAAAGTGTTAAAAATGTGCACCAGATTTCAGTTTGTGTACCTCACTGTTGCTCATCTGGTAGTAGTCCTTGTAAGCCATGTAGACCTGGAACGAGCTCACGCCTGTTAAAAAAGAAAAAAAAAAAAAAAACAGGGAAACAACACAATGAAGAAAATGGGAGAAATAGTTCTTAAAAAGGCCAAAGGTTAATGTGTCACAGTACCACAGTTGAACTATATTCAAGTTTATATAGACTTTTTACTTATTGTAACCTGTGTCTGGAAGCGTAGTTGTTGGAAATGTTGGAAATCAACAAAAAAAAACTGGGGAGTTTACATCTTTAATGTACTACAAAACCAAATGGCTTTTAGAAAAAAAAAAACACATTTAACTGCTTTTTAAAAAAAATGTAATGTCAATTGAGAAAAAAACGAACACGATCAGGTCCTACGTCACAGCCTACCTTTGTCCTTAATGAGGTTATCCAACTCCTGCTTTACGCTGTCATTCCAGTGGGTGATGTCCATATGGAGGGAGTAGTCGCAGCAGGCCTTCTCATCTGCCCACTGCCTCCACTGGTCAAAGGCCTCCATCAGGCTGCTCCCGGGCTCCGGGATCACATGGTCCACTGGAGGAGATGTGGATGTTTAGAGGAGAGAGGGCACAGGGATGAAAGGGTGAAGGGGGGATGGAAGGAGGAAGTTAGAAGTTTTGTAGGGAGGGGTTTAGGAGTAGAGGAAGGTGAGGGATGCAAAGAGGAAAGATGGCAGGTGGCATGAAACGAACAGACAGACAAAGAGGTGACAGAATGGGGTGGGGATAGTCACACGTAGGAAGATGAAGACAGGGCGGTGTCAGGATTTGTCTGCTGGTGTTTTTCTACTTTCTCCCTCTACAGTTTATCTTGCATAATCAGCTGTCTGTCTGAGTTCCCGCAGTGCTCAGCCAGTGGTGATCGCAAACCTTGTCAGATGTCACATTACATTTTGAACATCTTTGTCTGGGTGAGGCTCTCCTTGAAAAAAAAAAAAAACTTTTTTCAGTGGGACCTTTTTCAGCGGTGCAGTAAGGCGCTTTTGGGTGACAGTAACGGCACACGATATATTCAAGCTAGTAACTAGAGTATCTTTTACCCTTGCTGGAGTGTATAAACATGATATTTCCAATAGTATTTAATTGAAACTTCTGTTAGGATAGTCCCACAAAAGCAAAACCTCCCTGCTGAAACATGGATTATAACAGCAAAGGAGTATCATGCTCTTGCACATAAAAAATTACAAATAAAAACATGCATGTCTGTAAGATGAAGATTTAGTTAGTCGTTTATGTCTGCTTTCTACATTATTCACGGGCAAAGTAAATCCCCCTTTCAGTCACAGTGCACAAAATATCCCGCTCCGTCTTACTCAGCTGTAATGAAATAAGGCCTCCTGCTGGCTCGCCACCTGACCGGCTTCTTTATCTCATTAAGGAGGACCCAATCTGCTTATCTAGTCTTTGCATGTTGATAGGATAGAGCTGGAAATGGCAGTCACGAAAACAAAACGTTGTTTACTATGCCATACCATCTGAACGGTCACACAATCGCACAGCTTCATCTGTTCGCGGAGGAAGACATACGCAGTGTACGACGCACACAGGCACATACAAACCACAGTGCGCGCTTTCACTTTCTCTCTCACACATCACCCGCTGGAGTATAATCCCTCTGTGAATGGAGCCCATGAATAGAGCTTACTACAGTAACACGCCTGTTAGTGGCTGTGTCTGTCTGACACTGGCAAACAGGCAGCAGAGTCGGAGCCAGCTTTAGAAGAAGTTAATGGTATTAATGAGACTGTGGTATCTACCAGCTGTTGGCTGTGATAGCGTCTGGTCTCTAAACTACGGGCAGTGCACAAACACACACACACAAACTGATACTGTACACAGACAAGCATGAAGACACACACTGCTGCTCTATTTCTATGGGAGTAGTGTTTCACTCTAGGCCTCCCCCCGCCCCTCTTCCTCATTGCTATCCCCCCTTACACACAGTCTTTTGTATGGTCCCCTTTTGGAGAGCTGCCCAAAAACAGACTTCCCCCCCTTTTCTCTTTTCCTCTGTTGGGGTCTCTTCCCCCCCCCCCCTTTTTTTTTTTTTTTTTACTTTCCATCTGAAACTCATCCTTCACTGCGCGGACGATCCTTTCCTGCAGCCCTTACCGATCATGGTCGTGCCCCCGGCAAGAGCAGCCTTTGATCCCTGAGCAAAGTCATCCACGGTTGTGGTTCCACGGTACGGCATCTGGAAGTGGGTGTGGATGTCAATGCCACCCGGGATCACCATCTTTCCCTGGGCCTCGATGGTCTTCACACCACCGGGCACGATCAGGTTGTCGCCGATCTGCCTGTCGAGGGCAGATGATGTTGTCATTAAAGATGTTCACACAGCAGAAAATAAAGTGTACTTTACCTGGGCGTATTAATGCTTGTACTGTGCAATGACAGTGAACTAAATCTGAGATGTTACTACATTGAAGTTATGTTAAATTAAGCATTAAACTTTTATTTTGCCACAACATTTACAGCAATTTTTAGATCTGGTCCAGACTGGCTTTTTTTTTTTCCAATGGAAGGACATCTTTCTGAAACAATCAATGACGACGAAAACAAAAAAACAGTTCCTGACTTTAACATGACCGCAAAACAAAGTCAGCCAAGCTTGAAGCAGCACACTGTCACCATGTCAACACATCAACATTTCAACCCTGTTGTTCAGACTTTACGGAGGAGACAAGCCAGACAGGCAGGCAGGCAGGCAGAAGCCAGTGTCCCTGAGAGTTTGCCAGCAGCCCAATGGTCCAGAAGGCATCTGGGTGTTTGTTATGCAACACCAGGCTTTCTGTGGGTGCCTCTCTCTGAGCTGCCTGGCTGAGGGGCAGTGGGGACAAAGGGCCTATAACCGGAAAATCAAGCAGGAACAGGACAGAGAGTGAAGGAGAGGACAGGACAGACTGATTCGAGGAGAGACGTACCCTGGTCTCGTCTGATGGGGCAGAGACAGAGCTGGGGACTAGACACTCTAATTATAACTCCACTCCAAGGTGCAAGTGACCACCAGAAAGAAGGTCCGTTTGTCTGTTCATTTTCGATGAGCAGGACGCTCGTGTGCACGATCAAGCAGCTTGTGTTCATGCATTCATTGTTAAATTCAGTGTAGTTTTTCTTCTCTTCACTCTGGAGGAAGGGGTTCACTGTTATGTTTAGTTTGGGTTTTGGTTTGCCTGCCACCTCCCCTTCTACAAATTCTAATCGTAATTAAACACACTAATACATCACCTTTACGCTTCATCAACCTAGGTGTTATTCTCCTATGTTACTTTCCGTCAGACAGTTTGAGATTATTTCTGTTACACTGACATTTTTGGAAAACTCTCCATTCTTGTGGATGTGCCAAATCTCCAAAACAGCGAATGTGAGTAAAATCAAAACGGACAAAAATATGACAGTAAAGAACCGGAATTTCCCTTTAACATTTAGACAAACTGACCTGGACAAAACCATTTGATGGTACGATGTAAAACTTCATATTTTGTACTGCATAAGAAGAATTGTATTCCTCACAAAAATCTGCATTTTCATTAGAAGGATTCAAGAACGGATGAGAGCGGAGCAGAAACGAGGGCAGCGGAGGACTTACTTAATGAGGCCATCCTCCATGTAGATATCGGCATGGAAGGACTGGTCATCGTTCACGATCCTCCCGCCTTTGATCAGAAGCCTGTCGCTCTGTGGAGAGAATGATGAGGGGAAGGGAGGGACAAGAAGAAGGGATAAGAGAAATGTTAGAATTCAGTGCAAAATTCCTCCGGACAAAAGCCCCAGTTTTGGCTTCGCAACATCTCACGGGAAGACGATCTGACAGATTATTTGTGTTCTATGTTTGGGATTGCACAATGCTTCACTATTTCACATTTTATCATTTTATCCTCCGCTTTCCACTCGGAGGAGACGGACAATATTTCATTCATTCGTTCATTCATGGCTGGGAGGAGATGGGGCATGTTTGTCACTCTTGTACCATGTAAACACACTATGCACAGTTCAGCTCTGGACCACATTGTGGGCCCCCACCCCCACCCCCACCCACCCAGCTCTCCCTGTGGTCCTGTGCATCAAAGTGGTTTGATTCCCCCTGCAAGCAGCCCATATTTACATCGACGTTTTCTTCATATTCTTGTTAAATGAGCCTGTCAAATAATACAGAGCTTGCAGATCCTCTCTAGCAGTGTTCCACTATGGAAAATGTGCACAAATTTTTTTTCTTGGGTCAAACCAATGCAGTGACTTCATAGCCTCTTAAACATATACAATCATAGAAAACCAGCTCTCTGTTAACTTTGCTAGCTTAGCCTTCCTCTGCATGCATTTGTCATACATGCTTCACCATTTTCACTTCCTGATTAGTGTGGCATATTCACTAGTCATACCATTTTAAATGAGGAATGAGGAATTTCATCACAGTTCACACCAATTAATACATAACACTTATACCGTCCGAATACAGTAACTAATATAGATTATTGGTGCACAAAGTAATGCTTGCGATCATCATCATTGTAACTGTCGTCATGGTAGCTGCCTTCAAGCTCACAAAGGTAACACTAACTGGTAAAAATACAACTGTCTGGGTAAATCTGGGTGTGCCAGTCTGATCACATGTATGCTTTACAAAATCAGCAACCGCTTTTGAGGTGCTCCTTTTTTTCCACAACATGTTGAGGATTATTTTGCTTTGAAACAGCAGCCGTGGTGACCAGGTCTCCCAGAGGAAGTAAATCCTTCACGTTATGATAAGTTAATGATGAATGAATATGAAATCTGATTCCACGGGAAGATAGATGGAGCAGGTTCTATCTTCCATTCTCCTGTGTTAAATGACCTGGACAAGTCATGGTGATTTCAACCGTTTGCCGCAGGAAGCAGAGCTGAAGCTGCTTTAACCGACTGATCATGGATTAACATCTTAACCACGTTTATCCAGATCTTGTTATGCAACAATTCTAGCTGTGGATGTTATTTTTCCCAGCATAACCCATTTATACAAACAGACCAAATGCATTTCGCTTATATTGATTATTGATCGCTTCATGAGGAGGGATATTTTTAATACGCATGAGAAAATAACAATCCTTGTCACTGAATGTGTCGCAGACATCCCACTTTGGTGTGGAAAAAAAATGAAACAGCAGAGTGCTGTCACGTCTGAGGGACCCTTCAACCTCACATTTCGTCATGTGGTCCGATCTGGGCGTTGCCATGACGCCACACAGCCAGACATCAAATCTGCTGCTGCTGCCGCTGCACCACAGACTAACTCTAGCAGGCTGTTGTCATGGTAACGGGTTGACTGCAGGGAGAGAGACTAGAGAGGAGGAGGAGACTGGGCGACTGGTTGTGCTGACTTATTGGAAAGCCGGTTGACTGTGCAACTGGCTGTTGAACAGGGTGGAGGGGCTACGGGGATAGAGGGGCGGTTGTTGTTGGGTAGATGGGCACCTGTGCAGCCCAGTTGGTTGGGTGGTTGATCTGTGGGAAAACTGGTGGTTAATCACCTTGCCACATGAAGACAGGCTGAATTATTATGTCAGTGGAGTATAGTGAGTAAATTAGTCAATCAATCAACTAGTCAAAAATGATTTATCTCATCTTCATCTTATAGGATACTGGACTGACTTTATTTGGGCTTCAGGTTCTGTTTTTCAGCCGCCGCAAGGAAACTGAAGACGTCATCTTGGACTCTGGGCATTTTATAAACCAAACTATTAATTGCTAAAATAATCATGACTTAAATAAATCAATAATTCAAGTAACTGTTGGTTGCAATAATATGATACTCATGTTACAGCATCTTACAACCGGACACTTCTCACTGTTACACTTTCATTGTAATAATTGCTGCTGCAGCTCCTTCTACTTCCTAAGCTTTGGCACTGCTGATTAAACAAAAATTTACTGTGATGTTCATGTATGTGTTAATGAAGGGGGATTAGTCCCATCCCTGCAGGATCCTTGTTGCTGCTCTGATTCTTTGAGCTCCCTGTGCAGCCATTTTCTATAAACGGTAAATGACTGCGCTAAATCCATTTCATTCAACAATTCTGATAACCAATTAATAATTTAAGGTATCTCTCAAGCGAAAAATGCTAAATATTTTCTGATACCTGCTTTTGAAATGGGAAGATGCAATTCTTGGTTTTATTATGTCAAGTCAAGTTGAATGCTTTTGGGCTTTGGGCTGTTTTGGGGGCGGGACAAGCAGGATATCTATCAAATATATTAAATAGAATTGCAGATAACATTTGTTTTCATTAGTGATTGATCAGCTGATCATTTTGTTTAAAAGACATCAGAAAATCTGTGCAAAATGCCTGTTGTAATTTCTTACAAGGTGATCAATAAATCCATTAAATAAATGAATAAATGGTGAAAACAATCATTAGCTACAGCCTGTCAAAAAACAGCCTCTAATATAAAGCCTCAGTAATACATTCACATTCTGTAAAATGGCAGGACTTGGCTCCCTCAGACTTCCCTGTTCTCCCATCAGCACATATGTGGAGTGATTTACACCCTTGGCTGTGGACCCAGTGTTTCATCACTGTAATGAACTGCAGCCGCTCCCTCACACATCACAAAAAAAAAAAATAAATAAAATGAAAAATAAAAAAATGCATAATACACTTCTGTCTGTAGCTCAAATTATACAAGCTCCATATCTGCTGAGCTCATAAACACAAGCAGTGTGTGTATTCTTGCATCTTTGTGTTTGTGTGTGTGCGATGGTGATGGAGCAGTGTGAAACAGAGCCCAGAACCTTCCCAGGCAACCACACCCTGAAGCAACACATTACAACACACAGTCATCAGCGGCTGGAACATAGCACCAGTATAGATCATACTGTAGAGCACAGTGCCCTGAAACTGTCGCTCATTAGCTCGGACAGTTCCTTCCAAAGCAGAGCACTGCCCGGCTGCTTTAACTCCCTGCATTTGTAATGAACTTGAAAAGGGAGAGCATACTCATAACTTCATTTCACCTCTTTCACGGAAATACTGTGATATCATCTTAAATCTTGTCTAGATATAATCAAAGTCAACATCTTAAAATCCATAAACTAACAGAAATGCAGAAATGGCCTATATTTGAATAGTATAGTGATAAAACAACTAGCTGATTATTAATCTGTCAATCAATAAAAATTAAATGAGTTTAATTCAGGAATTTATTGAGCAAAAGTGCTAACATTCACTGTTTTCAGATTCTCAGATTCTCTCAGTTTCAATTAGTTTTCTTATCGATTACTCTTATCGATTATTTCTCCAATTGATCGATTAATCATTTAGTGTTAATAGCTTGTTTTCAAAACCTAAATATATAGAGTTTATAAGCGCACATGACAAAGAAGAGCAGCAGATCCTTCAGTGAATCCAAATTGATTGTGATTATGATGAATTGATTACGGCTAGTTGTTGCAGCTCTAAAGCAACTGTCAGATTAATCACAAACTCCCAGTGCTGACTCAGGCTAAACGCAGCTAGGAATGAGTCATCACAAAATGCTTGAGTCACTTGTTATGATAATAAATAGCATGCGTGTGCAGAAAATTAACAATATTGATAACTGATTAATCGTTTCAGTGAATAAATAAAAGAGGAATGATAAACTTTTGCTTCTGAAATGTGAGGATTTGTTGTTTTCCTCTGTTTTGTGTCGCTGGGAACTGAACACCTTTGGTCGGAGAAAACAACCAATTTAAGACAGAAGGTTTTTTTTCCATTTTCAAATATTTTATAGATGAAACCATTTGTTCATTCATTACTGAAAAAAGAAAAAAATGCTATGATAATAACGGCCAGTTTGAGCCTTTATACAGTAATAATGGATTATAACTCAGCAGCACAGACCTGCCCACATCAACTGCATCAGATGAGGAAAGAGTTTTTATCTGATTTATAATACTGCAGTGAGGGGTGTGTCCCCATGCATGGGTGCCTTACAGAAGTGCCTCAGCAGTCTCTCACTCTCACAGACACACACACACAAACACACACACTCATATTCCCATTTGTCAGTTACTGCCCACTCTCTGGTCTATAACAGCATGCAAGAGACCACAATCATTCGACAATCAATAGCTTTCCATTTCCATTACAACCCCGCAACTGTAGGTTTGCTGATTTTAGTATTCCTCAGTCGGTGCGTCTGCCAATGAAATACATGGTGAACTTTTTAGAACTGTAGACTGCATTTGATGTTAGCCTTTAGTTTTTTCTTTAGTCAGTGGAAAACTCCATGTTGAAATGCTTAACGTCAACAGCTTAAACCATTATGCAAAAATAAAACAGAGCAAATTTTCTGAATGGCAACAGGCATGTCCGAACTGTCACAGAATGTCAACAACACATAACTTAAATCTAAGTAGTGGTAGTGTTTGGCAGGGTGGGTGACCAGACTGTCAAGCCTTTTTTTAAAGACACATAATCTGAGACAGGAGTTTTTTCATTAACACTGCTTAATCACACTTCATAAATCTAAAGGCAGACAACATTTATTGGGGGTTTTTCCTTGATTTTTCTTTGAACAGGAAGCCTCAAACTGTCACATTCGCCAGCACTCGGGTCATTCGGCAACAAACAGCAACACGCTAAACTTCAATATATCATGGTAAATATAGCAAGTGACGGCTTGCTGTTTCCCAATGTTGCCAGTTATGAAGTCAGCGTGTGCCACATTACTGTTTTTTGTGTCTGAAATTATCCAGGAGTCTGTCATTTTTTCCAAATATGATTTCTCAGCATTTCTGCATTATTTTGACTAATTATATGAGAGTAACATGCAGACAGTACCTGCTCCTTTTTATGTTACTGTAAATGGAGCTATCATGTATAGGTTCTACGCACCCTAGCCAGTCGTGCCATTTTCTTCCCTAGGTAGCAAAACTCCTCTGACATGGAGTTAAACAGCCTGTGCTATTATGTGGTTATGGGAATAAACCTCACCATTTGTTACAACATTAACGAGACGGCATTATCCACATAATGAACAGACACCACAGTCATAATGCTGTTGGAATTTCTGTTGCAGCCCTGGCTTTGGCAAGGACGATTTACTGGAATTCAGTGGCTCTGGTGGTGTTCGTACGACAGAATCTGAGAGTCTGAGATGGGGCCGTGAGACCAAAACTGTTTCAAGATGGAGGATTCAGGTACGTACGACATCATAGTGTGCATATTTGTGATGTGCAACTAATGACATACTGTGCCTTTTTCTCATTAAGTCTTGATGAGAAACAAGAGCAAACACAATTCCCTACCCTGTTTGAAGCCTCAGTACTTTTGATTGTTCACTTCCCCCCAACAATATCAGGGAAAGAGACAAATATTGGCCTGTTCAAAATTTATACAAACAGATTTAAGCAGCTGCAGTGGTGAAGGACAGACCAAAGAGCCTTACACTGTGTCTTATTTTTCAATTTCAGGCATCCTGCCTAAATTGTCAAAGACAGACATTTTTATTTTGGATTTTGTTTTTATTTAACTAAAATCTGTGAGCATATATTTAGGCCACAGAGATTCATATCAGCTTGGAATAATGAAAAAATTCTATTGCTGGTCAAGTGAATTTGATCCTGGATTAGAACATTTACGCGAGGCATCAGTGATGTTGATCCTGATTTGCTCTGACCTTCCAAGGTCAGTGACCATGTCCTCGTTTGTCAGTCATGTCACTGCTACACCACCCAGTATTTGTAAGGGAAAAACATCTCTGTGGATGAGCTAGACACACTTATTGATAATAATGACAGAGTGTAGGTGTGTTCACACAGAAAGCAGAACACAAAGTTTATTTGCCATAAACAGCCAATATGCAGATTATGCAGACATTATGCTGCATTCAGGCAATGTTGATAGAATGGAAAGAACAAGAGAAACACTTATTCCAACTTGGAAGTGTTCACACATTAGATATTCCAGGTGGTTAGCCCTAGTGCTAACTGTAGCAGCGCTGTCAATTGGCCAAAATTGACCTTTAATTATTCCACATATGTGCAAACCATTCAAATATCTATTTTTGTGTTTTATGTCTAGAGTGCAAACCAATACAACGAGAGACATAGCTACTTGTATAGGTGCTCATTTGGGTGCATATCTTCGAGATTGCTAGTGCTGGAATAGTAGGCTAGGCTAACTGTAGCTTACATAGCTTGTAAACAACTTTATCTCGATTTCCACAAAATCAAAATCCAAAAACATTTCCAAAAGTTCAGCTCTCGCTCTCACAAAATGTTAATGGAGCTTGTTACTACCCTGTTAAAACGGCATATAATAAGGATGAGTTCACTAAGGTTAGTGCACTAGGCTTCTGTTCTTACTCATCTTCACTTCCATATGTGTACTTGCTCACTGTATGCACGCGTGTGTGACTGTGGCCTACTCTCAACACTTGGGTGCTGGGTAAACAGTAGAGGATTTGGTGTTTTCCTGCTGTAGGATTTCTTCAGCTGCGTGTTTCGACAAATCAGGACAAAGAGGGGGATTATCAAACATCACGCAAACATAACAACTTAACAACAAATCCTTATAGAAGGTTTATCCCGATACACTGAAACCAAAAAAAAATGCATACTAATGTCTGGCAATAATCTAAACAGATCAAATGGAAATTGGATGGTTTAGCAAACTGTGTGATTCTAGCTGCTTTACTCCTCTGAAGTCACTGGAAAAAGTAATTAAGTCATTTTTTTACCTTCCTAAACATCTTCCTTCTAGTGCTGACAAGCTCATCTATGAGATTCCTGGCAACAAAGTAGAGTAAAGTTCAGGTGGAAAAAATATCTTGTCATTCAACTCTTAAAAAACAAAGCACCAAAAATAACGCACCTCTCACTGCACAGGAAACTGTCATTTTCTGTTACACGAGCCAACAGTAATCAAAAATAGACGGCAGGATGTTGTTCTTGTACTACTACCCCAATATCCACTGACAACTTTTTTCCACCTCCACCAGACTGGAGGGAGAAGCGCTCATAGAACTGGGATGCAAATGAATAATAACCATTCCTCTGTGCTTAATAAGTGGGAATGGTCCTGGAAAAGTCCACAGCTACAAAGCAGACCAAAGGCTCTGAGAGGACATTCAAGGAGAGACCTCCATTGGCTGTGACAGAGACCGTTGTGTGGGTGGAGAGAGCAACAGGGAGGCAGGCAGAGACCATTGGAAGAGGGAAGTCATCCTGAATGTTCACCCAGTGCCTTTTCTTCAGCCCTGTTGCCTAGCGAGCAAAAATATTTACTCTTTACCAAAAACTGCACAGGATTTTTTTTTTCATTCTGGAAGAGTGAAAACAATGAGACTTATCAATCTTAATTAATTGCAGAGGCTCCTGCCAGCCACAGTCTTTGAGGAATCTTGTTTGACTGGAATGTTGATCTTGTGATAGGCAGGAATAGTGTAACCATGGCGATGGGGGAAAAAAAAAACAGTCTGGATCTGATTGGGCAAGACAGGTTGAATTATAAACTCTTTCAGTCAAAGTGTCTGTTTGTGTGTGTGACTGAATTTAAGTGTGTCAAATCACATCCCCACACGACAAACCAAACAGGGGTTGTATTTTCCTGCCATCACAGCTGTATATCGGTTGTCATGGTGAGTCGCACGGCAACGTCTGGGTGGCCACGGGTTATTTTGTTTGCGCTCGAGCCCACTTTGCTGCAGCCTGCATGGCGATGGCACAGTCTGTTGTGGTGGGGCCCTGTTTTGTGGTGCGTCAACAGGGGGAACGGGTTTCATTTCCTAGTGCAGAGCCACCGAGCTTCATGCCCACAGATGCTCATTCCAGCTGGAGGGGATTACTGATGACATGTACCAGCCTGGAACAACACTGAGGCTGCTGTGAGAGGGTATGAGGGAAGGGAAGAACCACACCTAGAAATCTGACAGAGCCACTCTGGCTGAGAGCAGACATAAGGAAACAGCTGGAACAGACTGGACAAGCATGGAAATACAGAGGGAAAGTCTGGGAGGGAAAGAGGGTTAGAAACGGGTATAGTAGTTATGGTCTTTCTGTGTAAGTATGACTGTGGGATGTTCAAAACAGATAATTTATTCTTACTTATGTTCTAAGTGTATCTCTCAAGGCCAGTGACACCAACATTGTAAATTAGTTAAAGAGTTTCTAATACATTCAATGCATACTTTCAGACATTCACAGATTAGTAGTGCAAAGACTCAAGCCAATGCGATTCTACCAAAGACAAAAAATCTTTAAAAATGTGTCACAAATATATATATATATGTCTTTTTTGTTTTTTAAGTTCCTCTCCAGACATGTTTTAAACTATCTAAAAATACTTATTGAGAAATTCTGGATAAGGCCTTGTGCCCCGCCCACCACCACTACGCATGCTAGGTTGAAAGAGCAGTGCGTATCAAGATGGTTGGCGGAGGGAAAATCCGAGAGACTTATCTGAGCCACAGTCAGACCCAGACTCGGGAGACTGTTGAGCTTGTTGTGACAAAAATTGGCGACTAGAATAAATATCAGAACGGTAAGTCGTAGTTATTTGATTATGTTGTTTGTTAGCTTGTAACAGGCAGTGGTTGACACGGTGTTAGTGGCTGTGCTAGCTCAAACTCTTGCTCTCTGCTCCCACAAGGTTTCAGTGACTGGTGAAAGAGCAGATAGATGGTTAGTGTTAGAGATAAACAGTCAGACCAAGACTCAGATGAGAATTTTGTTGTGACCAAAATTGGCGACATATCAGAATGGTTAGCATAGTTAGCATCTTTTATTTATTTACGTTGTTTGTTAGCTCGTAACTGGCAGTGTTATCGGTTGTGCTAATGCAAACTCTAGCTCTCTGTACTGACAAGGTTTCAGATTTATTTTGCCGCTCTCTCGTCCCCACAAGTTGACGGGATTGGTTCCTTAGGTTTGTTAAGTATGAAACTCTGGCTGTCCGAATCTGTTTTTATGATCATTGGTTCACTGCAGTTCCAAGGTGGAAACACTCAGTCATGGTGTTGACTGATTATTTTGCACATGATATGTCTTGTATTATATATTAAAAAAAAACACCATACGGACATATTAACAGAGTCAAACACTTGATTTTCATCAGAAGGGGTTTGGATAATGATGGAGGTTTATGGCATAAATGAATAAGCAAAACCAGATTCCGGTTACACAGACAACATTTGTTCAAATGATCATTATTGTTGTTTTTTTAATGACAAACGCTGAAGATAAGGAAAAACTAGAACATTCCCAGGCTTATCCTTCAAGTTATATCATTACATCAGTCCCAATTTTTGATGCTATTTACGGCCGATATTTTTTCAGCAATGGCCATTCAGTGTATTTGCGTAACTGTTTCTCTATGTAGTAGTTGTCATTGTTACCGGCACCGCCCATCTCAAGGAATTCACAGGAAGTGAATGCCAGCTGGTGCAGTTGTAATTCAATCATGAAGTCAGTTTTATTGTGTTGGATCACATTGTTGACTGTCGTCTTTGTTAAAACAACATAACGGGATGGATTTTTTCAGGCCACGGTTTGTTTCTGAGTAAAGCTGCTCACAGCGTGTTTGCTGGCTGATGTAGGTATCATTTTGAAATGCACTTGCCATTACCACCAGTAACCACAGCGGTCGCCACATCAGGCAGAACTGAAATCTTCAGAATAATAACTTCAGTTTATTGGAGGAAGGACTGGACTACCATGAAATGATGAGAACAAACAGTGGTAAATCAGTGTGAAAACTGTGGTGTGGGGTGATGCCACCATATCGCTGCACTTACTCAAGTTAACACGTTAGTTACAACTGGATGAAGCTTGTCTTTGAGCATTGCAACAACCTCCCAAATGAAAAATTTAACCTCAGTACCCCCCCAGATATCATGTATCTTGAGACCATCAAGCTGCACAAAACTTGCTGGTGTTAGCAATCTTTCCGGTCTGTGATTTCTTGCCTCAGTATCAAACTAAGAGGAGAGGAGACTGATCTTATCTCGGTGAGTCTAGTGCTCTCCATTGCAGCATTGCCCTCTGATTCTGTCTGTGGATATGGGTGTTTTGATATAAATACTACGCCTTTCAGAGGTTAAATGCCCCAGAATTCTGGCATAAAAACAGAGCCAAAGGAAGAAACACCCAACCTCTCTGTAGGGCGTTGGTAAAATTCAAATTTCCATCCCTATAATACCTTGGAAATTCTGGCCCACCTTAGCATATTATAGTAGAGACATGCCCTACTTTAAGATGACTGACATCAAGAGACTCCTCAAAATAGGGATACAGAATACAGGACGTCTACAGGATAAAGCTACTCCAGTCTTCCCCCAAATCCCCCCTTTGGTGTGGTATCAGCTGAGAAGACGAGACAAAGGCTGTGGCTCCCACAGCTGGGCAACACACCCTTGACTGCAGCCTGAGCTGCAACAATGAAAACTAGAAGGCAGGCATTTTGGACTCACATACACACACATACACACAGAAGGAGAGGGAGTGGGAGAGGTTTCTCTGCAGTTGTAACACACGCCAGCACGCAGCTGCCTGGCTGGTTCTGTGAAACGCCAGCAATCGACACCAATGGCTGTGCAACACCAGTTCAACCTCCACCCTTGATGCTCTGACAGGAGTCTGAGTCTTTCTCCTTCTGGTGATGCAAGAATACAAGAGCCCCATTACAAGGCCGGCTTATCACAGCTCATCACAAATGGGCGTGTACCCCCCCCTCCCTTCCCCCAACCCCCACCTCTCCTTTCCTCCTCTCCCTCTCACTCTCCTCTGCACCAGCCTGCAACATGAACAGAAGCCCATGTCTGAAGTCTGCAGGGGACACATTTTATCCCGCACATGAAAATAAATGGGGCCCTTTGAGGAAATAATGAGCTGAAGCACAAAAATGGGAAATTATTTTATAGAAATCACTTTTGTTCTATTATTTGCCGATTAACAATCAGGAGACAATATGATTGAGCTATAATATCATTAGGATGCTTTTAAGTGTGTTACTAAAAACACTGCATTAAAATGGCAAGGAAAGCTCATTAACAATGAGACTACTGTTCAATAGACTCCCACATCAATGATCAATTAGGCCCAGAATAAATCCATGACAGGAAGGGCTGAACACATTCTTGTCAAAATGGCTAAAACGTGATTTTCATCGCTTCACTGAAATGGAAAAAAAGTAAGATACATATAGGGGTTGTGAATATGCTATAAAGCACATTAATGCAATGTAATAATGATATGCTGCCAAGGCACATTTGAAAATGATCAAAATGATCGGGTCACTATGAACTCGCAGCTCTGCGCTGCAGACAGCAGACAGTCCCTGCAGAAGCATTACAGTGATTTTTTAAGGGCGAGCCGGCTCGACACACGCATGGATACCCTCAACAAAGAAGATGCAGGACACCTTTAAGAAAACGCCTTTATCTCCCTGCCTCACTGTCACTGTGGCGGCCACTCATGCCATTTCGTCGTGCGCATTTTTTTTTCATCGGCTTCCTGCGGTCAAGTCTGACAATAGAAAAGACAAATTACAAGCCCGGAGTCGTGCTGGGGGCAGCGATATAGACGACAGTATGTTTAAGATACATCGACGCGGTGATTGAAATATTGCAATCCCGGAGATTTGCAACAGCAGGCATCAAAGTTCCTATAGTCAATGAGGCATAAATAACTCCTTTACTCACTGTGATCTTTGGGATGTTCTTTTTTCCTTGATAAGACATTTTTCGTTCGGTTCCACCTTCAAAATCAAGCTTTAAAAAACGGTATTCCCTCTTTACGGATGCTGCAGCGGCCCTCGCCTGGATGGGAGCTTCAGGGAATGGTCGCCCCTCTGTCAGTGCGATGTAAAGTGCCTCGCAGAGTGCTATAGGAGCGTCTCTGGTCCAGTCACCCGGCCCCTCCCTCAATAGGCTCAATTGGAAAGAGGCGGTGTGACAATCTTTCCACTGGAGGGCGCAGTGGAGCAGCTGGTGATCAGTCTGCAGCCACCATCCAGTTGTCTGCATGACTGAGCTGTCGCACATTCTTCCTCGCACATATACAGCACATATCAAATTATATTAGTGATTATTAGCCGGAGGTCATTCTTCTCTCGTAAACATCAAGTTGACCTGAATTAGCTGGTTTAAAAATTCACACCCATGTTCTCTCTGTGTATCCCTTGCCAAAGTCACTCAAGAGATGAACTGTTAGCCATTAGATTAGAATAAATTGCACTGTACTGTATAGGCAAAAGGAAGCAGCAAAAGCAAGACTCTCTAATCCAGGGAGAGTAGAAATCATCATCATCATACTCATTATTAAATCCTCATTATTAACATTAAAGGCTGAAAATATTCAGCTACTTTAAAACCTAACTGCACCATTGCAATACTGCTAACCATATAGGTATATACTGAATGAATAAACATTTACCAGTTTGCAAAATAAATTCACTGAGCTGTTGATACAAGGAAGGATAGTATATGACCAAACTTGTTTTGATTGAAAATTTGAAAATCTTAAAAGAAAAAGAAAAACACATTTATTTTAAATTCAAACATGTTCTATGTCTTATTTAAAAAGCACAAACAAATCTAATTATATGAACAAATTCCAGGTCACATTTTCTGTTTAAATAGAAATATTATATTATATTCGAGTAGGTTAGAGTGTAAATCTTTTCCAGTTATTACCTACAAGATTGTGTGGTTTTGTTTTTGTGAACACAGAGGAGGGGCAAAATGGTGGAGCAGCTGTCACAGAGCCTGTCCACCACATTACACACCCCACATGTCTACTCCCCACGACACACACACACACACACACACACACACACACACACAGAAAGACTCTCTCCCTCTCTCTGCATGTCCCCACCCAGCCATGTGTCTCTATTGTTTGGACTTAAAGTGGACCCCCCCAACCCCCCTCACCCCATCACCCCCACCCCACACACACACACACACATACTCACCCTCCACTCCACCAGCACTCCCCTCCTCAGCACTAATGCACTCATACCGGCGTGCACGTGACTGACACAAGTGCATGTGTATAAATTATAAACTGAAAAAAATCATAGTCAAATTCAGTACATACTCTTAATAGCTTCCAAGAAGAAAAACGTAGATTAACAGCACAGAAGATTTGAAGTTAAATGTTTAAAGGCTTTATTTGTATAATTATGTGTACGCTTCATTTAACAATAATTCAAAGAAATTATGGGCCGCAATGAAAAATCATCATCCATGTGGTTAATGTCATACGCTGACCATCTCAACATATAAGATGCAGATAGGCCTATCTATCTAGGCCTATATGAGGTGTTCTTATAAAGATGATAAAAAAAATAATAATTTTGGAGGAAAACACTTTCTCTGTATTTAGATGTCAAAACAAAAAAAACGAAACAAAAAATCTCAATAAATTGCTCCATGTTACTTACAGGATAAATAACAACACTACTACTACTACTAATAAAGGTTTTAACTGTCATATATGCTCATAATTGAGGGATGAGTCATTTAAAGAGGATTAAAAAAGGGAATCATTGCACAATTAGTTCATGTTGTGTGTCTCATAGCAAAAATCTACAAGTGTTGATGCTTGAAGTGCATGCATGTGTAACACATTGGCCAGTTTACTACATTTATTTTCAAAATATCTCATCCTCTAAACATTTTAGCGTAGCATCTCACCATGAACATCCTTTCACAAGCACAATTTTTTTATACTGGGTTGGGAGATAAATATTTTTGAAATAGATTTGGTTGTTAAAAGGACGCAGCTCCTGCATGCTGACATGTCCTTTCATGGCAGTGAGGGAGTAAGGCATTACCTCAGCATTCCCAGGGCCTTGGAGAATGCGTCAACAACGCACTTGAAGTTTGCAGGCCTGCTACCTCTGCAGACCACATTAACCAGCTGACACTGACAGACAGGCAGGGGGCGGACAGATCAAGGATGCAGAAGAGACTCTGTCGGGTCATCGAAGCCGTACCAGCGGGCTTGCTACCTTGGTGGCCTCAAATGGAAAAGAGAACTGATAAACTTTCACCAGCAATCATATTAAGAGACACCATTAACCTATACCCATCAGCATGATCATGTTTCGTGCTCTCGCTAATGTGTCATCACTTCATACCAAAGGATACAGGATGAATTTAGGAAGGACACCGGTGACAGTACAGCGTACTCTCATTGCTATTTTTTTGATGAAGGTTTTGAATTCAGTGCTTATGAGATTTAGTTTATGACTTCCTCTGGGTGAGAACAACAACATACACACCATCACAAGGATCATGTTTGGTTCATGGGGCAAATCTTAGTGGGATTAAAAGGGAACTTCAGCAATTTTGTCATACATTTCCATAAAATTGGGGGATTTTTTTCAAAAAAAAAAAAAAAGATGGTCAACATGCAAGCAGCAGAGTTCAAGCTCCAAAAACACTCAAGCCTACATTTCCCATAATGCAACTCGACAACTCCCTTTGTTGTACTGAGTTACACACCCTTTTTTTTTATATAAACCTGACACTCCAGTATGTAGCACAGTCTTTCTGAACTGTCTCTGAATCAGGATTATAGTTGAATGTTTTACCTACTGCACCTTTAATAATTGACCTGTGGGATACTGTCATAATTTACATTGCACCCTACACCCGTGCATATGGACAAGCTTAAACGTATCAGCGCATAGGTGTGCCTGTACTTTATGTGTGTGTCAGTGTGGATGTAAGTGTGTAAAGTGCCTCTCCCAGTCTGACTTCCACCCTGCAGAACAATAAAGAGGAGAAGGGAAGCGGGGGTGGAGGGGTTGGGGGGCTCATCCCTAAAACAGGCCAACCAGGCCAACCAGGCCAACCAGGCCAACCAGGCATCTGGCTGGCCACTCCCCATTATTCACTTCATTACAGCAGCTGATTACCCTAATTAGCTCACCAGACAGGAAGAAACCAGTAACATATACAAATATGATCATTATTGTTTACTATTACTGCATCCACCAAAGCTTATTCAATATAGACAATTACTTTGCTATAGCTATAAGATAGCCATGCATTAACCCCTGACCACCAACAGACTGCAGCTTTATAATGTCAAAGACATTCTGAATGAGATGAAAAGGCATTGAAACTGGGAAAAGAGACACTGGCTTTTCCACTTATCATTAGTTTGCATGTTGAGCCTGACTGGCATCCAGAGTGTACTAAATAATATCAGAAGAGTAAGCATGCCCTGTCTCTGCTGTCAGTCTGATGTCCTCACAAAGTTTCTACACCAAGCAAAAAAACAAAAACAAAACACACACACACAGCCTAACTCTTGTCTGTTGAATTCTGCTGAATCATCTGGTTACCTCAGGAGGTGCAATATTGCAGTTCAGCATCAGGCCACAAGGGGGAAATTGGCTGCCGGCCACACTGAAGATTTCTACATTCATGCTTAGGGGAAAAACTTCATTTTTATACCATAATGGACTGTGACAGTAAAGGCTGTAAAAGGCAGGATACAGTTTATATTTAGAATTCAGAAGAGACAAATCAAAATGTATCGTGAGGATTCAAATGCAGATAGATGGAGATAGGTTGGTGAGGGTGTGCGTGCCAAAGAGTCTGCTGTCTGGCAGAGAATCAATGACAGCACAGAAATCACTGATGCATAAATGATGAGGACAAACCGTTCAACCACAACAGTTAGAAAAGTAAGGTAAAAAAGTATTTTCAAGAAAACTTTTCTCATTTCTACCATAGATAATTTATCAGTATTCCCAAGTCTCCAGTGAATCCAACAGAGGGAGATAAGAGATCTGCCACGACAGCAGACTGTTTTGTTTTACCTTCACTGTGCCCTTAGACTCGGATCGAGCAGTATTTCAGTTGTGGGAATGGTAAGTGGGACTGGCATCAAAGGGCAACACAATACATAACAGAGCGTCTAGACATTCAAATGAATTTACTTTAAGTGATTATCTAGAAATTTTCCAATTAAGATTCTAAAAATTCCAAGAGCTCTTGGTGGGAAAATGTATGATACTATACTATTTTTCATTGGTATCCTCTAAAGCAATACACACCATTTAGCAGCACGATTACAGCAAACGCAATCAATGCTGCCGGTGATCTCAGACAAGGGTTGACGTCAGGCTGATAATAACTTTATGCATTTAAGCATATTACATTTTATTTGATTCTATTTGACTCTAATCTATGACATTGGATAATTTGATAATGTTTTAACTCTTTCCTGCTCCCTCACATTTGAACTTTATTGCTTTAAATCATTACTTTTGATTTCTCTTTTTGGAAAACACATCTTCTGCAGCAAAAACGAAAAAGACAGACTTGAGGACGGATCGTTTGGTTTTTTGTCTTTGTCATTGTGACAGTTGGCTTCACTTTGCTCTGGTGCTGAACATTTCAAACCCTGCGTCTCTCTGTGCCTCTCTCTCCATGGTGCTGAAACATTAAAGCCCAGCCTCTCCTTGAATGTCTCACCGTGGTGCCACACACACATGACATCATCAAAACATTCTGGTCACTGAGGACACCTATGATTTCTAGCAACAACAGGCCTTCTTCTACTGCCGACAGTCTATGATTTCTAGCAACAACAGGCCTTTTTTCACTGAAGACAGTTTGACGTAAGGAAAGCACAGGTCTAAATAATAAAATCAATGATGGTTTAATTCCATTTAGCTGCTTCAGTTTCAGGATCCTGGTATCGTGCATGCTGGCTCACTGTCACACTGTGATGGCAAATGACTGTGTGTTTCCATCCACTACTGTTATGCGAATAAAAGGAGTGAGTGGCCCTAATTCTCCATTAAACTGTTGCAGGAGAAGAATGCGATGATGTAATGAAAAGAGAACCAGCCACGGTGGAAAACAAAGTTAAAAAACATAATGGAGAATGACATTTATGTTTCGCTCCACACAGATCTGATGTTTTCATCTGCTGCCATTTTTCATCTCTTCAGTGGACAATAAAAAATAAATAAATGAAAAAAAAGTATTATTTTGACATATATTAAGGTTGCAATATGAGTCACACTTTCAGTTGGAATGGCCATTTTTGCATTTCATTGTTACTGCAAAAAATAAAATAAAAAAATGATAATGATATGATTTTTGTTGGGGCTGGTAACAAACAAGCCTGTTCCCTTACGTGTGGAGAATATGATTTGTATTGCTGTAACACTATGATGCTTCATTTATGGTATGTTGTGACACATTATACCTTTATCAAAAGAAGAAAAAGAAAAAAAAGAAAGAAAAAAGCTGCTCCTTTGATTTGGATATTGCACTTGGCCATATTGCAATTTTGATAACATTTAGATGAATTGTTCAGACCTAGTGGACACCTCAGTCACATGCTTCATGTAGATCATGATTTATTCTCTAAGTCTGTTTCTATTGTCACACTGATACACCATTGGTACACCAACTTTTCCACCTAAGCCAAGCATAAACATTTTTTTTCTGTGATATATGAAGTATTTTTTTTAACTCTTTGGAAGAAAAATGTCAGGCAAGTAAAATGGCAAGTATGACAATTTTTTCAGTAATTAATGAGACAGCACACTGTACTGAACCACACTGAACTTGATGGGACTTTCTGTTGCTAATGATAGAAAGTCTAATTCTGCTACCACCACATGCACCACTAGATCTACCTGTATGACCCCTTCTCAGCCATATATAATCAGCTCTTACATGATAGCAATTGAACAAAATCACCTATACCAACACCCACCATGAACATCTTTACCATAGCAACCACCTGAAAACTCCCTAGATTTCTCATGCAGAAGGCACTATGTGATTATTAGCTGTTCCGATTATTTTATGCCACTGAGATGCACATGCTATAGATGAATTTTTTCAAACTGTACGTACTGCAGGTTTTAAAGTAAGAAAAATGCTCATATTTCTCAATTACAGTTGGTGTGTGTTACACTTCTAACCTGTGTGGTATGAAACAACAAAATATAAACCTGGATTTAGTTGTCCAACTACTTGTGACTTCACTCCTCTCTACTAGGGCTACACTATGTCACCAGCTTGCATTTGAGCTTGTTGTTTTAATGGACCAGTTGTCACAAAAATAGCAGGTCAATATGTTGCTGAATGTGTGGGCACAACACTTGTTGCACTTTCTCTGCAGCCAAATATTTAGCATCACGGTCGCCAGCTCTGTGGTTTCACTTAAACAGAAGTAATGTCTGCAGAGGCCCAGGGTTGTAGCGATGACAGAAATTTTCATTGGTCCAGCCTTGAGGCTTTCCAGTCTGTGGCCTTGGTTACTTGAGTTTTTTTTTTTTTCTTCATTACATTGTCTTAATACATTGGCTGAGTTCCCCTGCAGTATTCTTCAAGGGTTTAAGAATAATAGTAGCCAAACAAACGTTGTTGAATGTTGGCTGTGGGTGGTAAGACTCGTTTCCCAGTCATTTTGGCAGACTGTGTGTATTTTTTAAATTCACTGAGAAATTGAATTTGCTCCTTACTCCACTCATGGCTGTTAACTATTTGTTTCATACTATTTGAAGCCCCATGACTAAGATACTGTATCTATTCTGCAATGCTGTTAAATCATCTCTCTTTTTTCAGGAAGCTTTATCATCATAATCAGTTAGGCCATTTAGTGATGTGGCAGAATGAAGCATCCAAAGCCAAGATGAAGTACAGACTTTATTAAGGTGTGGCCCACAGCCTGACAGCGTCAGTGTCAGTGGGAGTTCATTAGTAAGTTAATTGTGTTTGTATAACTAGAAGGCTGTGAGCCTATAGGCTACAGAGGTCGTTTCCATTTTTAGCTCACAAATCTTATTTCTTTTCTTATATCTTATATTTCATATCTGCTCTGCAATTAACCATCATAAAACATCACTTATTAAATAAATAAGGAACCAGGAAGGAGAAAGTAAAACTAACAGGCACAACAGTGACACACAGTGAGGAAACCAGCCCTGTCATTTACACATGCTGCAGCCAGTCACGCAAAAGTTAAAAAAAGTCCCCTTACCTCCTCATCTCCCAGGTTCTGCAACACTTCTTTAGCACCGCTGGTTCTTATCTCAACCTGAGCTGAGTCTTTCCCTCGTTGCCTGCTTGCAGCGGGACTTCCAACACCAGAGGAGCTCCTGCTGTCACTCGCCGGGCTCCTCGCCTCCCGACCGGTCTCTCGTTTCGCGGTCCTCGGGGTGCGGGAGCCCCTCTGGCCGACGCTCAGGGCATCAAAGTCTATGGTTTTACTCTCAAACGCGCCCTCGACGCTGCAAAACAAGCCGCCGTATTTCTGCCGGGGGACCTGGTCGGCCGTGCCGGGTCGGGCGAGATAAACCGGCAGGTCGTCCTCTGCCATGTCCCAGTTTCCCCTGCGCTCTGCCATGGTGGAGCCCTGCACAAAGTGACCGAGAAAGACGGTGAAACTAGTGCTCAAGTGGTGTGTGCCTGCTAGTGTGAGTGTGCGTGTGTGTGTGTGTGTATGTGTGTGTGTGTGTGTGTATGTGTCGTGCTGCGAGGAAGCCAGGGCAGACAGGCAGGCAGGAGTTGAGTTAAAGCCAGAGGTGGCACTGTAGTGGCGGTGACGCCAGATGCAAAGGAAGCTTATGGTTTTATATCAGATATTTCTTTTTATAAATAAGTTTCATTGATTGGATTGTGGACTTGGGTCTTTTTGTTTTGAGTTAGTTTTTTAAATCAGCCAGTGAGATTAACTAAGTGGACACAGGTGCGTGAGTGTGAAAGGAGCTGTCCTTTTCAGCACCACTTAAGACGCCACACGCGCACCCACCACGCTCACCACCCCCACCCACCACCCCCCTCTGGCTTGGTGAAAACACTTCACCTCAAAGTAGGATAAAAGCTGGTGCTTCCTCGCGTGTGTATGTGTGTGTGTGTCAGAGCCTTCTGCAGCAACACCCTGGGGTGATTACTCTACGCCAGCACAAATGAGACAGGATCGTGTCAGCACCGCGGGAGACAAGCAGCTTTCAGGCTAGAGGGTCTCAAACTGAGAGACTGCTGAGTCAAGGGAGCTACAAAAGGGGGTAAGCAGGAGTCAACGCCGTCACTCAGTCAACAGGAGGGCAATTATGTAACGGGCCCATATATCAGCATGTTTCACAAGTCTGAAAACAAGCCTGTACAAACCAGTTAAATTCTGAAAAACTTACATCTGCCTTGAACTACACTGAACCGCAGCCAGTGTGCATTATCTTCCTAAGACTAATGAGAAGGAATCCCATTAAAATTATAATTCACTGCCTTCTTATCTGCCAAAATTCCACTCAGAATTGTTGTTTTTGATAAATAAAAAAGTGGAAAAAAAAAAATAATAATAATCGCAGCTCAGTCCTGAACAGCATACAGTCTTGAACGGTACACAGCATGGCTTTGGTTCAGCTCATAGGTGGAGGGCTGGGGTGGAAATTTTTCATCAGGTGGATTAGAAATAACATGTGGCTGCCCTCAGAGATCCCATTGAAGTGCAAAGTGTGTGTGTGTGAGAGAGAGAGAGAGAGAGAAAGAGACAGAGAGCACACAGTCCACAGAGATGAGAAAGAGTCTCAAGGTCAGTCACACTGTCGGCTGCAGTGAAGTCAAACAGGGCCTGTCCTCAAGTCTCATCTAACAGGTTGTCATCAATGTTTTTCAGGCAGGGAGCCACTGCAGTCACGCCAGCATCCAGTGTTCTGTTGAACCCCTGTCAAACCAAAGAAAAAAAACAAACACAAACTCATGCATGGCAACCAAACTTAAACTTTTTAAATCCGTGACCCTGATGATGAAAAGTGAGTACGTTTCTAAGCAAGAGGAGGACATCTTTTTGAACATTTCTTATCCTTTTGCAAATATATGCTAGCATGAAGGAAATGACTGCTAGACATTAAATACAGGATCATGCAGATTACAAAACTCAAAATGAGAAGGAAAAATGTGCCATACATGTTCTTTTGTTGTTATCTTATTTCATAGCAGCTGACCCTTGCAATATCTGCAGATCAGAGAAAAAGCATGGGAAGGAAAAGAAAAAGAAACCATCATGCACTAAATTCTGAAAAGACGGCTTTGTGGAGATTTTTTTTTGTCATGGGACTGAAGCTGGGTAAAATATGATAAGTTGCTCTTATTTCCACACATTCCTTGCTGAATACCACTGTCGCAGTTCCTGTGGCTCCGTTGGCATCTAGTGCAGTAACTTGTCAGGCAAGCAGAAATTTCCACTCACATGAATGTGATTAAAGCATCAAGGCTTGTGAAGATGCCAGGAGTCCACTGAAAGTTCCCGCCTCTGTAATTCTATGGTAACTTAGTGAGTCTCAGTGTTTTCTGGGGGTGTCTGTTCTCCTGCCCTCTAGTGTGTTACTTGTGTTTTAGACGGTAAATAATGCTGAGAGGAGGAGGAGGACAAAAAACAAAAGTGACAGCATTCTTTAGGTTTTCCTCCCCCAACAGCTTTGTGTTTTGGCTGGCCACACACTGACACCAAGCAGCTCGGATGACTTGACGAATTAAATGTTATGTGAAAGAACAAGGACAGCGCTCAGAGGCTCCTGCGGAGTGTGTTTGTGCTGCACTGTACCCTGTTTTACTGTGGTCGGGACAGAGCAGACTGACTGGGAGGCAGTGGAGCCATCAGCTCTCACTGTCTGGCTTTCAAAGTCGGTGATGTCATGATAGCTACAAACCATAATAACAAAACAGTCAGTGAGTTGTTTATTGCATTTGGGCGCAAAAGAATTTGCAGCGTCACTGTCGAAGCAAAGTGAGTAGGTGATTATAAAGAAAGTAGATGATGGGTTGTCTGGTATTTTCCAGCAAATAATGACCACAGATTTTGGCATTGCACCTTTTGAATGAAATATAGACCCTGTGACATGGAGCTGTTTGGCACTTGGTCAGGAAGATCACTAACAGGATATTGCTCTGACTTAACGAGGCTTTTAAAGCAGTGACAGCAGCGATGCTGGAACGAAGCACCAGACTCTCCCCCCATCGCCGTATTAAAAATGGATGTAAGGTAGGCCAGCTAGCAAAGACAATAGCTTTCCTTTTTGCCACTGGCTTGAGTTCATGTTCATTCAGGCATGACGGGATGACGGCGGATTAGAAGGAGAGTTTGGCAAATTCAAGCCTAGTGGTCTTCATGGATTTGGCACAAAAGGCCTCACGGCAAGCAAACCTTTAAAGAAGTGGGTAAGTGGGCCACTGTTCCACAGGCAAGTCAATAGGAGTTAATTTAAAGAGGAAACCATAATGCACAAGATCTGACAAGCACAAGTGAGTTCTGCATTGGCTCACCTTTATTCAACACACTGAATAAACTGAGTGGTCAAAAAAATAATTACTGTCCTTAGATGGTCTTAATAATGTCCAAACCCTGGATCAGCACCTGTGTTTTTTTCCGGGTTGTGTGTGTTCTGTTAAAAGAATGTGTTTTTTCTGAACCAAAATGTAATCCCTTGGTAGCACAGTAGGATTTTTTTTAATTTTTTTTTTAAGCATAGCAGCCATTAATATGTTTAGTCTGAGAGCACACCTGTACTCGAGTTTACCGGTTCCACCAGTCTGCCCTCACACCTACAGTATATTTAGTTTGGCGGCTCTGGTTGGCTCATCTTCATTGGCGCGTTTTTTTTTTCTGGCCTCTGTAATGAAACTAATTTCATATTGTATATTTTCAGAAACACAGAGTATAAAGTGTGTACTTCCGATGTAGTCAAAAAAAAAAAAAAGGGGAAAAAGACCTGAAGTTAAAGCAGAAGAGGAGCAAGGAGAAACCTCACCTCAGCTGCTTTGCAACGTACCTCATAATGGCTGACATGCTTTCCTACTAATTTCACTTCTATCAGCAGAATCATTTCACTCCTTTAACTGACTTTAAGATATTTGTACATTGCGAGTTGGCAGTTTACTGTAACTTGTTGAAATATTTGATGAAAGCAAACAAGTGTGTTGCCACTCTCACATGTTTAATAGGAGTGTTGAGTGATGAAGTCAATGTTGCTATAGAGCTGAACAGAACAGACTGGGCAGCTGCTTCCGCCTGGGATGGTTTGGCTGCTGACCAGCTGCTGCTGAAATAAGGTTAAAGAGCCTCCAAGGATGTGCTGTGTACGTTACTCTGAGGATCTCTTACAGCTAGGCAGGCTCCCTAACACACAGTGGCACAGAGGTTTACATGTTATCCAGAATGACTCATGATTAAAATATGACGTTCAAACCATCCACCCCTTCTCTCAGCTCTGTCAAGTAGGTTTCAGCTGAAGGTCTGTGCTGGAAAAGCACCTCCGGTTGATTTTCTGCAGAGGAAGCTGTTTCCATTAGCACACAACAAATATGCCATAAAGGATTATGTGTTCAGAAACAGAGAAATATGCAGAATTTAATGTAGATTGCAGGAAAAATGCTATACTAACACATTTCATTAGGCCTTTTTTTTTTTTTTTTATTTAAAACTTTATTCTGCCATTTAAATTAGTGTTGGAAGGCATTGATTCAGTCAGTGCACACTGTAACCTCTGACAGTGACCTCTGTGTGGATGGTGAAAGGAGGACAGATAGAAGTGTTTTTATGACAGACATCCTTTGGCAGGACGGATCTACTGCACAAAATCTGGCTCGACCTCTGTTCTTGTCTGGCTTGGCAAGGACAGTCATGACCAAAGTGAAAAGACAGACTGTTATCCTGGACTGACTCTGCTCTGTGTCCTGCGTAGCTTTAAAAAAAAAAAAATCCTAATGCGGAAAAGCCCACTGTTTAACAAGCTTGTGAGACAACTGGAGCGTTCACCGCTTCAGTGTAGTAAGGAAGGTTTTATGATTCTCATAATGTACCACACAAACTGTGTCATAACACTGAGCGTTTGTATGATTGAGCTGCAAAATCGATTGGAAAGCTCTGAGATATCACACAAAAAATTATTTGCACTGAAGAATACTATAGGATTTGACCGGCCAAGGATGTACAGTGGCTCCAGTACCTCGGGTGTTTCTGTCCAGTGATTATGAATGAAACATGTGCAGAGCACATCAGATGGAAGAATAACCAATACCAGCCGCAGCTCAAAGCCCATTTCCCCTCCTCCTGACCTGAACAAAGCAGAACTCCACTAACCAGCACAACTGATGACAGCTGCTGACAGACACTGACACGAGTCAATAAATAAAGCTGTGCAACACAAACAATAAAATAGTGCATATTGTTAAACTATATCCCGTTTAACATGGTTACCCCAGACATAAGAGATTATAATAAAAATCAATAGGTTAAAAGGTCATTAGTTGTTGACCTAACAGTCTCATCACAAGTACTGTTTAGTAGCTGTTCTGGAGCTTTCGAATGTATCACAAGATCTTCAGCAGGTGAAGCTGCCCTGTTATTGTGGAGTGGTAAAAGCTTAAATTGACTTTTTTTTCATATGTTTTATCAGCTGCTGTTTCCAAATCAAGAATACACTTTCAGTTTCAACATTTCAGCCAACATGGATGAAAAGGCTCCAAAAAAGAATAACATTTTAACATCTAATAACTCCAATAAAAACAGACCATCTTCTGAGGAAGACTGTGAGACATGATCGAAAGTGCCAGAGCAGCTACTAAATGGAATTTGTTGTGAGGCAACAGTTGACAGCAAAAAAAAAAAAGTAACACATTGAGATGCTTTTTAAAAAGATGGATAAAAAACAGGACACAGATAATAATCTTATCTTAATCATTTCAAACCAAATGTTAAAATGAGTTTCTTCCCTTTCCCCCACAAAACACTAAGCAGAGCATTTTCAAATATGATTACTTATAAGGTAAATTGTACATAGGATAAATAAAGAAATGAGATAAATATCTAAAACGTCTTTTACCTGATATAATTATTTAAGACTCAAGTATGTGAATTTATTTTTTGGAGTCAGGATGTAGAAAGCAGAAAGGTGCAGAAATGTAAGAAAGCAAAAATATAAGGAGGGTTAAAAATGCTCACCTTCAACACAAAAACTGGTACCAAGCATACCTGTGATAAAGATGTGAAAAGAAAACAATTTAACCTTCAAGGTCAAAGGCCATAATGTCTTTTTTTTTTATTTTTTACAGCATTGCTCCTTTTTTCTGTTTATTTAATAATCTAGACGAAAGTAGGAGGAGGGGTTAAATTCTCACTGGAAGACAGACGGTAAAGATTAAAAAAAAAAAAAAAAAATTCCTCTGTAAAATAAAAACAGAAACAATATATACATTACATTACATGGTAATAACAACAGCCTGAAAAAACAATCGTTAAAAAGGAACATACAAGCGGGGGGGAAAAAAAGGGGAAAGTGCATTTAAGGCAACTGCTTTGTTAGCTGAGTTTGCACAAAAATAGTCTCAGTCATTCCCCTTGGTGAGTTAAAGTGAGTGGAGTGGGTGGTAGTTACTGTCAGCTATGTAACGAGATGCCAGAGAGAGGCTACTCTAGATGTGTGAATGGAGCCGGAGGGGCGGTAATGATTGCAGATACACTAGCTCGGGTACATAGGGGAACAAGCGCAGTCAGCTTGTAAATATTGCAGGGAGTGGGCAGAGTTAGCTTGACATGAGAGAAGTGGAGCAGGGGTAGTGTTGCATTCACTTTCTCCTGTTTCATTTTGGGGAAGTGGATGCCTTTACGTAAATGGCCAGTAGTGTTTAGTAAAAGATAACTGTTAGTATCAAAGACATTTTGGTTAGTAAAAAAGAGGGGGAGTGACAGAACCTGCAGCATTCTTGAGACAGAAATATGGGTGATGTTATAAGGTTTGTTTTTTTCTTTCTTTACTTTCAGTCATATGAAATTCAACGGATGAATTCAGTTCTTTTGTGGACCAGGAAGTACTGATGACTTGAACTTAAACCGACTAATCCTCCAACCAGAGGGGATAAAGATATTTTGCAGGGTATCTGAAAATATTTACAAGTTTGTTTAAAGATCAAGTAACTTTAAAGGGCGAATTGAAAGGTGCTCAGGTGAAACCAGCACCCCCTGCTGGTCAACCAGAGCAACACATAGAGTAATGAATCCAGTGGACTGTATGATAGAGGGATGGGGAAAAGGAATGGGGGAGGCAAATATTCCATTATTCCACATTCATATTCCAACGATTTTTCAGTTATTATTTTCAAGGAAGTAAAATGAATCTTTGCAGCCGTCACCACAATAAAACAGAGCAATTTACACTCTTTTTAAGTCATTTATAAACTGCCAAGTACATCAACTGTTCAAGCTGCTTCAGAGAGTAAAAGAAAAGTGAAACTATTCACAGAAATAAAAGGGGAGAGACTACATGAAATAATTCAGACTCATGTACATATCAACAAATGTATATATTACAGTACAGAATAGGCATTTTTTTCTCGGTGGAAATCTTGGGACACAGTATCTGAGTTGTGGGAGCTGTAAAAAAGAAAGGAGGGGAAAAAAAAAACAGAAGATAACCAGAGAGTAAAGCTCTTACAGTCTGCTGGCTTTTGAGAAAAAATTAAGATGCGGTTTGACAATCCGTAGGTTTTTCTGTGGCGATCCAGGCTGAGTGGAGCTGGATCAGAGAGTGTGCCCCCCCCCCCATAATCTTTTCTTTCTCTTTTTATCTCTCTTCACTCGAGAGAGAGTGTTATGTGTGTCCGGAGAGGACGTGTCAACCTGAGTGTCCCGTATCCCCCCCTTTTAGTGTCTGTACACACCAGTCTCTGCAGTGTAGGTCTGTCTTTTTCCAGGTATAAACTCTGGAGAGTCCAGGCAGTCTGTGTAAGCACCATCCTGGGAACAGTGCGGGCAGGCCAACCGATGAGACACCACGTCCCGAGTGTTCCTTAATATAATCTGACCTGAGACCAGCACTGTTCAAAAACGGCCTCTGCACTCAAGGGCCCCTGAGTTGGCTCGCTTCTATTCACCGAGAGGTCGCATTCGTGTGGAACGTCCTTTCAGGTTTGGAAAGTAAAGGAATGAAGAGAAAAAGAAGAGAAGCTGTGGTCTGGTGGTTTGTTTGCCTCGTTGTCTATGAGTTTTTCTGTCTGTTTATATTCCCACTGTGGCTAAATGGTGGTGTATGACATATTATTACCCTGCATGGCAGAGAGAACATTTCCCAGGCTTTGGTTTGGATTTGTCAAAGCATGTGTGTATGTGTTTGTGTGTGTGTGTGTGTGTGTGTGTGTGTGTGTGTAATTGGGTGATTGCATCTGCATGCTTCTGTATATGCATGCGTGTCGGTAAACCGTATGTATGTGTGTGCGTGCGTGTGTGTCTGCATCTATTGCAAGTCTTTCTAACTGTGTGTTGCACTCTTGTTTGGAGAGATGTTTAATGTCCAACACCGCTGTGTAAAAAAAAAAAAAAAAAAAAATCATCCTGGGCAGCATCCTGAGAACCCCATCCCAATTAAAAAAAGAAAAGAAAGAAAGAATAAAATCTGAAGTGTGAACATCCACGACACATCCACCTTACACTGACAGCAGTCACTGCTACACACACTGTTCCACGCTTGTCCGGAAAATAAATAACACTGTAGTCACAAACAAGATCTCCAAGCTGACACACCACCTGAGAGACAGACAGGGAGGGAGACGGAGAGAGAGGAGTCATAGAGGATTAAAACGGTCAAAAGAACTGTGTATCAAAGCAAACTTAACACAACCTGCAGATTTTATAATATTGAGCAATCAATGTTTATTGTATCAGACTCTTTAAAATAACTGAAAGAAATCTGGTACAGTACACTACATGAGTAATCCATACTGTTACCATACTTTCCAGGCTAAAATTATTCCAAGTATGGCTTTTTAATAAACTTATGGCAGTTCTTTGATATTCTTTTTAATGTCCCACAGAGATGGACTCTGCACTTCCCCTCATAGTGAGCATTTTAGCATCTTTCAGCTAACTGTTTTGGTTTTACCTTCCGCAGCTTCATTGTTTTGGTTCACATTTCCAGCTGACGCAGGCACCTAGCTGTATGCTACCTGCCCAGCACAGCAATACATCTGCTGGATGTAGATGTGTAAATATGTTATTTTTTGCTAACCCACAACAACTTTATTTGGTGATAATGTGTCAGTGTTGTTTTTATAGCTAGTTGCATTGCCCCCCCTCTCCCAAGTGGCTGAAAAACCTATAAATGCAGCATTAAAGGTAAGAGCTGTGACTCAGGTTGTTAAAAAATCACAGACTGAATTCTCCTGTAAGACCCTTTACAAACCTGGAAAACTGTTGGCGTAACTAAAAAAAAACACACACATGGGTTAAAAGAAACATGGGTTAAAACTTGAGAGGTGACAAAAGACAAATACACAAAACAGAAAAGGTGGTGATGTTGGCGCCACTGTTTGCCATCTGTTCTGTTTTCAATAAGATTAAAAAAAAGAAAAAAAAGAAAAAAGATGTTCATGTAGTATGGGAAAAAACACATGGAGATTAACAGAAATGCATAAGGTGTAGAAAAGAGAAAGAGGTAATGGGAGTTGGATATTTCTGAGTCAAGGCAAGGTGAAACAAGTAAATGTGTAGGCGGGAGAGTGAGCAGACCAGGGTCAAATCCGTTTTTGCTGCTGGGAGGCACTGAGCCACCTAGTGGTCACACTGTGAGCAAAAAACACAAGAGCCAACCATCTCAAGATGTCACCAGTGTACAGTTGTGGTCGGTCTGTATTTTCCTTTTTGAAACAACTACAGATTTAATGTTAATGACAAGTCATGTACAGTTTGTTCAATTTAAACTCTGCACTCACTGGCTGATTATCAATGTATTATGTGCAGCATCTACAGTGCTATTAGGACACTATTTCTATTTTTGATATATTGATATACTGAGTACATTAATAGATTAGATTAGATTAATTAAAATACGTTTCTTAATATACGCAGAAATTCATTGCTGTTATTTAAAAGGTCAGATGACCTTATCAGGAAGTGTTATTAATACTGCCCACTTGTCAAGGCCGATCCAGGCAGAGCAGCCCGAGAATTCCCAGTTTTTACTTTGGCAGCAGCACAAAGCCAAAAAACACTTGCTGTGCAGCTTCTGCTTTAACGGGAAACTATTTGACCAAGGTCCAGAAGAGAGACGGTGGTGGTTTGAGCTTTCTACTCAAAGCCCACAGGACTCACCTCTGCTACAGGACACGCCAAAGACTTCAAGGCCAAAGGATAAAGGCAAGAGAAAAGAAGAGGAATAGAAACAAAAACTGTAGAAAGAAAGAAAGGAGATGAAGAAGGGGGGAAGAAAGTGAGAGAATTAGAGGAATACTCGAGATATGTTAGCAACAGCAGAGAAGGACACAGAGATTCACTGTAAAGAGAAGCTGGAACCGTATCAATTATGAAACCATATTTCTCCAAGCATTTCATGGCATTTGTGCTGTGTTCCTAATTCCCATTTCTTACTAACACTCAATTCAATAATAATTTTAATAAACAATTCCACACACTTTATGGTGAAAAAAGATCCCTTTAATTGTGACTAATCAACAACTAATGAATGTGTCATTGTGAGTTCTATGGTCTTTAGTTGTCACATATACAGAAAAACATCACATTTGTCCTACCTTTTCCTCCAGGTCTTTAATCTGCCTCCTCTGGATTTCTGTCTTGTCTTCAAGGTCACGAATTCTCTGCAAAACAATTCAGAGAGAAATCAGTTAGAAATCCTTTTAATTTGTGGAGAAAAGCTTCATCTATCGCCGCGGTTGACGTAGACGGACCTGGTGCGCCTGGTGCAGCAGCTCCATCCTCTCCTGGAGGATCTGGCAGTCGTACTCTCGACTCTTCCTCAGCATCTGCCTCCTCAGCTTCTCAACCGCCGTCCGCAGCTCGTCCCTCTGGAGCTCATCCAGGGGCTCGCCGTACTTTATGACCTGGAGGAAAGAGACAGGTGTCACACACATTAAGTACCGTGATGGACTAAAAAAGCAAAGAAAAAAAAAAAAAAAATCTCTTCCATTCTTACATATGTTACACACTTCTTATATCAGCAGAGGCTTCATCAGATTTCTAGAAGCCTTTCAGTAATTTTATGTTTCCTAGAAGCCTCTGTTTTCTAATCTGCATTCATAATTTCAAAGTCTTTCATTATAATCATTTGCAAGAAACCATGTGAATGGGTCATGTAGATACCATGAGTTGTTCCAGAATAATGGGATTTGTGTGATCACAAGGCTGCATGTCAGAAGCAAATTAATAACCATTTTTGATGACGCATTTCTTGACATTTTCTAAACTGTTGTCTTCACTAGAAATAACCTCGCTCCTGAAATTTTGTTTTTGTAACAATAACACTGCAATATGTTGAATGAAATGAAAGAACCTTGTCCTGCTGCAGGGCGTTGTATAACGTTGCTTCCAACTCCTGGATTTGCTGTTCAGAGAAAGAGGGGGCAGTTATTACCATTAATGTCACACACACACACACACACACACACACACACACACACACTGTGACTGCGTGACAGTATGTTTTGGCCCCATAATGTGATGTATAAACATACAGACATGCAACCATACCAAGTAGGCCTGGTCCAGGGCCTGTTTCCTGTAGTCCAGCTCTTCTTCTAGATATCCTTTCTGTTTACAGAACATTTCCTGTACAGAAAAAAAAAAAAAAAAAAAACAGGTCAGGAGTGCGATCTTTTTGTGCCACTGCAGTTTTTTTTCCAAGTTTCTATATACTGTGACTATAGTATTAGTAAGTAAGTCCAGCTGCAGCTCATCTGATTTTGCCACTAAATGAAAGGAATGCCGAACTCTTTTGATGCACGTTGTTGGAAATCAAAGGAGTGCGAGAGAAACACTAATATTGGCTGAAGAGAAGATGCTTTGAACTGTGAGCATGCATACTGCAAAAAGAATAATATTATATCTGAGGAAATGTAAATCAAATAGCCCAATGTTAGTTCAACAAGAAGTGTTATGTAAAAATCAATGCAGGAGATTTTTGTTAAGTCATTTGACTACATAGATAATTGATGTGAACAGATAAGAGATAATACTGGCAGGTTCAATCATATCAAAAGTATTTTCCTGTAGGGGATTCTTGTGACTCACCATCTCTATCTCCAGGTCCACCATCTTCTGGTGCAGTGCTGCCTCTGTCCCCTCGATCTGTTGAATCCACTAGAGGGCAACAAACAGCAAAACACGAGTCAGTGCAGCACAAACTATTCTGTGTGTTGACTTTTAAAAATGTGATCTTTGATTTGTTATCTGAAACTTACCTTTTCTGCAAGTGACAAAACAGTGCTCGCCTGGATAATGGCCACTTGCTCCTCATTTCTTAAGTTCTATACAAAAGGGGGAGGAAAAAATATATAAATATATAAAACCTTAATTAATAATGTGCCTTTTTTTTTTTTAGCATCATAGGGTGATGTGTTAAATTTATATCAATTACCCCATTATCTCCCAGGATATCTAGAAGTTTAATGAGATCTGGTATGCACACATCCTGTGAGGGAAACAAAATAAATAAAATGTAATTTATGTTTCATTTACAAAAAGTGTATTTGCTTGTTAAACTTGTTAAACTAAAAACAAAAGCATGCACAGCTCTCCATTTGCTACCAGTTACAGTGGGATCCCCGGCGCCGGGAACCATCTCTACTTTATGATTAATTACTATGACGGAGCACGAAAGTTGTTTTCACTGCATACCTTCACCCCCTCCTTCATACAGTAGATCTGCAGAGCACTGACTCCCTCAGAAAAGGGATGCATCCTCAGGTGGTTGAATGGGGGGGATCTCCTCTCACGTTCCTACAACGACAGACACATTTCATTATACTGACTCACTTTAACCCTCATCATGAGTCCCTCTCCACTCAGACCTGGGTGACTATTTTCAGATTTCTTACTTTAGACTGTAATAACAGTAGTACTCATTTATTCCAAACAGAGAGAACCTCTGTGACACTTTAGAGATGCTCATATGGCTGCCAGACGAACTGACAGGCTCCTCTTTTTTTTTTTTTTTTTTAAATGAATCCCACTTTTTTTTCTTTTTTTTATTCATGTTTTCAGTGATGTTTAAGTTTCAGTTGGTGGTGCTCTTTGCTTTTTTGCAGCCATGAAAATGCTAACTACCCAAAATTCCAGGCAAAGAAGCATCAGAAAAAAAAACCCTTTTAATTCAAATTAAGTTTAAAATCACTGTTATTTTGCATCAGCTGATTTCAACACTGTACTGCGCACATTTAAGCAATCTCTTCTCCTGTATTGCGTTCGTGTATCTGCACTACAGCACTGCTACAACACAAAGACCACTGTCAGCTACCGATCAGCCTGACTGACGGACTGGTGGGCTGCCTGTCTTTATTGCTTGGTGACTAACTTGACAGGCAAATTGAACATAAAAGAAAATGTGACTTGATTAGGTGTCCAGCATGTGAAAATTTTAGTGTTTTACATGGTAAAGCAAGGATTCATTCCACAACATGAGATATTTCACCTGTTAAAAACGCCTGATTTTCCTCTTTACCCTTTGAAAATGTAATTCTTCTGACCTTCATTTTGAAGTTGCAGTGGATTTAAAATCATTTACAAGAAGCGCCAGCGTTTGAACTAAAAACCAGCCTATGAGATCACTGTGGCTGGAAAAGTACAGTTAAGACAAAGTACCACTAACATTTTGGCTAAACTCATTTGAGACACGATCTTGTTCTTTACAAAACAGACAAAAACAATAACAAGCGAAAAACATTTAGACTGCTTACCAAACAAAAATAAAATGTGAGATTTCTCTTTCATCATCAGCGTTATTTTCAGACAATGAATATGCTGACAGGATTTTTTGGAAGGATTAAGAACTAGCTCTGGTGCCTATAAAATGATCTTAGGGTGTGTGCTCTCAGGATAGAAAATGTTTTTTGGAACTCAGTACAGCACCAATAAAATGATTTAGACTCACAGTGCTGGATCCATAACCTGACAACCAAAACGCTTTTGGATTTGACAGAATGCTGGGTTTACCTCACAAGACCCATTTATTAGGCTATAAAAATCTTGAGGTCGCTTTGGGCTCATTATGACATTTTCAGGATCTTATGGTCTCACCACACAGGAACTTTTATCATGCTACGGTAACGCAGGCTTAGTAGGAAACTCTCTGCGGCTCACCTCTAGCTCCAGTATCCTAAACTCTAACAGTTCGTTCTGGTCTTTGGAGTCCTGTAGCTCCTGCTGCAGCCGACTGCACTCTGAGTCCATCTTCTCCACCTGGACACCATAAAGAATCAGAATGAATGAGCGGGTTGCGGAAGTTGTCCACACACTTATATAGTAGGAGTTGCAAGTACATTTGACTGTAAGAAACTTCCTCAATTGGAAAATGCTAATTATCAAATATACCATCTGTGACAGGTGTTGTCAAATTGATTCATTCCAAAGCACTTAGAAAAACTTAAAAAAAAAAAAAACTTCTGGCATGTCAGATTCCTCGGACTGTATTTTTCAAATGGTGCAATCTACACTGTCAAACATTTTTCGCAATACTGTATGTGTTTGATTATTGGAAAACGATCTTTAAGTTGACTCCAACCTTCTCTAGTAGCTCCTGATTCCTCCGTAAGAAGAGCTGCTTCTCCTCCACCCATTTGGAGTCCTGGTAGAGGACAGAGACAGTTGATGCTTTAAATCAGAGCTACGACACATTTTGTGTCCCAAGATTTTGACAAAGTAAAGTCATTGTACATCTATCAATATATTGATTCGTTATCTTTAAATTATCTCTCTCTCTCTCTCTCTCTCTCTCTTCCGTACGTACATGCAGGTGCCTTCGTTCATGTAGGCTATGTGCTTGTGTGTCCTACCTGTCCCTTCTGGTTCAGTTCCTTCTCCAAGTCCTCGATTTTGGCTTTATACCTGAGAACGTCTGCATGGAGCTGCTCTGTGGCCTGAAACATGAGCAAAATGCCAGTTTTACCAGGGGTCCATGGGGAAAAAACAACAACAAAAAAAAAAAACATAAATGCGTACAGATTGATTTTCTCGTCTTATCCACCCAACAGCTAAACCCCTCAAATATTCTATTAACTGTAATGTAAGACCCAGAAAAGCTATGCAAGAACCCGCCTTAAAATAGCTTGTCATTGAATGAAGTTTGCAGGGATTTGACTTGAATGAGGCTTCGTACATGTACTTTTCATGTACAGGCGGAGTCAGAAATGTGCAGCTGGGGGATGCCAAGAGTCAGGGGAAGGGTCCTTGAGGCACGTCAACTAATCACAAAGTTTTAAAAAAGGGCGGGGAACCACTGCACTAGATCCCAACCTACCGTACGTGAGGCTGTCCTAGTTTTTAAGACATTTTACACAACAATCCACTTCCTCTGTGTTTTACTGAGAAGTAAAGGTGAAACATCACCCTGTTAAAATAAACCACATGACAACACTCAACAGGGTCCCGAGATGACCACTCTTGTATAACAGAATAAACTACAAAGCTGTTTTTAAAATTGCGTGTTAAATGTTTCAGTTTAGAGATAATCAAATTCCGCGTAACTCAATACCCACAACTTTATTGCAGCTATATAACGATGAACTATGACCTCACTTCAACCTACCGCCAACATAATTAAGGAAGGACATTACAAAAATTATACTTTCACTGGATTGCTAAAGTTAGCTATGGTGATCAAAATACCTCATATCTTTGAGTACATTATTGGTTCAGTATTCCAAGAAATATGGTACTTAGAAAGGAACTGATGGCAAACAGATGCATAAGTAAGTAAATTCAATTTACTTTATCATGTCATTTTCATCTATTGTAGCTTATTTGACTGTGTTTTTGTTGCTCGATGATCTGGTCTTAAACTTATGCTTGCACATTGTTGTTATAAATGATAACCTAGGCATAACCAGTTTTTTTTTTTTTTTAGAACAGAATTGAACATTGGTGGAGCATCTAAATCAAAATGATCTTCTCAATGTGTCCTGTATGTACCTTGGCCTCCATTTCAGCATCCAGTATGCCTCCTTTCTGTTCCTGCAGCAGGGCATAGGCTCGTTGTAAGGCCTGGTACTCCCTGGTCAGCTGACGGAAACGCAGCTCTGACTCCTCATTGGCTAGACCCTTGTTGTTCTCGACACACACACACACACACACACACACACACACACACACACACACACACACACACACACACACACACACACACACACACAGGATATTGATGTCAATGTAAATGCAGTCACTATAATACTCCAAAAGATGGAAGGTGAGCTACACTTTCTTGTTAACATGACGAAAACTTGGCAAGATCTCACCTCATCCAGGTCTTCATCGGGAGTAGCAGGAGTTCTGTCCATCCGGAACGAGGCCACTGAGGACGTCTCCGAATCCATGGACTCTTCGTCATACCCAAAGAAGGTGTCTACTACGATGTGCCTCTGCAGTTAGACGAGTTCAAAGATCAAACAGTCTCCAGTGATAAATGCCAAACAATCATTATGGCTAGTTTACATGACCTCAGGACAAAGTGTCCTCGGTCTGAGGGTGCCTCATAAGCTTGCCCTTGTGTCTTCCACATTGTTGTATCAAGCAGTATCATTATCTCTAGCAGATGTAAGTGCAGATTTTTGTTTTCTGTTCCATTACAGGAGGTTTTGCTTCTACTCACTGACTTGCTAAACGACACACAAGGCCTAGAAATGATATCAACATTCAGACTAACTTTTACATAGAGCTGTGTTACCACAGTAACGCCTCTTTGAAAATGTCGTTGGAAAGGAGTTTCACAATCATTAAGTAATACTTGGCTCTTTAAGAATACTCATTTTTCAAGGGTATATTTTCAAAGAATACACTGTCCCAGAGCATTTTTTCTTAAAGGAGCTATTTGTAAGTTTCATTATTACTACATAGCCACTGTTAGCATTAACAAGTCCTTACCAGTCTTGGCAGTCTTCAGCCATCATTACGTTTAAAGGTTTATGTTTATAACGCGCCCTCTGAGCAATGCTACCTCTTCAGGGCAGACTGGACACAACAGGGACTCCGTATCGGAAAGTAATGAGGCAGTCCAATCGGGCTGGGGCTAGCTAGTTAGCATGTTAACTTCAGTAGAAGAAAAGAAACGATAGAAATGGAAGCAAAACAAAGAGCGTTGATTTCCACCACTAGAAACAGCTCTTGGTGAGTAAAGCAACAAAGTTTGATAAACTGGATGAACTCGCACCATTTCTCGTAGACTGGTAAGTAAACAGTTATTAATGCTAATATTGGCTATGTAGCATTAGCAAGACTTACAAATAGCTCCTTTAACTGAATTATGTGCAGTATAAGATAAATAGCCACGAACAAATTCAATTCTTTCTACCTTTATTGGCCTTGAACTTCTTTTATGCCTTTTCTTTCGTAGTAGTTTTTCACGGTCCTGGAAAAAAACACAGAGAAATGGATAAACAATACACTCTTTAAACAGTTCACTGAGGGCTAGATGTGGTCAGTTAAGTAACATTTTCTTCTTCATCATGATAACAGTTAGTTTAAAAATATCCTTAAATAGGATGAGAATGGGATTACAATGTGAATACGTCATATGATTAAAGACATTATGCACAGATGCTGCCTTGCAGTCGTTGCAGACAATGTTTGCTAATTCGCTGTCTTTTATTTGAAAAGTGTGACACGTGGTATGATGCACCATCCTTCGCCCTGCATTATCCTTGTATCATTCATCATCACCATTGTCATTGTTTTCCAGTGAACAAGAGTTTGTTCTCCAGCTGCTGTGAAAATTTCTGTCATTTCATACATCAGTAGTTTTGTGGTCATCATTTGGTTCTGGGTTTTCTGATCACTGAGGTTATTATCATACTTGTAAGGTCAGAGTGACCTTTGACTTATGACCACAAAATTCTAATCAGCTAATCCTTGAGTCCAAGTGAATGTTTGTACCATATTTGAAGAAATTCCCTGGAGGCGTTACTGAGATATGGGAGAGAATGGGACGAATGGACAAACCAAAAACATAATGCCTGGTTAGAGGCACAATAAGCTGCACAGAGTTGCCTGGTTACAAGTATGTTAAGTTGATGCTGCAACAGTGGTGGTAATTTATACTTCAAGTTGTCCACAGAGCAGCAAGTAGGTGAGTGGAGATTATCACCGTTTACTTATTTTTAAAATAACATTCAAATAAGTAATGTTATGAATTTCAAGACAATTAATGATCCAAATATCTTTTACTCTCAGATTTTTGGACATGTGAGGTGTCTCACACAATACTGTGAGGGAGGATACAGGAAAATCCAGTTTCCACATCGGCTCGTGATTAACACCATGACCCCAAATGTCTGCTCTGCAAATTAGTGAAAACATCAACAGTAATCTCAAACAAAAATGCTAATCTGAACCCTCAGCACATTAAGAAAAACAAAAACAAAAACATACTCTTGTCAGTTCATCAATCATGCTTTGCTGCTCCAGGACTTGAAGCTTGAGAAAGGCTATTTCCTGGTCATCATGGGCTTGGTCCAGGTCATTGAGAGACTTGAGCTTCTTCAGTGGAGGATGGGAGCTGATCTTGTCCTTCTGCAGACACACAACACAAAGAGAGAGAAAGAGAGAGAGAGAGATCATCCATCTGTCAATCATCCACTTACAAAAACATATGTACAATGGTAATATAAGTTTGTGCCGACCATCTCAAGGTTCTCCTTGGCCAGGCTCTTGAGTTTATCCTCCAGCTTCTGGATGGTCTGGGTCAAATCATCATTCCTCTTATTGAGCAGCTTGTTCTTGTCCAGCAGGGGCTTGCACTGCTTCTCCGTCTCTCGAATTCGCTTCAGCTGGTGGGCAGAAAGGGATACAGGGACATATTAAAGGGTGGGTGACATGAGGAAGGTAAAAAACTAAAGAAAGACCTGGAAACAGAAGCTGGGAGAAAAGACAGACACGTGAAGGTAAGTGACAGAGGGAAGAGAGAGCGGGAGATCCTTCATTTTGAAATAAATCATTTTGATCATACCAGTTCATTCCTCTCGTCGACCAGCAGTGAGTTGCGGTCCTCCAATTTGCGTATAGTTGAGTTGAGTTCAGCAATGCGCCTCTGGTTTCTCCTCAGGTCCTGAAATAAACAAAAATGTATAATTTCACTGATCCACTTACTAGCCAGGTGACGAGGAAAGAAAACTTAAAATTAAGTATAATACAAGCGTGATCACAATTAAATATTTTGTCAGATAATGCTATTCGTTAATACAAATAAATATCACATCAATCAAGTTAAGAGTTCAGTATTACTAAGAATTAGGAACTAGCATGTTACAGGAAGCTGATCTCAACAGAAAAAAATTAATCAAATGAGAGGGCCATGAAATTACCTCATCTTTAAGAGTCAAGGCACTTTTCATGTTAATGTGCTACCATCTGATAACCATTCAATCTAATTGAAACTAAACCGCATTTCACTTGTCACAAGATGGTCATCTCTTTTACATACAGTTTATTGGGTTGTATGGGGTCAGTTCATGAGTTGATCATGGTTGAAGTGTTGATTAGTCATGGTTAATGTCAACCTATTTAAACTCTGCACCACATCTCTCGTGCTCATGCTCCAGGCAAGTTTTGAGCTGAATACGTTATAGTTATAAGATCCTTCTATCCTCTTCAGCAGCTTGAAACCAGCTCTGGAATATGAGCACTTCAGCTATAAAGTGATATTTAAGAGTGAAAAAGCAAAGAGGGAAAAGAGAGGTAGGAGGTCGGAATAGAGGGAAAGGCTCTGAGTTCAAATCAATAGGTTGACATTAATTTTTTAAAAGAATAAGTGGATCACTCTTCCTCTCTCCTTACTGGGCTGCTACAGTGCTCTGCTCCGTCTCCGGCTCTGCCTGGAATCTCTCTTTTCGGGCTTCCCAAGCCGCACTCAGCCTCCTTGACAAGGAACAGCTGTTCATCCAGCGCGTCCTTTTGAAGCTGCAGCTTCTGTAAGAACCCTGATGTTGACTCCAGTTCCTTCTCCAGCGCGAAGATGGTGCGGTCTTTAGATTTGATTTCGTCCACCTGTGGTGAAGGGGACAGACGCAGTGGTGTTGTTAAGAAATTGCTGAGAGGATATCTCTTGCTTTGTTTATTTCCAATGCCAGTCTACTGTAGCTAATTTATCATTGACCTTATACAAAGACAAGAGCAGTGATTGTTTTGACTCTTTAAGCCATTTATAAAGCAAAAATACCACATATTGTCAAATGTGAGAATTTGCTGCCTTTCTCAGCAGCTGCAGATTATTATAAATTAAATATCTTTGGGATTTTCTTTACTGGTGTTTGGACAAAATAAGCAAATAAAATATTATTTTTAGACATTTTATGGACTTTCACAGATTCCTTTCTGACAGAAATGAATAAAAACAACTATAACTTGAGGCCTATTTTCAACATATATAGCCACACATACCTGGTTAGGCTCTATACAGAGCTCTAACTTCACATGAGTATTTGAAAGAACTGCGTGAACCTCAAGACTCTTATTCAGTATGTTTGTACTATAATAAACTCATTCACATAGTTCACGTACAACAGAAATGTAGCTGGTGTGATAATTTTTTTTTTTTAACTCTGTTGTGCTCAATCTCACTAATATTATTGATCACTATATTTAAGTCAGTCGTTAAGTATGAAGTAGTATAGTGGTCAGTACCAGTCTGCGGATGTCCCTCTCACAGTCCCACTTGATCTTGGAGATTTGCTCCTGGTGCTGCTGGTGCTCCACCCGCAGGTCGCCAGCCTTCATCTTGTCGGCCTGGATCATGTTGCTCAACGCCTCGTCGGTCTGTTTCTTCGCGGACTTCAGCTCCGCTATCTCCTGCAGAAGCTTCACTCTCTCCTGGTCAAAGAAGCGACGCGCTTCCTCCTTGGCTTCCAGGGTCAGTGCCGTGCGCACCTGAAGAAGAGGCAGGGTGTTCATATATGGCTTGACATATCAGATCTACAGCCGCTGCTTTGGGATTTTGTTTTAGGTGAAATGTGTCTGTATTTCTGTATATTTGTTTCCCAGCAGCAAACCCTACGTTTTTCTCTGATTCAAGACCAACTTCACTCCCATATCTGAACCTCACCTTCTCTCCGCTGCCGTCGCGCATGGCGCTCAGCGCGGCTTTGAGCCTCTGGTTCTCCTGGTCTTTGATCTTGGCGTGGCGTGCCAGCTCCTGCTCATGCTGCCGGGTCAGGTTTTCCCTGAGAGCCTGGAGCTCCTTTTGTTTTTCCTCGTGCCACTTTGCCCGCTGCTCTGTTAACATGGCAGTGTGACGGTGCTGCTCTTGCTCTCGCACCCGCTTCACCTCCTGCACCTTGTCGCGCTCCAGCTTGCTCACCTTCGAGAGGAAGAGGAGAGAGGAATTATATCTGACACACACACTACTGTACTCCAAGTACAGCACACTTGTTTTTCCAACATGAATTCTCTGATTTAATTTTATTCTTGCTTCTAGGTTTGGTTTCAGATGTGGTGGGGACAAATGAAGTCACAGGAAAAAAAATATATCAAACCTACATCAACAAACATTTACATGAAAAATCAAAAATAAATATGTTACATTATTAGTACATTATAAGAGGACTCTCAGTTTGCTTGAGGCCCTCTAGATGAACTCAATAAACTGTGGATTTGGACAGCCCCCTGCACTCACTGACCACGAGTCGGCAAGTGCAGTGAAGTCTGAACAAGGCACGTGTAGCCTGAGAAGTAAAAAAAAGTCAAAAATCACAAGGGTGTAATTTCCCTGCAGGCAGGCAGGGAGGGATGCCCCCCCCCGCATGAATTGAAGCATGAACTCATGATAAGCTCACGTGTCATTTTAGAAAATCATCCAACCCCTCGTCCTCATGGACAGTTTTGTAACACAATGTCACATCAATGCAAAACATCCTTTTTCTGTACATGTTCTATATGTACAGAGTCAATATATAATATGATCAGCATAATCCAAAGTGCATAAAGGTATATATTAACAAATCCATTGCAAAGGTGTAACTATAATGTCCATCTAAGAGACATACATATCCATGTGTGTGTTGTGCATTAACTCGTTTGGCAATGTGTTTTAGTTTACTATATGAAAGCACATGCAGCTCATGCAGTGCTTTAGCATTAACTGGACATATGCCAGACTTAAGCACATGCAGGACATCCAAACACAAGCATGTCATGTATGGTATTATGTCACACGATGTACTTGTTGTGTGAACTGGTAGTGTCCAAGGTTGCTGTTAAGATTCCACTTGAAGTTTTATGTTTTTCGGGACCTTAATTTATTGACTTGGTTTTAAAAAGTTAATGAGCTAATGTGATGTAAGACTTCGTGTAAGTGTTTACGTTCAAATATACTAAGTTTACATCGAAACTGACCAATCATCTTTTAAATATTAAGGTCAAAGTTATGCTGTACGATACCTTGCATTTTTCTTGGTGTAGTTCTATCTGAATGTCAGTCAGCTTGGACCTGAGATCTTCATTGGCTGCCTGCAGGGCAGAGATGAGCGCTTCGGGCTTCTCACCCTTTGTTCGCCCTTTCTTGGCCATTGAATCAAATACTAGACAGGCTCTTCTAATGCTTTCATTGAGACTTCACAGTAACATTCCACGGCGCTCCCACGGTTTCCAGGTCCTCCTCTTCCTCATTCTCCTATCAGACAAAAGGGCTTAGGGGTGGAGGAGGTACAAAGAGAGACAAACTGAGACGAGGCACAGACTGCAGAGGTGACTTAACTGAGACTTTGTGCGTGTGTGGCCTTCCCTTCCACATAAATGCGTCTGTTTGTGTGAATAGGATGAGTTGTAAAGTGGCACTAGTGGAAGATTACATATGCAGGCTAATGACAAGATGATGCTGGTTGCTCTAAGGATGTACTTATGGACAGTGTGGTTTTCAGCTCAATGCAAAAGTCAGCATGCTAACATGCTTAAAATGGCAATGTTAACATGTTAACGTTCACATGGTGATCACTAAAATGATTAGGATTCATCCTCTGGAGGCTCTGAAACAAGTTTCATGGCAGTTCTGCTGGTGAGACATTTTAGTCCATGCCAAATTGGTGAACCAGCTGACCAAGTGATAACTGAAATTAGCATGGCTAATTAAAACTGGGGGTGGGTTACATAAGTAAGCCTCTCCAGTGTACACAAATATAATTCAATATGGAATTTTGTCTCAAATTGCTTAGAAGAACAGTGAAAGAATATGAAGAACAAATGGGTTTGAGATTGAGATCCAGGGCCTGAAGAAAGTCACTGCGACTTGAGTCAGTGAGTGAGATTCACACAAAGGAGATATGAAATGAAGTTAACAAATAAGAAAAAGAGAAACTCAAGTTACAAGTTTTATTGCATTTTTTTGAAAACTTAAGCATTTTATTTTATGAAACACATTTTTGTTCTCTTATATATTACTTATTAAAGTGCTTATTTTTCTTGAAATCGCAAAAGAACATTCAACTATTATTATCCCCACCCACAACGTTGACCTTAAACATTCCAGACCTTTGCTTCAGAACCTCTTTCAAGTTTAGTATCATATTCCTATATATGGTAAATTATCCAGATGAATAGAATTAATGTGTTTGTATGCATGTGGATGGGTGAATTGGTTAAAGTGAAATCATAAACACACCATGTCGGCACAAACTGCATAACATTATTTTCTAGATTAAATTCTGCATAGCTATATCGTTCTCATTTTCTAGGAACTTCTTGTTACATGGTATCTCTGATATTAAGAAAACACATCACATGCAGTTACCCTGAAGAAATAGTGACGACATTCATCTGCCTTTTATCAAAGAAAATTACAAGAGCTGTCATGCTTTTCGAGTTAACAAATGAATGCTGGGTGACTTGATCGCACCACAAAGATAAAGTCTAAGAAAACAAGTCAATTCATCAATAAAAAAAAAAAACACTGGAAATATGCCGCTTTCTGGAAAATGTAGATGGAGCTGTAAATGTGTAGTTGTAAAGTCTTACTCCCTGTGGAGAGCTAAAAACTCAATTATCCAATTCGATCATCATGTTATAACATTGTGAGGCAAATGTAAAATCCCTCGGATGCTTGGGACAACGACAACACCATAATTCACAAGCTACTTCCTGGAAATACTGAGGGTCCTGATTTACAACTGCAAAGCAGATCAAGTTAAACTGTTATGTGATTCAACTGGGAGAGGCTTAAATCTGACTCAGCACTTCATTGGTTCCCGTTAGAACTACAAAAACACACAGTCCAGTCGCAGTCATACAGTGATGTTTCAGAGTGATGTCTTTAGCTGAAGACAAGACACCCGCTGCAGAGAGCACATTAACCAGAGAACAGACAAACGTCTAATTTGAGCCATTATGGAATTAACGGTAATTAGCTACAGCTGGATTTTCCTACACATATCTGATACGACAACAGTATACACAAAGCACAAGGACAGGACCTCATACAATGAGATCTACCACGAGAACGTTTAAGTGGCCAATGATAATCATTTCTGTGGAAGAAATTAAAGAAATGGTCCTAATGATAATGGATGTGAATGAGTACGCAGAGGAGTATTTCTTTTGGAGCTGATGGTTATCTGGGTATACAGAGTCAGTGTTAATCCTTCCTGCCCCACTATTTGTCTTTTCTTCATGTGCCATGCTCCTGGCTTATCCTGTTTTACTCAAACAGGGTGGCTTAGACGATGAGAAAGCAGGAATGTTTTTGATGGATTATGTTTTTAAATCCCCAAACTCCCTTCGTGAAACATCTTATTTGTCGTGGGAGAAACATTTTTCCTTTTAGAATTTTTAACAAGGCACACACATTCCTGACTTATTGAAGGCAAGCTCGAAGCACAGTTGATCCAAGAGTCTCATTCTTTTAAATTAAGTCTTCCTCTCATTGTATGTGTCTCCCATTGCTGAGACATTATGACATGGCCCACTGGGGTAGTATCTTCTATAGACTTCAGCAGTCAAAAAGAAGGGCGAGTTAAAATTGTGCAATATTGTCAGAAAAAGAGAGGTTCATATTTGATGTGTGCTACAGGAATACAAATAACACACACTGGCATGGTTATTTCTATTAAAAGGCAACTGCACTAAGTCTGTTTTTGCACAGCCCTCTCTGTCTGCACATACGCACGCAGCAGTCCCTTCATTCAATATATGTTTCTCTTTGGTGAAGTCATGTGCAAGCAGTAGTTAGTTGTGAGCCTTGCTCAAGGGCCTTACAGGGTCTTACAGAAGCAACTATCAGTCAGCCTCCAGTTGGAATACACTTTGCTATTGTATCATGGATCAAACCAAAATTCCAAAGACAGGACGCGCTTCATTGATTTCAGACGCTTATTTGACTGTCTGAATAATATGTCTGTCTTAGATTTCAATTAAAAGTGCTGCTGTATTTAAAATCATACCATCAGAGGATTATACAGGAAACATTGCACATGCAAATCTCTACTATAGTATCTGGGGTTTTCCATAAGGTTGTTAAACTTTTACTTTTAGGGAGATCTTTATGGCCAGGAGTTACCCAACTGCACACGTGTAGTTATCTATCCACAAAAGTGTATGTGCATATGAATGTGCACACCATCGTGGAACACCACGATGACTCAGGAGGAGCTGGACGGTGTCCGTGATAATCTGGAGGAGGAATGACATAACATCGCTTAAAAGATTTTGAGATGCAGATTAGAGATGAGGCTGCTGTCATCGTCACGTTTGGTCCGCATGGGCTTTTAACTCTGCAGTGTTACGAGGCCTTGTAAATGCTGCTGCGCTTTTTAAGTATCACTTATGGAGGGTGTCCAAGGAAACCCTGATGAAAACCGCTGCACCAGTAGCTGTGCGCACACACACAGTGCTGTGATAGATATGTGAAGAGAAGGGGAAGTAACAAGTTAAAACATGATTTACTGTGTGAAAGAGTTTCAAACATTTATTACTACAATACATTATGTACTGGAACAGGCTAACACTAATGCCTATAATCAATTAGATAATCAATTAACTTGACCTTGGGTGTTTGCTCCACAGAGTCGTATAATGGAGTAATTCCCTTTTTCACACAAAACCATAAAGGTGAATGATACACCTTGAATATATTTTCACAGTATGTTTAGCTATATTTACAACCTGAAATATATATACATTATGACAAGTTCAAATAGCTGAAAAAAAAGGGGGAAAAAAGATGCTTTCCTTGGCCTGAGCACCTGAACCTACTCTCCACCTACATTTGTAGGTCCTGTTTACGCAACCGTGTCGACCTGTGTCAGCCTATCTGCTATAGTGTATGTAGGTTGTTTCAAAAGGAAGAGCAAATGAGGGGGATAGTTTGTGTACTTGGTGCACATTTACACAGCTGATGCATGTATGAGCAAATCCTGACCTCACACAAAATGAGAAGAAATAGTTTTATGGTTTGGTTTGTCACTTAAGCAACATCCATCCATCCATCCATCCATTTTCTTCCGCTTATCCTCTGGTAGGGTCGCGGGGGGGCTGGAGCCTATCCCAGCATCTTTTCGGGCGAGAGGCGGGGTACACCCTGGACAGGTCGCCAGTCCATCGCAGGGCAAACACATAGAGACAGACAACCATTCCCTCTCACAGTCACACCTATGGTCAATTTGGAGTATCCAATTAGCCTAGTCCCCATTTGCATGTCTTTGGACTGTGGGAGGAAGGCGGAGTACCCGGAGAGAACCCACACAGGCACGGGGAGAACATGCAAACTCCACACAGAAAGACCCCGCGTCCGAGCCGGGACTCGAACCCGGAACCTTCTTGCTGTGAGGCGACAGCGCTAACCACTGCGCCACCGTGCCGCAGCCACTTAAGCAACAGTATAGCCTATTTTGTTTGAACACTTCTGGAGGTTTAGAATATACTTAATTAATTATATTTTGGGCTCTGTTAAACAGTAAGATCTTTTATACTGCTTTCTCTGACTTCACAGTGACTCTAAACTCAAACTCATGATCAAATTCAGTGGAATAAATTGATTAAATCGTATAGAATTGGACTTGACTCACCCTGTCAAAATTATCAGTGACACCACCTGACTCTTAACTCTTCGTATATTTTTCATAGTTATTTCCATAGTCTAACAACATCATTTGGTGGGATACAAAACAAGTTAGCCTCGCAAGAACCCACGTGCTGTATGGCTGATGTCATAGCTGCAAATTCTCATAAAGACATGTCATCTGAATATTCTGTCTTAGTTTTAAACATTCTCCCATTTCAGCTTCTAAAATGTCAGGAATTGCTGCTTTTCTGCTAAATTTTCTGCCATATTATTGTAAATTCTTTATCTTTGGGTTTTTAACTATTAGTCAAATAAAACTTTCAGACATCACCTTGGGCTCTGGGAAATTCTGGCAGGCAGGCAAAAATAAACAAGCAAAGAAAACAAACAAACAAACAAACAACAACAAAAAAAAGACATAAATCAATGATAAAAATAATCATTAGTTGTTGAATTTATACATAATATGTACAGAATGTTTTGTTTTTTTTGCTAACATTACATCATCATCTGTATGAGGCTTAGACATTAACATATTGGATACATTTAGTTTACTGTACCACTTCCAATGGAAAAATGATGGCACAATGTGTTACTTTGCTTTGCACTGTGACACATGCTCTTATATAATGTACACTACACTTCATGTGGCAAGGGTACAAGACCCAGAAATCTCATCCCAGCCCTTGCCTCCCTTGCTCAGCAGTCCTTTTTTCACCTGACAGACTGTCAATGTATGGCTGGTTAATATTTGAACATATTCAGCAAATGCAGCAGATTCCTCTTGCATAAGTAGGGGTTTAACCAATAACCACTTCTTTCACATGCTATTCTAACAGCAAATACATTCTACCTGTGACCAGGTCTGTAACACCCGATTTCCCAACTCTAGGCTGAACTCAGACCTGCTGGATCACTGTCACACATGATAGTTATTTCAACTTCTGTACCAGTCCTCTGCACAATATTCTCAAGTGGCTGTAGCACCATAATTCAACTTCGAAAATGCTCTAGATCTTCCAATTTTATCTATTTTTAATGTAAAACCCTTCATAAAGGGTTTAAAAGTTGTGACTAATGACTTATTAATTGTTAATAAATATTTCGCTAATGCTTTGTAGATCAGATATAAGGCTTTAATAAGGTTGCCAGGTTATGAAAAATCCCTTTGGCTGCTGTTTATCCTTTCTATTTAGTAAAAATGCTGTATCATATGCTGTACCATATTTCCCGTAACCAAGTTACAATCTCCCCTTCCTGAGTTACAGCATTGAATAATGGCCAGATGTGTTTTTGCAGAATTTTATGATGTCACAGTGAAGTTGACCCTTGATCATTTGCATATAAAATGTCATCACTTCGTCATTTATCCTACTAGACATTTGTGTAGAATTGTGACCCCTTGACTGTCCTGGCATAAAAAGTGGTAGATTACATTTTAGAGCTTCTCCAGTGTGAGAATTTTCTGCTTTTCACTGTTTTTTTTCTTTACACTTTTAAAAACTCTTGTTTTTTTAAATAATCGTCAGATTGATCAAAAATTAAAATAAAGCCCTATTTCATTTTATGGTGTTATTACTGCATTTAATTTGTGCTGTAAACTATGCACCAATATGCAAAAACTAGTATCTAGTATGCATAACGCTAGTTTCAACAGGGGGTTGGGGGGGACAGTGGTAGTGATGATGATAAACTAATGATTCATCTAAAATTCATCTCAGTTGAGCTGAATACACCACCATCATGCAAAGCCAACCAGAATTCACCATGACTACTAATACTGTATTAACCTACAAACCATCCACAGCAGCCAGCATCCACTGTCCTGCAGGGTGAGACTAAATATGAATTTACTGTGAGCCCAAAGTCAATCTGATTACTGTCATAGTCAATTTTCAGACTGCACTGGGAAATAATCCTCTGTCTGGTCAAATAAACACAACACACCCACACACACAAACACACAGACCTCATGGAAAATACCAGGCCATGCACCGGATGTAGCCTCAACTGCATAACCTATTTTGACATCCATTTCTATTTTTACATATATCACTTTCCCTGTTTATCACTCGGCTCTCTGAATACTGAATTCTCACAAAAAGGAGGAATCCTTCTTAAACCTTTTGTCTACTGTAATTTCTGTTTCCCTGGGAATAACTGAGGAATAGCCTTACTCAGCACTCCACTCTTTTCAAACCACAGGCTGTACATGGGAATGGCTTTAATATTTAAACAGAGGAAGTTAAAATGGGAGATTTCTTTGTCTTCTTTCAGACACTGCTTCTTTTAAAGCAACTGCTACTTTCTATAGCAGGTAGAGAACTATTCTACAGGTTCCAAACTGAGCTTAATCAACCTTAGAAGCATCTTAGTCACTCCTTTGACATCCTGCTCACCCCAAAGGTCAGCAGTTTACTAAGGTAGACATTCTTCACATCCTAAAATCAAAGTTGCAAAACAAGTAGACGTAAGGCCAAGTTAAGAACTCTTCATCAATCTTGGAGACTGATTTCAATCCTTTTACAGCCAGAAACTATGGACCAAAAGATAGCAACTGTGTGAATTACAAAGAAGCAAATTAGTTTTAGAAACAGTGATGTAATCTGAATTTCACATGAAGACAGACTGGTAGGAAAGGTAGAACCACTTAATTTAGTTAAAAATCTTTTTAAAAATAACACCGACCACCATACAACATTTTTCCAAAGGAAAAACATTTCAGCTGACATCAACAGAAGACTCAAGAAAATAAAAAAAAATATTGGGAGAAGAAGAATAAATACCAGTACCTTATACAACACTGCTTGTAGCTGTCAAAACACACTGTACGACACCATGGTACTGCACTGTAGCTGTTCTACAGTGCAGTACCATCCTCACCGACAAGAAATGGCACCATCTGACGAAACTGAGGACCATTTTATATGGACTGAATCTCAGGGACTGACACAAGTTAATGAAATTGCTTCCGTCATGCCAGAAAGGGTTTAAAGAACTGGATCTTGCAAAAGCTGTTTACAGTATTCCTCTAAGAACCAGTGAGCAGGTCAAGCAGATCACGCATCCATCACACTGTCACTGTAAATCATAATTTAAACTATAGAGATTTAAATGCTCTATTTGAAATGCCATCACCTCTACAGTATGTATATTAAGCTAGCAAAGCGGGATGCTAATGCCATAGGGGCAAATAGCATAGACATGTTGCACTTAATACTTCATTACTTATAACTACTTTTTTTATAAGCATGTTTTTTTCAAGAGCCTTGTTGCACAACTTCAACTGGACTACTGTCAATGCAACCAGAGTTTCTCTGTAACAGACCACACAGTGTCTTTATAGCTTGGTATAGCTTGGTAAGCAGGTTAGCTGGAGATGCTGTAGATATGCCCATTATCATCTGCCAGAGCTCTATGCTTTTTGTCTTGTGGCACACAAATGGCCAAACATTTACATTTTTTACATTTGTGTCCCTCTAGTGATATGTTATATGTATATGCAGCATGTTTTGGGCCATGCTGCTAACTGGTTTAGCTTGGCAGAACATTATGAGTCAAATTAATACAATAAATTTGTCTTATGAAATAGTGGCTAGGGCAGTATGATACTAAAAAAAATTTAATATTTCAATTATTTAGGAAGATATTGTGATTGCAATTGCGATGCAATTTGATCATTTTTGCATTTCGATTTCACTGAAATTTAAAAATGATGATGATGTGATTTGATGATGATGATGTTGTCTTGTACCAAACAAACATGTACGTCTGGAGAATATGATTTGTAGGCTGGGGCATCTCTGTAGCACCACAATGCTTATGGTGCTAACAATGCACAACAATGTGACACATTTTACATTTATTAAAAAAAAATTGCAGCTCCTGCTATTTGGATATTGCACTTGACCATATTGCAATTTCGATTATATTTCGATTAATTGCGCAGCCCTATTTATGGGTGGCTGACATTTAAATGCAACATTAGCATCAATTTGAAGATGTACTTTGATTCACTGTTTCTATATAAAAAAATTGAATAGTGACGCTTTGACAACAACTGCCTGGACAATCAAAGTATCAAAAAAAAAGAAAAAAAAGAGACAACCCCTTCAAGTAGAGCTGCTTAGCATCTGACAGTAGAACACTATTTTGCACTGGGTGAGGGCACCTATGGGTGAGTGTGAGTAACTGTATGAATGGTGTAAAAAAAAAAAAAAAACAGAGCATGCGTGCTGTCGGCAGGAGAAAAATGCCCACAGTGTGATACTGTATGCCTGAGCAGACTGAGCAGATTCAGTCAGGAGAGAGATAAAGCAGACAGAGTCTTGAGCACTGACTGTGAGTGTGTGTGTGTGTGTGCCTGTATCACAGTGTTAGAGTAATAATGTGAGCTTGTGTGTATTAAATACTATAACATAAAGCACACTGGCACCATGACCCACTTTTGACTCCTCAGACATCAAATTTGTGTGCTAGGATTTTCCAGACAGAGTCTACCAGGACAGGAAGATAAACGTCAGCTTCTCTGCTGCTTGTCGGCTTTAGCCTGATGCTTCTCAGGTCTAATAGTAAATTCTGCCTAGAAATGATTCTTGATGAATGGTTGTTTGGTTTTCCGAATGTTGCTCATTCACTGCAATTCAATTGTCAAACGTCATAGGAGAAATGGACAGTCAGCTCCTGCGTTCAATATCAATATCAGGCTACTTAGAAGAATAAAAGTTCCATTAACTGTAAAATCACAATGTCATATTTACTTTGGGAGCATATAAGAGCTGAGATTAAACATAAATGGACAATGTCCTTTCTGCTCATAAAGAAGAGGCAAAGCTGAGAAGGTGATGTGCTTCTGTTTTTCCTTTCAAAAATAAATCTTACAACCTGGAGCCAACACGTTCCATATCAGGACCTACCATCTGTCATTCACTACTCGATAAAACTACTGTGCAAGCCATATTTTGCCTTGGGTTAGGTTGCGGATTAGGAAAAAAACAAGCTTTGGCTGCTTTTGAGGTTCATATTTGGAGTTTGCATCGGCCCTTAAGCACTGTGTTGAGTATACTGGCCAGCTAAGACTCTGTAGAGAAGAAGATGGCAAGGTTTTGGTCAGAATTGATCAGGGGGATCAAAACCAAAGACAGTTATTGGTGAACCTTAAGGAAACACAGATATTCCACACAGTATATTTCAGCTCTGCCACCATTTATCCTACTAATCTGCACCAACAAACATGTCTCAGGAGAAACGTTACTGGCCCAATTACAACCCAACAATACCTGCTCTTTCAATATTAACCAAACGTACCTAAATGACGCATGATGGGAACCCTGGTCTCTGGTGTCAGACTCCTGTATTTTGGACACCTGCCATTCACCCCGACTACCTTCCTACAACTTGCACTTCAATCATTAAAAAAAAAAAAAAAAAAAAAAGTTGCCATTGAATATAAGATATTACATAACAGTAATGACCCCACTGTATTTTCAAGACTTTACATGATGCAATTTTATCATTGTTAGTGCAGAATTATAGTAGAGGCACAACGTAGCTACAAGTTTAATCATTTTATTGTATGTCACAGTCTCAGTTTAGATAATCCTTCATATTGTAGATAGAGTGAGTGCTGACTACAAATGCTCATTCACATGTGGGGCAGGAATCCAAACTTCCACTAATAACTGACCTTGACCTACAGATGCCTTTAGTGCTTTCACATCCATGTGTTCATAACTGCTAAACAGGCACTTTTGGCTTAATCTCTCTGTCTATAGTGGCCTATTTTTAGCAAAGGAAATCTTACATTTCTGGACTATTTTTCCTTTTCCTAATCCAACTTATGCAACTGAGTTAGCAAAAGTTAGTCATACTGATGCCAGCGCTGCCCCAATGTCACTGAGCAACTTAAATTTAATCAGTCTGGGATGTGGTAGTGATGTAAGTTGGTTGAAAGGGTCATTGCACTGGCTGGAGTCAAGCGGCACTCTCCTGCTTGTTTTTGGATTGCATTTTAGTTCAGGCCAAAAATGACTTCTAATCCAGCTGCAGGAGGGCAAAATATCATCCCTGTGTATTAATAGAGCTCTGCTAATGTGGGAAATAGTGTCGGAAAGTGCATCAAAATGGTGTAGGTCCACATCTGCTGCAGGGTTTTCATGTCTGAAATGATTCATTTACATGGTGTTTTTTTAAAGTAGTATGGATAATTATGTCTCTTAAACAAAAAAAAACAACATATAACAATAGATCTCCCTGTTTATGTTATGTGATTATCCAAATCCAATTGTCATTTCTCTTAGTCTTTTACAGTAACATTAACATTTTGACCATCATTCAAAGCAGTAAGATGTTGTGCAGTACACCTCACAATCAACTTCCTACTTCACACAACAGCTGATTACATGAATGAGATTGTCCACTGATGGTAGATGAGCAGTAACACATTGTAAGGAATATGTCTATGAAATAATATGACAATAAACACTAATGCAACAAGACAGACAACATAAATTAACGTAAAAGTCACCCAGCTCTGCTAAACTGGCTCCAAGCATCAAAAGACGACCCCACTTAAAGATGAATGTCATATTCCAAAATCTAATCTAATGGTGACAAATGTGAATATGACAGCTCCAACCAAAAGGCAGAGAAACATCATTGTTTCAGATGAATCATACTGCCTGACTACATGGTCTCCATTAGTGTGACTGTGTTCAGTTTTACACTTTACACTTTCTAACTTATCCCAGTAATTATATTAGATCCTTTTGCTTTAATTTGCTCTATCGATGTGTACTATTGAATGGCTCCTGCAACTGCAATTCAATCTATAAACTATTAACTTTGTGGGCAGTCACTATCCTACATCTGTGCTGACCCTTGAACAATAGTGTGACAAATACCCTCCCAGCAGGGGTGATGTGTGTTAAATCAGGCCAGTGTAACACCCTAAGGCAGTTGCAGGCTACCAGACTCTGTGGTTCAGGAGGCCCCCACCAGCCCAATATGGACGAGCATCCTCTTGCAACATCACTGCAGCATCCTTCCCAGACACAGGCAGTTATGTGTGATGAGCTGTCAAGATGAAAAATGCACAAACAGTACATGCCTAATTATCTATCTTATAAGGCAGTGCGCATCTGGCTTTACATGAAGCACGAGCATCAACAGCTGGAAGCTGCACTGCACAACAAGTATGGCTACCCAAAACGTCTGCCACCAGAAACACACAGGCGGATTGATGCTCGATGCAGCGTGAACATCCGTCGTGTGTAAGATAAAAAAAAAATCCCCAAGCGGACACAGGCTCGATCCCCGTCATCTTTGAAGGGCTCGCTAGTGTAGGCCAGGATCTGCCACTTCCGACATGCAGGCTAAAGCAATGCTACACGAGCAAATAAGACGAGTTTCCCGCTTTTATGTTATTAAACACGACGGTGGTGTTTATTGTTTTAGTGTTATAGTATCGGGTCGAAGCGGCAGTGAATGAAAACGAGTGTAATGTATCTCACACTGCTGCTGAGATGATCAACCTGACTCAAACCAACAGGCCCGCTAGTCCCAGTAATTCCCACTTCAGACGATGTACAACCTAACGGCAGCAGTATCTAAACACCATCTTCCTTGCCTTACCTCGCAGTCGATTTTCATCATATGATGCGTCCTAATCTGTGTGAAACCGTGTCCATGGCATGCTCCTTTTTTCTTTTCTTTTTTTTAAGAAAAAAAAAATCGCTTCCTCCGCTACGATCTCAGCATCAGCAGCAGCCAGCCCGTACAATGAAGCAGTGATGGCCGGTGGTGATGATGCTGGGAGCCCCGCCCTCCTCTCCATGCAGCCAGAATGAGCTCACTGGTTTCCAGCTTAGCCGGCTCCAGTACCGCCGCAGTTCACCAGCACAGAGCACAGAGCCACTCACAGGCCAGACCACAGCAAACGCTCGTGCAAATGCCCATAACGCCCATATATGATGTGTTCTCAACGTAACGAATTGGCCGTTGCCAAATGTATAAACATATTTTTATTTTCAAATAATTTGCTTGTAACTATGTTTTGGGAACAAATTTTACAAGAAATGATAAGGGGGAAAAAAAACAAACAATAAAGCAAAAAGTGTGATAACCACATAAATTGAGGGGAAATTGAGTGGGAGTAAATACAGAATAATGTTTTTTAATGTATTATAACCATAATTAAATAATGGGGGCTGGTCTTGGTTCTCATTAAAAAATATTCAAATTTTTAACAAAATTTGACATTTTAAATTACATTTTTTTTGCTGCTATCTGTTAAACTTGAGTAACCCCTTCTTTCCATATATTTTGGTGATTATATTAATGTCCCACCATCAATACTGTTTGTATCCACACATCTCTAAATGGAGAAGGATCTCCTTCTATTATAATGCTGTATAGCCCCTGTTGTGCAAACCACATGGTGCAGACCATCTGTTGCATTTACTTTTAGAATTACTATACTGTACTTGCAATATTGCAGAAGTGGCTGTGCTGCCATTACTGTACTTATAGATCTATTATCATGCCATGCCAAGCCAAAAAAGCAAATTTAAAGATTTGTTAACACTAGTAGAACATTCTCAGTGCAACATTTGAATTTTTTTTTCCAGAAAGAATCCATTTATACCATTTTCCATGGGGAACAGTAGCTTAGACTAAATATTAAAAGACTGATTGGTGATTCTGAGAATGTATTGAGGATATTGCTGCTGAGAAAGTCACAAAGTCAAAGTGTACCTGCCTATGACTAAATTTAAATGTAATAATAGGTACGAGAAGCCCTAAACTGAGGTATACAATAATAATAATAATAATAATAATAACAATTATTATTATTATTATTATTTATTTATATAGCACTTTTCAATACAGATAACAAGGTGCTTCACATGAATCAAATACAAACATCAAAACAAATCAAAGTGAAATGCAAATGAAATTAAAAGACATCACACAATAAAAGCATTTTTATAAAAGTGTGTCTTAAGTGAGATAAAAACGGAGAACTGACTCTGCAAGTCTGATCTCCTCTGGTAGCTTATTCCCTTGAGGGGCCCTGACAGTAAAGGCCCTTTGGTTTTTAACCTAGACCTTGGAATGGCCAGCAGCGAACTACCAGAGGATCTCAGTCTGCATCCTGGTTCATAAGGGGGAAAAGGTTCAGAAATATAAGGAGGGGCCAGCCCAAGTCTGGCCTGAAAAGTAATTAAAAGAGTTTTCAAATCAATCCTAAAATAAACGGGCAGCCAGTGAAGGGACGCAAGGACCAGAATGATGTGGGCACATTTTTTTGGACCTGGTTGGTAGCCAAGCTGCAACATTCTGAACTAACTGCAGGTGATGGATTGATTTTTGACTGAGACAGGTGTAGAGAGAGCTGCAGTAGTCAAGGCTGGAGGAAATAAAAGTGTGGATTAGTTTAGGGTTGTGGCACAAACTAGAACCATGGCTATATTTCTGAAATTATAAAACCATGATTGAACAACTTTCCTCACCTTCCTCACCTTCCTCACCACAGATCCAGATGCAACTCTGCCTCAATAGCCAACAGATTGAATGTATACATTTCACAATCAACCTTAAAATACAGAATATTAATGTGTAATGTAATTTGCCCCAGAATTAACAAAAAGGAATAAAAAAAAAACTGTTAAATTGAGTTGAAATGAACATATGTCCTCCAAAAAGTTAATCTGGACATGTCAATCTAATCGTTGATATGTGCTTTATAGTGTACGGTGCCATGTGTTGCAGTGAGCTGTGTGGATGATGCAGTAGAGTGAGATGTGTGTGTGTGTGTGTGTGTGTGTGTGTGTGTGTGTGTGTGTGTGTGTGTGTGTGTGTGTGTGTGTGAATGAAGTTCTAAGATTTCAGGAGATAAAACAGACTTCATAGCCTCATAACACACTTGTCTTTTCTCCTTAAAAGCTGCAAAGTTAGTTTCGGTTCTCATGGGACTGAAACCTTTCCTCCTCTAGGCTGCAAAGCACGTTTTGTGTGGGATACTGCTCTGCCCAACTATCATGCAGTTGCCACCGTTGTGTAAAACGAACACATCCTTCCTGTCCTTATGTGTCCAAACATGCCAAGCTATTACATTTTTAATTTGGCGCAACTCAGCTGTTAACCACCAGACGATATCGTTGTGCTTTGGCGTCAGATTAGTTAAGGCGGATCAGTCGATCTGTACCGCCCCTAGTTTACTGCCTCCAAGCATCTTTCACTCATGTCATCCCCCTCCAGCCTCCCCCCACCACACATCTACCTATCTACAACTTAAATAGTTGCTGCAAGCCAACACCAATCCCAGTTAACAGGGCTATCTGAGCTGCTGTTACATCTACGCTTTGCTTAAAACAACCCTCATCAGATTTAGCTTCATCTTTGCGCGCAGTCGGTGCCAACTAAAGTGGGACAGTTTTTGCCGTTCAATAACATTTTTTTATGTGGGAACAGGAGAAATTGGCCCAGAGTATTCCTTAGAAACCAACGGTGAATTTACAGGGGAGCATGAACGGAAAGAATGGCGCGTACACAGTCACCGTACCAAGCATATACCCAGAGAAACCCAAAGAGCTGGAGGAACGGGGACACTGGGGGACCAAAGCCGAGTTCATCCTGACTGTCATGGGCGCCGTCATCGGACCCGGGAATATATGGAGGTTCCCCTACTTGTGCTACAGGAACGGCGGAGGTGAGTGATTTTACATTGCAACTTTTGCTCTCAGTTGTCAGGCGCTGTTTCCAAAATGAACAACCTCAGACGATTATTGATGATGCATTTTTAATCTATTATCTTCTCTCTCGGCGCATTAAGGAGTAAAGATCGTCTCTTTCTTGCAGGTGTGTTCTTCATCCCATACATCTTATTTATGTTTACATGCGGGATCCCCCTGTTCTTCCTTGAGACTGCTTTAGGACAATACACCAGCCAGGGAGGAATCACATGCTGGAGGAAGATTTGTCCGCTTTTCCAAGGTAAATTTAAAAAATGATTTCCCTGTATTTTGTTTTGAACATATTCTGATGATAAATTCAATGCGTCATCATATTTTGTCAAGTCTGTTTTCATTTTCGCCGAGCACCGCGTGCGTAATTACGCACAATTTCTGCCCTTTTGACCGTCTCACGACCGCATCGATTTGGAACAGAAACCTTCTCTGTTTTTAATCACTCTTTACTCAAGACAGTGTCACGATACTAAAGTAATGTTTCAACTTCAAAAACCAAAAAATAAAAATCAAGTGACAGAAAATGCTCTTACTTTGGTTTGGTGCATTTTTCATTTTTCCCCTGCAAATTAAAAAACACAGATGATAATTAAGTTAAATTGGCTAGGCTAGTGTGATATACAGTGATATTATTTCAATTGAGAGGCATTAATTAACATTGTGGAAACTGATATCCATATTCCCTAAATAAAGAGCATCTAAAAAGTCACCAGCAGAGGTCCCCATCACCCACTGTGAAGGTTAAAACATTTACGTGGTTTTAAGTGATAAATAATAATAATACTTTTCTTTTTTTTTCTTTTTTTAAATCAGAGGTCTCATTTGACTTTTCCATTGCAAGTCTGCAAATATTCATGTGACATGAACATGCATGCACCCCGACACAAATCCATAAATATAATGTACATGCACATACTGCCATCAATTAGGGACGTCACACCACACACACACATACACATAGGCAACACTTTTAAAGTGATTGTAATGTGATGTAAATATTGTAAATCATATATGATCATGTCTCATATATGAGAATGTCACTGTTCACTATCTGCTCAATTTATCTAGCGTATTTTTGATCGTGAAGATATGTTGTGACCTGAAGTAGAAAAGCCTAACCAGGGACAGGGGTCATAAATTAACCTAAACCCTATATGCAATACATCTGTTTCATGTTATTGTAACCTGTTACAAGGTTTCTTGTCCCTGACAAAAAAAAACAACGAATCAATAAATAATAAAAGAAACACCTTAGCTACCATTGAATATTTGAATGTGTTGAGGAACACTTGGGTGATGTTTATGAAAAAGTAAAAAAAAAAAAGTACAAAAGAAAAGAAACTCCCTGACTAATCTTACATTCCTTTTTTCTCAGGCATGGGCTATGCCAGTCACTTAATCATCGCATTCAGTGCAACCTCCTATGTCATCATCATGGCATGGGCGTTCTTTTACCTGTTCTTATCCTTCAGTAAAGATTTGCCTTGGGCCTCATGTGGACACTACTGGAACACAGGTAACCTGCCCTGCAGCTAAAAATCGCAAAAAAAAAAAAAATTGTCATGAAGAGTCTCTCCTAAGCTGACATCAAGTTTGATCAATAATTTCTCTGAAATATTGTTGAAAAGCGTGTTTATTATATAACACGCTGGCGTCTAGCTGGCGTGTAGGGTGAATTATACTGGGATATCACTAGACTGAAATATCACATCGACATAGGTCTTCAGACCCTTTGCTGATCTGGGGAAGGATACAAAAACATTTCTGCTCCACAATTCTTAAATAGAAGAAGTTTGGAACAACAAGGAATTTCTAAGGGGTCCGTGGTCTGATGGGGTATTAATACTTTCTGAATGCACTGAATGTCATTAGTGTTGAAAGCAAGGGCCTAAATTAATGTAAACATGCTGAAAAATAGTTCTGTGCTAACTACAACAAAATAGGGATCCATGCTTTGTAAGAAAAACACTCCCAATATAGTACAATGTAGTACAACTTTTACTTTGAAACTGAGCATCTTTCTTCACAGCATTCACAGTGTTTCATTCTTTTATATTAGACTCATGCTTGGACCTCAACCATCCAAATCTGAGCCTCAGCATGACATCCAGACAGAACACCACTCTTCCTGTTGTGGAGTTCTGGCAGTAAGCATCTACTCGACTCACGCAAGTTAAACTGAATGCTGTTTTCCTCTTTTTGATCCCTGTCCTTCCCTCTTCTCACTATCTTCTCTTTTCTGAATCCCAAATCATTCCAGATCCTCTCTTCCTCTCCCCTCCACTCCCACCCACACATTTTGTTTATGCTGGACCACAACAGTGGGGCCAGCCCTATAAATGTCAGTGAGTGAGTGAGTGAGTGAGTGACTTTCTCTCTGGGTGATCATTTTACTAGTAAACATAGCTGAAACCACAGCACAACCTTTGCCTTTAATTTATGTGTTTGCTGATTTTGTCAGACAATGTCACGATAATGAAATCAGGAATTTAACAGTGCAGAGCAGTGGCTTGGAAATGGCTTGGAAGTGAGTGCTGGTTAACATGTAGTCCTAATGGACTGCGTGTCACTAATTCTAGCATATTCTTATGTCTGACAACAGAAACAGAAAAACATGTAAATGAGAACACCTTCATTGGCTGTATTAAAATACTGTATGTGAGCACAAAGACTATAGAACAAAGAGATAAAGGGCTCCCAACTTCTGAGTCTCTCCCCTCCCTCCCTGTCACTCATCCACCTCCGCATCCTGAAATCTTCTTCTTCTTATACAATTAACTTTCCCTTCCTTTTACTCATCATTCATGTTTTGCTCTCCCTCGCACCCACATCATTGCTCTGCTCCCCTCCCCTCCTCTGTCCAGGCGCCGGGTTTTGAAAATCTCTAGTGGTATCGAGGAGGTGGGCAGTCTGAGGTGGGAGCTGGTCTTGTGTCTAATCCTGACCTGGGTCATTTGCTATTTCTGCGTTTGGAAGGGCATCAAGTCCACAGGAAAGGTTAGCTGAAATACTGTACAACATTCAAGAATGTTTCTCACGTTTTTGTAGAAATATCCCCAAAATGCTGCTCCAAATGAAAGTTTTCAGTGGCTTAGTTTCATGAATTACCACAACTAAAACTACATTTTGTTCATTGTAAGCATTGTTTTAAGACTACAGATGTAGAGGATTGCATAGCGTTTGTTTCTCTGATGTAAAATTAGTAAAAATCTGTTTAACTGAGACACTGTTTACATCCAAGTTTTATTGAATGTCCTCTGAAGGATAAATGGGGCGTTGTCTTAGTTCAGCCAAAACACTAACATGTGTTTGCATCAGCTGATTATCTTTAAAGTTGTTTTTATTTGTGCTTCCATGCTGCTGGCTCATTAATACCATATACAGTATCAGCTGTTAAGTGAGTAAGTACAATCCAGTTATATTCATACAAGCACAACAGGGCCTGCATAAGCTGCCAGCTCTCACTATCACTACACAGACACCCTCATGCCAATACTGCTTGCTGCCACATCTTTATCCAATGCCCAAACCTTTGCCCCAAACCAAAGCTGCAGTGCAGAGTTCCTCTCCACAATAGAGTTAGTTTTTTTCAGAGCTCCCTTAATAAGCAATGTCTTCAGTGCTATATCTAACATCTTTAAAATATTGTCAGTAAATGGCCAGTTCCTTGACGTAAGTGTCTCTGAATGAGTGAATTCATTTTCTCTCAGTTTCATCGCCTACTTCGTTCTAGAAATTTACAAAGCTGCAGTGCGTTGGGAGCAATACCCTTCCACACACACAGGACCCACTCCAAAAAGTGATTTAAACACTTCCAGTTAGAAATGATGTCATCTAGGGTCACATTTCACAGTTTTGGTCCATAGAAGAGAGTCACCAATATACATTATGTAGCTGATAATATGGCAATTTGACTCTGCTATACATTTGAGACTAGTCACAATCAATGAAACAAACTGTCAAAATCATATACATTTGGCAAAGACAGCAATGCAGCCAGTATACAATACAGTAATCCAATTGGTATAGTCTTTCATACTCTTAGTTCGGTTCAAAACCAGATGCTATGTCATAAACATTTCGCTGCCTAGTACCAGGATCACCTCCTGTTCTTTCATATGTTGGGAACTGATTGTTTTAAAATTAGTACACATCGGTTAAATGTTGAAAACAGAAGTCATTCATTAAGCTAAAATGTTGAACATTTGCTGTTTGCAGCTCCTCAATGTAAGGATTTGCTGCTTTTCTCTGTTTTATATCATTATAAATTGATTATAAATCTTTGGACTTTTGGTAGAAGACAAAACATTTGTAAAAATCACATTGGCTTCTGAGAAATTGTGATCAACAGTTTCTTTTTACTAGAGTCACATTTTAAAAGCGAATTAATTGATTGACTGAAAAGAATCTTCATTAGTTTCAATCTTTACATTACAGATGTCAATGCTCTTTTCTTTCAGGCTGCCTTCTTCACAGCCACCTTCCCCTTCATTATGCTGTTGGTTTTGCTCATACGTGGCGTTACCCTACCGGGGGCAATTGATGGGATCATTTACTACCTCTACCCTGATATCTCTCGCCTGTCAGATCCCCAGGTAAGACCACACAGACGATATTTAGACCAGAAGAACCACAGCATTGTTTCCTCAGAGACATATGCACACACACTAACACATGTTTGTTTGACCTTTTCAGGTGTGGATGGATGCTGGTACTCAGATCTTCTTTTCTTATGCCATTGGCCTTGGGTTCCTTACCTCTCTTGGGAGTTACAACACTTACAACAATGACTGTTACAGGTAAGTGCAATGCTATTCTAGCAAAATTATCCTGCTATGAATAAAATGTTACCGTCTCTGAATCCTTAAAAAAAAGTTTAAGGAATTGAAGGAGAGTGCGTTTTTTTTCTGTTACATAATTTATCTGCAGCCTGCAGCAGCAGATTGTTTTTGTGTGTGGGAACTTTTGTTTACTTTTAAGTGAAATTTGATGCAACAAAGCCAAGAATGACTTCAGAGGGAAACAGAAAAGTCAGATATTGAAAATAAGCATGAGGTCAAAACATTTCATGGGGGTGTGATTAACACAGGGAATGAATAAATTCTTCTCCTGGCTTGTAAAATGAGCATCCACCTCTGCAACACTTTGTATCCACTCTCCAGTTGCGTGCACATTTCTAGAACTGGATTCATTTTCTTTTCAGGGACTGTTTCTACTTGTGTCTGCTGAACAGTGCCACCAGCATCGTGGCAGGCTTCGCCATTTTCTCTGTTTTGGGTTTCATGACATACGAACAAGGAGTGGATATATCTGAGGTGGCAGAATCCGGTAGGTACTGGCTCAGTTAAGTTCAACTTTAGGCTGAGCATTAGAGTCACAGTTTTAATTATTTCCTTTGAGTCTTTTTGGGGAAGCTGATAGTCAGATACTGCAACCTGCACCACTACTCTTTGCCCTTTGTGGAAACTGTGCAGAGTCTTGTGATGTTTCTTTATCCTTATCCCTTTAATTTTCCAACCTAAGATGCTTTCTGGCAGACTTGATACCTTCTTCTGTCATGTTTAGTTTTTCTCTTTGATGTTTTACCTTTAATTTAAAGCTTGCAGCTCAGTTCGGGTGAGAAAGATTACTGCTAACAACAAGAAGTAGAAATGAAGTCCTCAAGACATAAAAGATTTATGCTATGACCTGTATTTTAGGAACTCAACGTTTTACAATTGAACTGAATTGCAAACCACAAATCAAAGTCATTGATTCCCATTTGGAAAATAAACATACAAAAAACACTTAATGCCCACATTTTGCTTTGTGAAGCCAGGTCACCTTGTCTGCCTTTGTTGCCTGTGGTAAATGGTATAATGGTCTGACTTTAGCCATGCTACTGACATGGCTTTGGGTATAGCATTGTAAGTCTCTTAGCGAGTTCATCACTTTGGCCCAAACTTTAATATCTCAACAACTACAACATGGCATTCTTTGTGTATTTCGTACTAATTAGCACATGCTTACATGCTAAACTAAGACAGTCCACATTAAAAGGTTCTGTAAACGATCGTCACTGCCACTAGATATACTGTATCGCTTGACCACCAGCATATCAGACCAAAACAAATGCCACACTTCCGGCCTCCGTTCGGCCACGATCTCCCCTCTCCTTCCCAGTCAGCAAGGTGCTACGAAGCCCAGTGAAAGCGGCCGTAAATCACACAGCGAGTAGCACAACAGAATAAAGTTACCGTGAGTACACAGAGCCAACAAAAACAATCAAGCCAAATCCAACTAGCCCGTACTAGCATTGCCGTGATATTCTCCAAAACATGCTGATGCTGGGCAGTGAGCCAGCTAGTAATAGCAACATTTGCCAAACAAATTCATAATTTGAGTAACGCAAATTAGGTAACGTTTTCATGCCTTTTTTAGCCGGATACTAATGAAAACAGACATGTAGCATTATGTAGCCATGAAGTTACTTACACATTGAGGAGAAGAAAAGCCATTTCAGAGTCAAGCTGGAGTCCTTTAGCAGCTAGTAGGGCTCTCCATCTCCAAGACAGACCAGTATTAGTTCCATTGTCGGAGTGGGAAAGACACTCAGCCTCTGACCACCGCCGGAACTGACCGCAGGAAAGGCCCCGACAGAGCCGGTAAAAACTTAGAAAACTTTATGGGTGTTTTGAAGGTCCACCGCTGATAGTCCCCATGGCTAGTCCGTTTGTGCTCTTGTAGTATCTCCTTTATCTCCTAAACTTTTTAGACAAAAAACTTTGTTTCTTCAGTGGAGGAAAGTATGGAAGGTGGCTTTCACCTGAACGCTGCATAGGCTACTGTGCTGTGACAAGTCCTTTACCAGGAGGGACTCACATGTACTACCACGCACGCCTAGGTGCAGTACCACTAAAGTAATGCCAGACCAGATACCAAAACAAAGGGCAGAGGAACTCGTTTGTTGCTATAATATTGGTAACATCTCGTTCACAAAACCTTAAAGCCTGCCTATTAGCATTGTTATTGTGAGCATGATTACAAGCCAACATTGACATTGAGCCCGGCTGTACCTAAGCACAGCACAGCAAAACCCCTGCATTGCTTTAGGGTTAAGGGGGCAGCATGTCACTGAGGTCTCCAAGCCAAGAGTTTAACAGTTAATACTGTTGTTTGATGGTGCACTTTAACCATTTGGCTAGTTTGAGAAATTTTAAGTGGGTCAGAAACTAATAATGCTACTGCATTACTGCTTCTCATTTTCTCCACTTGTTTGCTTTTTCAGTCTTTATTAATGTTTTCTTCATGTCTGTGCTTCAAATGCAGCATAAAAACAATCAATTCACTGAATATCCTTCCTCCATTTTTGTCTCAAGTCGTTATGTTTTGGGCTCTCTGCCACTGCACATTTCGTGAGGTGTGGCTTGATCACTCTGTCTTGTGAAAATCACACATTCAAAAGTGAACATCCTCAACACAGGAAAGTGAGAAACAGATAGTGTTGTATGTGCACACAAGTGACATTTTTGTCTGTCGCCAATTTATTTATTATATCTTGTTACATTCTATGTGTGTTGTGTGTGTGTGTGTGTGCAGGCCCAGGGTTGGCTTTCATTGTCTACCCACGAGCAGTAGCCATGATGCCCGCACCTCAGGTGTGGTCAGTGTGTTTCTTCATCATGATCATTCTGCTTGGACTGGATAGTCAGGTACCAGCAAAACCCCTCTGAATGAATGAATGTTTGGAATGAATGAATGATCAAAGCTCTGACTCTCTTTCCTGCCACTGACTCTTTCCAGTTTGTTGGTCTGGAGTGCTTGATGACATCAGTGGTTGACCTGTTCCCAACTTACCTGCGTCAAGGCTACAGACGTGAGCTGCTTCTGCTGGCTATATGCTGTACCTGCTGTTTGCTGGGACTCTCACTGGTCACTGAGGTTTGTACAGTCGATTTCATAAACCTTTCTCTGTGTTTTTTGCCTTATTATTTATCTAGCATTTAATGTGTTTTAGAAACTGGTCAAATATTACAGAAAGCAAAGAAGAGAAAGCAGCATAGGAGGAATAAAAGCAACAAAAAACTCAATCAATCAAGCAGAAATGGAATATAATATTCATAATTTTGTTTTCATTAGCGTATAATCAAATGAAACTAAGACCCCATTCAGACCTGACTCTCAGCATGTCAGTTTACACCTGGCATTAGAATGCCTCGCCATCGGGTCTAACACCCCCACTCAATATGCAAATAAACAAGTATGTGTCGTTGTTTTTATCCAGTCTGACTATGACAGTTGGGTGTGTTGTCAATGTGTTTTTGAGAGAGAGAGCATGACAAGGAGGGGCTGAGCGAATCGTTGCACTGTGCACAGCTCTACAATGAGATAACGTTTTAGCCATTTGAAATGGTAAAAATTTTTGGTTCATTATGAAACTGTGGTGGGGACTAATTAGAGTGTGGCAGAGAACTTCATTTGAGTAGGCAGTCTTTCAGTGTGGCCCAGGACAAATTTGCATTCACACTGCTAAAAGAAGGTGGCCCAGACCACCTCTGAATGTGGTCTGAGGGATCGGATCTCAAATGCCACTGTAGGTTCTCCTACGTGCTTGGAAAGGGAGGGGTGAAAGGAGTTGTATTCTGCAACCTCACTGATGGACGCCACGAAATCCTACACACTGGCCCTTTTAAAAAGCGGCTCAAAAGATAATACAGGCAAACACTGGAAACAAGGGAAACAGCTAGCCTGGCTCTGACAGTAATAAAATCTGCCTACCAGGCAGGACAAATTAACACATTATATCTCTCTTGTTTAATCATTACAAATAAATGAAGGGTAAAAATGACAGTATGTTGTTGTACATGAGGTTATGTATAGGACTATGTTTTGGCTGCCAGGCTAACCGCCTCCTCTTGTTTCCATTCACCAGCTGTGGCAGCACTCAAGCTGCTACATGCCAGTTCCAAAAAAGCAGAAAAATTGGCCGCGGTTGCACTCTGAACCTCCCTTTTGCCACTCTGCTACAGAGAATGTGGAAAAGCACGCCAAACCAGCCAGCAGTCTTTCTTGCCAATTTCAGTGTTACACAAATTAGTTTCTCACACCTAATAAATCTTAATCCTGTGTAACAACCGAAGACATCATTTTGATGCATTTACAAAAAAGGAGTGGCAGAGCTGTCAGAGAGCTGTCATCTCACATGGGGATTTTCCATTCAAATGAAATAATAATACATATAGCATGTATTGTTAATTGGATGATTAAGGAAAAACTTGAGCTGAAGCTTAACTGAAGCCACTGCTAAATGCAACAATTGAATGGAGGATTAGGTTATAGGATTAGTGTCTGTCTTTAATCATTAAAGCTAAGAATATAAGGAAACCCCTTTGTTGATGATGAATTTGCTTGTTGCATAAAATGATAATGGGATCATGGCTGTTAGTGTCCAGGGTCATTATTTTTGTTTATCAGTATTTATTCAAATGACAGGTGAAAATTAGATGAAATGCAAAGATATACTGTAGATGATTAGAAACAGTCCCTTTGGAGCTCAGTACCAACATTTTTTTTTTTTTTTTTGCAGGATAAGTTTTGTATGAAAATGTCATTATATTAACTGTTTATATTGATGAAAATTTGTATCACTGTCCTTGTTTTTAGGGTGGGATGTACCTGCTCCAGCTGTTGGATCATCATGTCTGCAGTGGCACCACCCTGCTCCTCCTCTCCTTATGTCAGTCTGTCAGCATTGGCTGGGTCTACGGTAAGTCACAGACAATACAATCAACCATGTATAAACTGGATCATGGTTAAAAAAAAACAAAAAAAAAATGGATACAGGTCTTCATCACATTATGAAATACTAGGGTTACAACTATTTTCATTGGGGCCAAGACTACTGTTTGCACATTTGATATGCTGATAATTTGAAGTCAAAGATGAGACTGACCTTTTTATGTTATCTTTTCTTTTCCCCAAAGGTCCTGACCGTTTCTATGACAACATCACAGAAATGATTGGTTATCGTCCATACCCATTCATGAAATACTGCTGGCGCTACACTACCCCCCTCTTCTGTTTTGTAAGTCCTTTCATTCACTCTTGTGTGATTTGTTTCCTCCATGTGTCCTGATATCTCTCGTCTCATGTCTGTTTGATGTGTGATTATTCATGTAACATGCCATGTACAGCACTTTCGTGAGAGGGGAAAAAAAGATGACAACCCCAGTGGGAATTAACATGGAGATCAATCACAGGCACATATGCACACAGCTGTGGATACACAAACATAGATGGTGGATTTATTGTATTTTTACAACCATATATCACTCGTCTTTACCTTTCCCCCTTTTCACTCTTGAAGTTATCTTGCAATCCTTCATTGCCTGCAGAACTTCACACCCCAGACACCCAACTTCAACTATGGTCATCCAGGGGTGGAAAGAGTACTGAAAAAGTAAAGTAAAGTAAAAGTACTTTAGTAAAGACAGAAGTTTTAAGTCGGTTAAAATGCACTCTTAGTAAATAATACTGCATTGCATTTTTAAAAGGGGGAAGGGGAGATGTAGAAATTTTATATGGTCATAATGATGTTTTATGATAGAACTATTAAATTAACAAGCATCTTTAACCTACGAGTGCATTACAGTACCAATGCATACATGCGGTTTAAAACAATTAAGATTATCATCTCAGAATTCTGAGATATGATCTTGTTAATTCAGAAAAACAGAGCTGATTTTTTTTTTCTTAAGTAAATGCATTACACTTATAGGTGTCAATGTATGTATGTAGCGATTAAGCTACATAAATATAATGGAAATCAGCAGAACAGCAGAATAAAGCATCATTAAGGCAGAGACTGTGGAGATACAAACAATATAAACTCCACAGCGGCTGCAGCCACAAAAACACATATATTACATTTTTAAAAAAGAGACAGCAGTATTTGCACACAGTGTAGTGCCTATATGTCTAGATATAGTATATAACAACAGTATATAAGGACTCTTGTCTTGTCAGTGTCTTGTCTTTTCAGTGTCACACTTATCTAATTACATACTGTAACGTTTAACTTAACATGAATCCACTCTGTCTCTTCTCATCACAGGGCATCTTCATCTTCTCTATTGTCAAATACTCCCCACTGAAGTTCAGTAACAGTTACGTTTATCCACTCTGGGCCAACATCTTGGGCTGGTTCATTGCCACGGTCTCCCTCTCGCTCATCCCACTTTTTGTGTTTTATAAAATGATGCAGGGAAAAGGCACTCTTCGACAGGTAAGCATGACCCTCTCTTTTCTCTGAATTACAGAAGCACTGTTAAGCAGGGGTTAAAGTGGGCCAGAATGATTCAGAACTGTGTCCTGCTGTCTTCGATTAATAAGTGAATAAATCTTAGTGTCTAAACATAGAGCAAGACAGATGAGCAGACACACACACACACACACACACACACACACACACACACACACACACACACACAAAGGCAGGAGAGAAGATCCTCCTGGCAGATCATCACACAAGGCAACGGTCCTTTTAACTTCACTGTTGCAGAAGAAGCGACACCCTGCTTATCCGGGAACATAAAAAAAGCTCTATGTCATGAATTCATGAGGTTATTATTAAAATCAGCTCTATGTGTGATTAGAAAAAAAAAAAAAAAAAAAAAGAGCAGAGGTCAATAAGTGAACATCCTGGCTATGCACACCAGAATCTTAGGGTTCCCCCATCTGCCAAATCCCACTTCAACCCCTGCTGTGAACTTAATGTTGTTAAAGAGAACCTACAAAGTCGCACTGGAATGTACTGAGCATGGGACAAAATTATTATTGACCAGCCAATGTTGATCCGTAAAACTTTAAACGTCTTAATAGATTATGAGCAGTTTGTGCTTGTTGGCAGTAAAAAAAAAAAAAAAATATATATATATTTATAACTGTGTTGCTGTGAAGGATGCATTCATTAAATAAAATTAAAAAATAAATAAATAAAATAGATGTTATGAAAAATGATGTTTTTATTTGTTAAAAGGTATTTTGGGTCAGTGATCCACCAATCTTAAAGAGCTCTGTGTCTCTGTCTGGATGACTGACACAGCTGAATGTATTTATGTTTGCCTTGCTCAAATCTGCGCCGACGGGGATTGTTGGATTCTGGTTATGCGCAGGGGTTACTGAATACAGTCTGGTCTTGTGTACAATAAGATTCCTGGCTCAAGGATTTTCTTAACAGGATATCTCAGAATGTTCTCCATGTGCAGAAAGCACCCGCAGGATTAGATAACCTGGAAAACATGAACCGTTGACCTTTGAACATATGCAAGTCATTCCACTGCTTGAAAGCAGGAACCCCCCACCCGCCACCTAACAAGTGTTATATCTTTTTTCTTTTGGGCTATGGACCTCCTTTGTTGTCCAAAAACTACTAAAAACAAATCAGTAAGTTACACTATTGCAGTTGTTAGCATGTTCATTCACAATCGGGAATCCGGCCACTGTGGTTTATTTTGAGTCCTGGTGCCATAAACACTCAGCAGCACACCATTCGTTTATTTAAGTCTTGTTTCAGTGATGTAAAAAACTCTGTATTTGTGACCTGTATTTAAAGATTCATGTCTACAGAGGGACTGACACAGATTGTGGAAATCAGAAAGTATTTAAAGATGGACTAGTGTTGTTGTTGGTTTTCAACTTTTGTTCACAATAGCAAAATACATAGAACATCACCACCCTCATCCTCTAATCCATTTTAAAATGAATATTACTGGGAAACTTAGTAGTATATATTGTATTGGTTGGTTGTGAGAAGATTGTTGTTTTTCAAGGTTCCATTTAATTCAGTTGCATTCAGCTTTATTGCAATTAGACGTGTGTATAACAAAGCTTAGTCTCGTCATTCCAAGGCAGTGCAACTTGAAAAAGAAGTGACATATTTATAGAGATAAATCATAATGTGCAAAAGTCTTTTAAAAGACAGGAAAAGTTTGCTTTTACGCTATTAACATACTACTGTTTACAAATATACAGACAGTAACAGTAATATTGTATTCAGCAATAGGGAATGCAGTTTTTTCCTGCTCTGACTGTTTTTTCTCCACCGACTCAGTGAATTTCTTTTCACTCTTTCCTCAGCGTTTCTTGTTGCTCTGTCAGCCTGTGGACGACCTCCCCTTGGATCAGAAATGCCCTCCTGCACTGGGAACCAATGGCACCACTGCCCACACAGAGCTCAAACCTTTATCCCACACTGGGGAAGAAACACAGTGAGCACAGTCAGATTGGTCAGCTGGGGGGTGTACTGTACATTTGTATCTTCTGGGCTCATATTCATCACATTAAGAGTCAGAGATGAGAATGCTCCAAAAAGAGACAATGTGGGAGTAAAGAAATGATATTGGTTCCTCTTGAGTATTGTAAAGTAATTCCAAAACATGTCTCTTGGTGTGCTTTCTTGCCTCTGAATCTTCTGGAGTTCCCTTAAAGACTTATTTTTATACAAATCTGACAAACAGCTTTAATTTTTAAGTTTTTGAGTAGGTGCAAAGGTGAAGAATTTTTATTTTTAACTTTTTTATTATTATTTTTATCAATCTTTAATTAATTCCAAAATTTTACTTTAAGCAGTTATAATATAGGATCTGGACTCATTGCCACAGGTGATTTAACTTTATCTTTTAAAAAATATTATTTTGCAGGGATAATGAAATTGTCTCATTGTTGTACAGCTGTATATCATCATCATTTAAAGTGTACACATGCTAATATTACAAAGGTCAGTTTGTTAATCACTGACGTGTTTTTTCTATGACTTTCCTCCTCTTTGCTACATCTAAAAGGAACGTTTAAAAAAAAAAAAACACTAATGGGCTTTACGGCACAGTGTCTGTTTTCATTCTTTGATGACGTCTATGAGGAAAGGGTGCACAGAGTGCATCACAGACCATCCCAGGATAGTGTCCCTTTTCCTTCTAACTTGCTCTCTATTCCTCAACCATGTTGATTTATTCTTTTCCTGTTGCCACATTATCAGATGTCCCTCTTGGGCACAATGAATGCTGGTTGTCTGGACACAAGTGCAGATGAAATGCATGAGAGGACACAAGGTGTGATGTTGATGAAAACTTTTGGCCAAATGCAGAAGACGATTGGAGGATTGGCTGACCCTGTTGTATCTCTATTTATGCAACCTTCCTATACAAGTTTGTTAATGTGTATAGTTTTATATTGTAATACTGGAAATTACTTTGATGTTGGTGCCTTTGTCCAATTACTCTATGCAAATAATGGCTGAAAATGAAGCCTATTGGAGCATATTGCAGCAGTTCTGATCCATAACTGTGATATACTGTATATGGTGACAAAGCAAAATCCATGCAATAAAGAAGTGACCTTGTTGTAAAGGATTCTTGGGTTATTCTAACAGACACTTTAAAGACACTAGTGATCCATATTATAATTCTACTTTGTTCAGAGACGTGTATGAAGTGTTTTAGTTGCATTAGTGCAGTTTGAATGTGATATTAACTGTTATGACGCGTTTGTAAGAGGAAGAGTTTCTAGAAAGCAAACAAAAGTGTTTTCATTGTACACGTAGGATACAGAACACAGGGTTCACGGTGTAAGGTAATGTGATCACTTTTGACCGAGGACAGTGACGACAGCTCGAATAAGGTCAACCAACGAGACGGGATTACATCACAGTCACATTTCAGTGAACATTAAGCAATGCTTTGGGATTCATTCTTAAGCAACCATGAGCAAATGTGATTCAGCCTCGCCCCAAAGCAATGAAAAATACAACACTGAACATTTTCTTCATTGTTCAAATATAGTTTTTTGACAGTTTACACAAAGTAATCCCTACTGGCAGAGGATAGCATTAAAGGAACGGTGTGTAAGATTTAGGAGGATCTATTGGCAGAAATGGAATACAATATTCACAATCATGTTTTCATTCGTGTATAATCACCTGAAACTATAGAGTCGCTGTTTTTTCATTAGCTTAGAATGAGCCCTTCATATCTGAACAGGGGGTGGGTCTTCTTCCGTGGAGCCATGTCGCACCACGTTACCTGAAGGCCACAATAAGTTCTCCCACATGCTTGGAAATGGAGGTTAAGATTTTTCAATTGTGCCAGTTTATTTTCTCTTAGCTGTGATAGATACAAATGGTACAATGGCGATCTGTATTTCCCCCAGTATTTGTCTTGGTAGAGTGATGTTTGAAATGAATTTGCAAACATAGCAAACAACTATAGCCTGTGCTTGGCAGGACTCTGGACTCACTCAGGATTATTGTGGAGAGATGCATGCAATGTAAGACAGAGGCCAACTTGGACAATACCAACCATCATCTCCACAACATTCTGGCAGGACTCAAATTATGAAATCATTTGGATACCAAACCTATATGGATATGGACACATCACACACTCTTACACTGTATTATTTTAATCTACACTATAAAGGTAAAGAAGAAGAAGAAGAAGAAGGTAAACAAAGGTAAACAAAACAAGTCAAGCTCTAAATGTAGTAAAGGATAGCAACTCATCTTAAATACAACTGATCCAGAATTGGCCTTTTAAATATTTTTCCTTTTCCATAAATGTACTGACCATTTGTATGACAACATCACTGATATGATTCATCTTCCCTAATGAAGTTTTAGCACAAATTTATTTCTTTCACCTCATAGCGCTCATCTTTACCTCTGCAGCTTTGACACTTATATTTAACCTCTCATGTCTCCCACGTAACACTCCAAACTCCCAACCTCAATCACCTCCATTGCTGAGGATTCAGCACCTAGGGGCAGTGGAGAACATGTATGTTTTATACATTGTACCATAACCCACCATAATATAAAGATATGGGCGTGTAAGTCCTTTTTTCTTTTTTACACAACCACACATCACTAGTACCAAGTGTGGATTCATGTTGTTCATCCTGACAGAATCTACAAATCATAAAACAAACAAAAAAAAAACTGTGTATATCTAACCTTAAACACAAGGCAGGCAACTCTCCTTTTTAAAACTGTCATGTCCCAAGAGACATAAGATGGCGTGATACATTAACTTCATAATAAATCATTTCACACAGAGAGGACCTGGGATTTCACTACATTGTTTTGGTTTATTTCCAGGAATGAAAGGAAGAGATAAGAGGAAAAAAGGGCTTTTCAGGATAATATTTCCGTGTGTGGACAGACCCATTGGGGGAAACATGTTGCAACACTTGACACATACTGAGACATATGCAAGTTTGCGCAGTAAGCTTTGCTATTTCATTGGCTTCAGTCCTGACAAGAACACTTGGGTAGACGTAATATGAATACCATATGCATCTAATTCAGAGTCTAGCCTGGGATAACAAGTGGTCATTGTGATTTTTACATAATCATTATGTGGTAATCCATTTTTAAGTACAAACTGATGATCCGAAAAGTCTACGTGTTGACAGTACATATGAATTAACACGGTCTAACATGGCCTAAAGTGTCCAAGAGTTACCAGAGGGTAAGATTGAAGAGCAGCTCAACTAAGTGAAAAAAAATTGAGAAATTATACTACTAAATTATCCTCCGGTGTTAAAGAATTATCTGTGTGTGCATTAGAATTGGTCCAGATGTGGAAGTGGCATCTCACCGGCCACCATAGTTACTTGTTGATGTTTAATTGAATGTAGGTTGGGAAATTGAGTGATCAAAATTCAATGTCAGGACAATTTCTGATGCCAATGTTAATTTGACGTAGAATGCTGAAAACAGTTGTTGATATTTTGTTGGTTTTGTGTTGATGAGTTACCAAAACCTTCATGCCAATGCTATCTTGACATAAAATACATGTTCTGGTTGTGAGCAAAACTCCTAGTCTGCTAAATGTCACAATGTCAGTTAGCCAACATTGGGTTTTGACATTTGGATTGAAATTCGAGAGAACACGATGACCCGGAATTCAGATGTCTCAGGCAGAAGTATTTATTGTAATCTTGGCACCAAGGAGAAAATTATGACATAATGATAATGATGTCAACCTGTAAATCAGAGTAGTGCCACACCAAGTTCTGAAAATGACATGGTTGCAACATTTTACCATACATCCATATACCTTACTCCATATAAGGTTAAACTTTATCCGAAACATTCATGTGTGAAGATGCTATTGGTCACCAAAATCCACATTGTCACGTTCTTACCCAATAATATTACGTGTGTCTTGTCCTTTTCCCTATTTAGCTCATCCTTGACAACAACTAGATTTGAACACTATGCTTTCCGTGTACCCCCTTATCTATAAGACCCTGAGTACCCTAGCTAAAAATCTCCTTCACAGACATCAACCCGATTTTCATTTCCAACCAAGAATTTAACATCCGTCTGACATGAGTCGTCAGAGTCCAATGTCTTTCTGACGTTACCTTGACCTCCAGTGCCTGGTAGGAACACAATATGTGGTATTCACCAGAACTACTTTGCTACATGGGAGGGCGATGCACAGCTTTCACATTAGTTTGTTAAGCAACAATTAATCGCAAAACTGAACTACCCCCTTTATAGGAAGATCACCAATACTGTTTATATATAGCTAGCTAAGTACAAGGAAAACAAGCAGAAAATTAAAGATGTCTGTCTTAGTACCCTGCATAATTAACATTAACAGAATTGGGCAATTCAACTTTGTCATTTTGTGTGGCTAACAGTTAGCTAACCTGCAGCATTTACAAAGTCGATATTCCAACATTTTTTCGAAAACAACATCATCAACAACAAAAAACTGTTATGTTCTCAGTGATCTGTAATTTCGGTGGTGTGAAAATCTGGGGTTTTTGGGTTTGGACGATCTGCTGAGCTGCTGGCAGTTTTTGTCAGTTTGAACGACAACAAGTGAGGAGACGGGAGGGAGATTTGGAGAGCTGAGTAGACGATGTTACCATGTGGTCCTAGTGCCTGCAGCTGTTTCTCTCTTTTTTTTAAAAAAAAAAAACATTAGATTTCAGTCTGTAAAAAGTGTGTGTGTGTGTTCAATACTGCTCTCTGAGAAACTGCAGAGGACATTTGCTCTGTGCGCCCCCACCCACCCTACCCCTGCTGTGGCCTGGAAAAATCAGAATACTAGATCATTTATAAGTTCACACCAAGTATATAAATCCCAGCACTACTTTGGCGGTACATCAGACAAACAGTTGGGAGCCACTGATTTAATAAGATTGTAGAGCTCCAGATGACGAATATTATGCATACATTTTATGACCTTTTTTTTATGATTTGGATGATTTGTTATGTTTGACAAGTGAACCTAAATCCAGGACACGGTATGGCATGGTACAAATGATCAAGTGAAGGCATCCCTGCTGTGAAAAGCACCCTCTGCGCATTTGGCATAATTTGAACCCTAACCCTAACAAATCATCGCTCAAAGCTGAAGAACTCCAGCTGGTTTGAATGGTAGGTTGTGTTGTGAGCCGTGGCAGACTGACAGTCGAGCTAGGCATCATGTGGTGATCTTGGAGCACAAGGAGATATAGATTAGTTCAGAAGATAACACAAGGAAAACTCAGAGGAACAATTCGAAGCAGCCGAGTGCACTTGATACCAAACTGGCTGAAGTAAGGATCTTGTGAAGAGTGGATGAAGACAAAGATATTAAACTGATCTGTAATGTTGGTCCACTCTTATTTTTGCTCACAGATAAGTCTAATGCGGATAAGTTTCACAAAATTAACTGACTTTATTTTAAACCAAAAACGTAAGACACCATACCCCCAGGCTAACTGAGGCCTAAGACCAATGTTACCATGGTAACAATCAGTGACACCCACAACAAAAATCAGGAAGACATGGCTAATCATTTTTGGTTTGCTAAGATTCATGAAGTCACAGAACAGTAAATAGGCGTAAATAAGCTGCAAGGAACCAAACGGTCTGAAACAAAAGTGAAAAGTCAGCATTAGATGATTGTGACTAAAAACATCACCACTCCACCCCTTTGTCCTTCTCGATGGAGAAGTAAGCTAATAGCACCCATCTAGTTCCTTCCTCACAACAGGCACCCCTGTCAGTTTATGGCACTGTGTAGGTGGCAGAAATGTTCCTCCATGTCCCACATTTCATGTTGCTGAATCTTGCCTCAGTAAATCTACAAAGCATAAGCTTACCAAAACCCACACTTCCCAAGGGCCTGAGCTGAACAGCCACATAGGCTCAGATGCAGCATTCCAGATTTACAAGATTTTCTTCCCGTTACATTCAGATACAGAGCCAATGGTGCAAAGCAGATGTGAATTAGATTTATGAAAGTGGAGTTTATATGAAAAACTTCAAAAATATGACCAGTACAATAAACCAAAACATGTTCAATTTTTACAAGTGTTTATGTAAAAGTGTAGAAATTAGCAATATTTTCAAATTGAACAAAAGTGCTGTTTAAACCGCATACCTTTACATGAGCTTGATACATATATAACTGCATAAAAATTCTCTCAATGACCATTTTATAGCCATTGTCTTTATAAGATTGGTAAAGCAAATTCAAAAATTCTTTCAGTGTCCAATGATATGCCTTGATCAGTGGCACCAGCATTAACTGACACCAAATAACCCAATCAGAGCCTTGAGCTTGTCACCATAAAAGTTGTAGTGAATCACAAAATGCTGCCAGTTTAATATAAACCTCAATTCAGTTAAAAATGCCATCATCTTTAGCTACTTGCTGCATGTGGGTGGTGTAACAGGCACATTGGTGGATATAAAAATTACACTTTGAGGACTTCGATATGGTATTAATGAAGCCTCTGGATCCTAAACAGTTCATGCTTCAGATTCATAGGAAAACGCTGGCAACAGATTTAGAGTCAGTCTGATTTTGATGACACGGTGAGAAATCATGAAAACTGTGAATGAAAGCACAAAACATTTTAGTAAAAGCCACTGTTTATTGACTTATTTTGACATTTATTTGCCATCTTGTAGAAAGGGCACACAATGTAACAACAATGTAATAACTTAAACACTATATAAATAAAAATGTCCTGGGCATGATTTGGAGGAAATGTATTTATCTGTCAGGCTGGACTGGGAAAAACACTTTGGATGCAAATGATAAAGGATATTAGCGTCAGTTTAATAAAAAAATGAAGCTATTAGTAAAGACGAGACAGTGCTAAAGCTAAAGATTGTAACTTGGGATGTTTATTTCGTAATATTTGCTCGAATTTTGTTTAAAATAACCAGCAGAGAAAAGTTGTTTTTCTGAGACTGCTTCCCAAATAAACCTCTAAAATGAACCAATACCAGACTATAGATTTAATATAAGGTTTTTTGGTAAACTGACAATTCTGATGGCTGGCAGCCAAATATTTATGAAAAAGGTTTTCAGTTCTACTCAGGAACTTGCAGAACAACTTGACAATGTGTTCATACTGTAAAATTAGCGTTAATGGTTAACTCTGGGTTAACTTGCAATAAGTGAATGTAGTACAAAGTCTGTAGCTGGATTAAAAAAAGTTCATTACCAAAAGCTGCTTCATATTCAGAAATATGTTAAATATGTGTAAATCTTTCCGTTCTTTGTCTTTAAGACGTATGAGTGAATTTGAAATAAATCCTACAAAAGCCGTCACACCATCCTGTATGGAACAGCTGAGATATATAAATTTAAACAAGCTTCTCTGTATAACCACTAATGCTGATGTTTTTACTATGAAAAATTGAAAGTTGCTTGTAAGAGCAGTCTGAGGTAAAAGCTGTTCACCTGACAGCTAAAAAACCCCAAGAATTAGGTTCTGGTATCAATGGGAAGGTTTGGCAGTAGACCCACACATTTGGATCTAACAGTAATTTAATTTTGCGTGCTCATAAAGTAATCGTTTTTAATGTTTATTAGTTATTAAAAATTTAAAAAAATGTTTTCACTTAATTTCCTTTTTTATCAGGTGGGGGTGGTGTGAGGATGCCTGACAGAGAACTGAGCTCTACATGTTCTAGTGAAAAGAAATATATTATCTTTGCATACCTGTGTCACAATTTCCTCAGAAAACATTTGTTAACCATGTTGACAAGTTGAGAGGGACAGCACTTTTGTAAGTGTCTGAGAGTTGCATTATTGCCAGAAATAAGGCACTACAGAGAATGTACATGTGTGTGTGTGAGTGTGTTTTGTTTGCATGTTCCTTAGATGTGGGTCAAACTTCAGTCCACTTCTGTCAGGCCACAGGGTCTCCTGAACTCTTGTCCTCGCTCGTGAATCCACTTGTTTGACACTGACAAAACAGAAAAACAAAAAACATGTGAGGACCACAAAATTGCCAAGACAGTTCAATAATGCCTGTGTAATAAAATGAAAAAAAATGTCAGCATGTGGTAAAGATATTTTCCCAGTACAGTTTAGTGTTTGTATGAATTTAAATGTGCTTTTAATAGAAGCTGACATGTGAAGATCTTGAATCTCTTCGCAGTGGTGTGTTTCACCAGCTCAGAACAGGATGAAGTGACAGCCTCACCATATGGTGAGTATTTTGGTTTAAACTCCCCAGCCTGGTTACACAGCCTGCCCAATACATCAACACTGGTTAAACGTATAGGCAAGCCTCACCTTGTACTGTTCATCCAATGAGAGCTCATTCTTGTTAAAAACTGCTTTCACTCATATCTAAATTAACTAAACTATTTTTAAATCATGCAATATCTTCTGTGTATGTGTAATTTTATTTACACCGCCTAAATCTGATCACATTAAGGTATGTGGTTTTTACAAGAGATCCCTTAATTGGGATTTACTGGGATGTGCTATATATAAACATCCATTCACTTACACACATCTGCGTGTCCAGATACCAGTACTAAGGGCATGTTGCGAATCGGTTAAAATTGCCCTTACTGCCTTATTTTTTGTGATCTACAAAAAATGTACAAGGTTCTTCTATCTAGACTAGAATACAGACTAAATATCAAATGAGCATGGTTTTAATGCTGACATTTTGTAAAACGGTTACAATTATCAACCTTGTATTTGTAGCACAATATCTAGGCTGTTGTACAATGGTGTTTGTATTTCTGGAAAAATATTTATGTCATGTTATGACATGTATCAGTAACTTTCCGGGTGTGGTTTCAGGAGTTACAAGCCAGTAGATGCAGTCAAAACTTGAAAGAGCCTGTTCTAAACAGCATATTTTGGAATTGTTAAGTAACATGGAGTCACAAGCAATTTTAACTTTATCGCTTTGATTTCAATCTTAATGTAGCTGTTTTCCCTATCTAATTCAATGTATCAATAGTTAAATGTGATGAATCGAAATTTTCACTCACCCCATTTACTTCCTACTAAGACAGGACAGGCTGCATGCCTGGTCCTATAGTCTCCCTCCCCGCTCTTGAACAGATTATACCAGAACACTGCCGTCCCCTGTGGAGAGATGAAATACACGAAACAATGATGGGAACATCTGGTGTTCACGAGAGAGAAGGAACACGAAGATCCAACAAGCAATGAGAAGAAGACCTGAAGCGGCTTCAAGCTGAGCAGTTTATTGCAGTGTGATACTGACCCCTGTGGTCCTCAAGCAGACTTTTGGTTGTTTGACAACTATGTTATTGCTTGCCACATTGGCAAAAGCACATTTCTGAAGCACATGCAACAAAAAAAACCCCAAAAAAACATGGACATGTGAGACAAGTTAGTTAACAATAAGCAGCAGCCTTTACTGGACAATCTGTGGGCCTATATTACCACAGCTATGTTGACTGGCCAGTGAAAATCAATCTGTTTGATTGAATTTGGAAAAAACTTGCAATACCTTAAGCAAAACGTTCTTATATACTGCAGATGGTCCAGAATGCAGCGGTGTCTCTGTTCTTTGATCAGCCTAAAAGGGCAAATGTCATTCCACAGCTCTTACACCTCCACTGGCTACCCATGGCTGCCTGAATCAAATTTAAATCACTATTGCTTGCCTGTAGAGTGACTTCTGGGTCTGCACTCATCTTCCTGGACTCCATCATGCAAGCTTATGCTCCTCCTTGGCCACTGCATTGCTCCAAGGAATGTCATCTGGCCCTGCCATGCCTGTTTTCAAATCGCAGTCCAGACTGTTCTTGTTTGTCCCCGATGGTTGAACATCCCTCTCTATCTTCAAGAATATCTTGAAGACTCATCTCTTCTGAGAGCACTTCTCGCGTATCACCTCAAAAACCCTGACATGCCTAACTAGCACTTACTCTGCACTTCTTTACCTGTTCTCCTTGCACTTTGCCTTATTGAACAGATTTAGTACTTACTTCAAGGTCTCCTACTGCACTGAAGCTTTAGTGTTGTCCCTCACTTGTAAGCTGCTTTGGATAAAAGCGTCTGCCAAATGAGTAAATGTAAATGTAATACTTCAAAAAGTCCAAAAGTAAAACAGTTTTCATGCAAGAAAAAAAAAAAAAAAAGAGCTTCCATTCAAAATTTGCCAAATGACATCTTTGGCAAATTTTCATACACTACAGAATAATGTAGAGAGAACCTCACACATGAGATCTTCCGTCATTATGTCACGACTTACTGTAATAATTACCAAAGTAAGTCTCGGCACATTGACCCTTAAACTGACACCGACACTGTTTATTTCCCCACAGGAGACATGAGCAGCATCATGTAAGCACACTCAACACACAATAAATGACATTTAATATAATTCTCCCATGCACACACAGAAACACACACACTGTTGTCATCACCTTTCTAGGCCAGATTGCTGCTCCAAAGTCAGGGAAGACCGTGGCACCTCCCGCCTCGACATCACTCATCTGAGAAAAAAACAACAGGTTGGAAACTTTCTCTGTTTTTCTCAAAGAATACACAGCGGTATTCATCAATCCTCCAAGAGCACATCTGTGTTTGTGCTTAACAAAACATACATTTGTTTTACTTGTCAAAGCAACATATAACATGTCAACATACCAAACACTTGTTGCTAAGGAAAATGTCCTTTTTTAGAATATGTAAATGCCAATGGATGCCGATTAACTGACAAATTCTACTGATAATAAATTTAGTAATAAATTATAAAAGTTTTTCTATGTCACTTCATTATAAAACATTATCAAAAAACAAGGTCCAACAAAGAAATAAGGGTTACAAAATAACAAATGACATTTCTACAGACACTACTGGACTGTGCAGTGAGGGAAATCAAGCAAGACTCCAGAAAAACTGGAGAAGAAGAAAAGGGAATATGGTCTTTCTTTAAACTAACCCATCAGTTGTTCCAGGTACAAAGAAGATGTTACTTAGCGGAGATGATCAGTAGTGTCCCACCATACATCTTGTCTCCACGAGTCAAACGCATTTGTTGATCTGAAGTTACGGTCAATTATCTAAAATATGTAATGTGCTATGACTTTTGGATATTTTTTCGTTGTATTGCGTGTTTCAGTGTAAAAATCAATAGTGTCTATACCATTTTAGTTATGACAATTTAACTTTGTTTAACTCTTTCTGCTCTATTTTAATAAACCAAAACAAAACTGCTTTGTCTTATTTCTGTAGGTTTTGCCGCTTATTGAAAGGAATCAAGGGTTTCATTTTATTCTGTCCTGTTATATCCTGTCCGTATCTCGCATTGACTTAAAAACTTGTTTGTTTTATACGATAAATGTTTTACATTTATCGTATACTATAGATCAATAATCTACTAGAGCACATCCACATCATGCACCATGGTGAACACTGAACGTCAAGCAGTCAAAGGTTATGGGAGTTCAACTACATGCCTCATTTAAGAACAAAATATTGTACCTACTTTTGGATGCAATTCTATTTTGTACGACCCAGTGTTAACAAGGGTAAAATAAAGAGTTGCTTCTAACTAAAGCGTGTTAATGGGGACCAGCCAACAAAACTCTCCACAATATGTACTGGAACTGATTGACAGAAAAAGTTTATTCTTAAATATTTGTCTACAAAGAGTCTCAGTCATCTACATGATGGGATATTTATCTCGCACCACTTTAGGGTATTCTCTCCGCATCTTGTCTCGTTACGTCAAGCCATTCTACGTTTCCAACTACAGAACTGTAATGCCAATTAGTAAATCTCTATGGGAGTCAATCAATCCAAGTCCAAGATTGAACCAGAGCTTATGCTTACGCCTATGAAGCTACAACAAAAGAAGGATGGAGCGTAGATCTCAGGTGACTGCCACCCCCAGCCTTCAATCAACGGCGACTGGATGCACGTACTTACGTAGTTCAAAAAAGTTGCCACACGATTTCCAGTGCCTAATCTTTTGAAAGCATCAGGCTCATCTTTCTATGAAGATAAAATTCAAGAGTAAAAATACATGATGAAAACGCTGCACACTCGCACACACATGTACTTACGTAGTTTAGGAAGGTAGCAAGTCTATTTCCATCGACCTTGAGGGTGCTGTCAAAAGGACGCTGCAACAGATGTTTATACGTTTAACCCATCACCAAAAAGACTCACACCAGGGGTCCGCCACTAAGGGCACTAACTACACTCACAACGAATCAAGTTTACTCTATTATCTGTCAGAAACATTGTTAAACCACAAATGAATTACATTTTTCATCTAATCTCAAAATAATAGCTTTATGTTATATGCTTAATATCGCATAATGCACATAAAGATATAAAGATAACATGGAGCACACAGTCATTTCTACTAAAGAGTTATTTCTTTCTGGGTTATCCATATCAGACAATGGCCATTAATCATTTTCATCATTTTCTACTTTCTTACCCCCAGGTGAGTGACGCCATAGCTAAACAGAACAGTTCTTATTTGCAATGACCCTTTGTACTAAAAAAATCAATAATTCCATAGCAAAACAGCTGCACAGATGCACTGCACAGCGTGCATATAGCTACAGATCATGTGAAAAATCATAGATGGTTGCCAGAAATAACACACAGAGAGAACACTGCTTAGATTTAGGGATATTTCAAAGGACTGTAGGAAATGTGGGAAGCATGTCAATTACATCTTTACAACACACTCTGACACACAAGTGAACTCACCCTTGAGAAGTCGTAATGTGGCTCATACTGTCCTCCAACTCCGTAGTTAGCAACCTGGTCAGCCATTGACAAAGATGATTATATATTAAACCAATGTGGTTAAAAATGTATTGGCAAACTACAGTGTATCTACATGTACTGATTTGACATTGTGAATATTGATTTATGTTATTTAATGTAATAACTTAAATGGAGACTATTTTTTGACACTGAGGAGTGTGGATTATCATGAGTGACTGTGGCATTGTTTCTGTGAAGACACACTGCTGTTAGGGTTTTAAAGTAGCTTTCTACAGAAGCTTTGAACACCACAAACTAAATCCTGCTCCTGAGTTAGAACATGCCTTTTTGTTTTGTTTTGTTTTTCTCATGTTCTTTGCAAAAAGGTGAAACACAGTTTAATTTTTCAATCCATAAAAAGTAATTGCAGTGGAAGTGTGACTGAGCCTGGATTCAGACATACTAGGTCAACCTTAATCAGTTTAATCCCTTCAAAGGTAGCATGTTGTATTTAATTTGCTGAAAGATCACTCTCTTTTACACACACTGTTCTTAGATACATTCTGCCTATCATTATGAGAATTACTATGAATATAACTGTCATTTAGAAAACTGGATGTCAGATTTCTGTGTTATATGTGACATGATGATGTAGCAATGTGATTACCTGAAGTAACTCTGCAGTGTTGACTGTGAGGCCTGTGATGTCTTCTATTCTCTGATTAACCCTTTCAATGACGGGGTCATCCTCTCCTTCCAACCATGCACTGAAAAACCAAAAATGTGTACATAGTAGAGTGCACACAGGCACACACACTCACAATAAACACTAAACACAGTAAAAACAAGTTTAGCGCCCCTTGACCTGCAAGTTGAAAATAAAGCTGAAGCTTTAGTGATGTCCCTGGAGTCGCTTTGGATAAAAGCATCTGCCAAATGAGTACATGTAAATCTAAATGTAATCACTGATATCCACAAGAGAGTACCCAAGGAACCTTTCCCCTGAAAGAGTTACCTTTTTGATACTCTGTAGTTGGCTGTGGTCAGGACACCCGTTTTGGGATCACGGACAGTAGCTCTGGCAAGCTGACAAAATAAAACACAAACACACCCACACAGTTGGAGGAAATAAGTATCTTTATAAATATCTACATTTATTCTCCCTTATTAATCTTATATCATAAATACATTGTATATCTAATACTCTTGATTCCTTATATTCTTTTCTCTATGAGAATAAATTCAGAATGTAAGAATGATTGCCCTGTATAATTTATTTTGACTGTGTCCTTGTTACATAGACACAGCATTTTAACAGCACCAGTGCCTGACATCATAAGCTCATGGGCAAAAATTTTCTTCTTATTATTAGTCTTATTTAGCCTCCGATTATGTAAATATTCACAATGTGACAATGTTATAGTTGTCAGAGCTTCACGTGATTGTTGGGCACAATGCTGTGAACAACTGTTAAACACAGAAGATACCCAAACCTTTGCTTGCACTTTGTAAAAGGAATGCACCACCAAATATGATTTTGCATAAGTACAGCGACTGACAAATCGAGTTGATGAGATAAATCCAAAGAGTGTGTCTCTCATTTTGTTTTATGTCTTGTGTATATTTATTATTATTTATTCATTGCTTCTTGTCTCACCCTGGGTTTGGCCAGCTCCTTAATCTTCTCAATCTCCTCGTGTGACAGGACGTCCAGGTAGCGAACGATGTGGGGGCTGTCCCACTCATCCTCCTCCTTCATGGGCTTCAGCAGGAGACGAGGGTTCCTCTTACCATCCTGGTAGCGACAGAACAAACGGCTGCGCCTCTTTTCGTTCTGGTGAAATACATAAGGTAAGCAGAAAATAATAAAGCTTTTTTCTTAATATTTGTATTGGTTAGGAGTTCGTTTTTTTCGTCTGAATCTATGAAGAGGTGAAGAATTATGACAAAGAATGCATCAATTTCCATCATATTGGGAGTGGTGATTAATTTTGACTGTTCCCTGCTGGCAAAATGTAATTTCATAACATGATGAATTTCTAATACTTTGCTCAAAATAACTCCAGTGCACTGATTTTAATTTTTATCAAATAAACCACATACAAAATACTTGTTAATATGTGTTTATAAGCCCGTTTCTTTCATGGTTGTTCGACTTACATCAAACATTTCAAGGCATGGTGAAGGTATCTTGCTCTTCTAATATTAAATACATTCCTTGATTCATTGTGAAATTGAAAGGCCTTGCCTAATGCACTGCTTTTTAAGACAAGCACATGTGTGTATGTAACCAATCTAATATAAAAATAATCTATCTGCTGAACCAAAAGTGTATTTTCATGAGAACAAACCACTTACAGCAGAGGATCAAAGTATCTGGTGCTTTAGGATTTAATTCAGCTGAATGTTAGCACTTCAGATATGTATGAAGAGAACAAGTATTCTGACTGCCTCTCTGTAACAGGTCTTCACATCACATCCAATTCTCCAACATGCCTTTATTTTTCTCTTCATGTCTCACCATTTGAAGCCCCTCTCCTCTGCAGAGGGCCTCGTACGCCTCTCTCTCTGGGAGATGGTCCTTAGGTCTGCTGTAGGTTCCCAGCTGGATGGGCTCCTCAGAGGAAGGCTGGTAGGCCTGGTTCAGCTCATTGAGCTGCTTGAACAGTAACCGCTCAAAATAACGGAGGTTTCCTCCTGCCCTCTGGTGGCCGGGTTCTGTCAGCACAAGAAATATTTGGTTTTTAGTGGCTAAGATCTCATCTGAACAGCAGGCTAACATGTAGAGCTGAAGAAATACTGCATTAAAACATCCTAATTTTAAACAGCGTTGTCCCTTTCATGCCCGTTGACACCACAAATGCAAACAAGTTATCACTCCTAGTTAACAGAAATTGATTTAAAAAAACAAAAACAAAGAAGACAAGAATTGCACTGTAAACATTGATATCTTTTACCTCTCTAGACTTTAGCTTGTTTAAGCTTTATTTCATCACTTCAACCAAGTACTGTATGATTTAATCAAAGACAAACTCACTACAACATCACTTATCATTTATAGTAAACAGTCACTGTGGACCTAATTTTTCCCCACTCAGCTTCACTGAACTCTCTCTTCTCAGTGGTGCAAAGTAATTAGGTTTATTATTATTATTATTATTATTATTATTATTAAGTTACTTCTGAGGTACTTGTTAAATTACTTTTATTTTACACTATTTTATACTGAACAACTAAAGTCACTAGTTACTTTTCAGATTAATACAGCGTATATAACCATCACCAATATGATGCATTGATAAATATTAAACTACCTGCCAGTTTATGTATAAAGCGCTGAAAATGATCACAACATAGACCAACTGCAACATCAAAGTGCTGCTTATATGTTGCAATAATAATGAGCCAACAGTATAATTTCCCACTGACAGGGGCCATTGTGCATAATGAGTACATTTACTTTTGATACATTTTACTGCAACTACTTCAGTACTTTTATTTGAGTGGTATTTTAATGTAGGATCTTTACTTGTACTAGAGTATTTCATAGAGCAGTAGTACTACTTTTCTTGCAGCAACATACTGAGCCTCCTTTCAGAGTGATGCTGCCTTGTGTACCAAAATTATAGTAACCACAGCAGTAAACCATGTGTTTCCCAAGTCTTGATTTAGTTTAGTCTTACTGTAGGAGGGAGAGGTGCAGTTCAACAATCTGCTGGAGGTAACTAAAATGTGAGATACAAGTGAGTATGTGTGGTCTTTTCCAGCAGGGCTGTAATACACACTGATTTAGTGACACAAATTCAGTCCTGAGAGATGCCCAGTACGACCATACTTTCCTACTAATGGGGATCTGATAGAAGAAACCATCAAGCACCTCCATCAATATATTCAACAGGAAAGATTATACAAGTATTATTCAGGTCATAAGACAAACAAATTTCAACCTTCAATTAGAAAAAAAAATGTTTCTTGCATTTTATATGTGGTCTTCCTTGCATGATCCTAGATTTGTACTGTTTCAAAGGAATAGTTCAACATTTTGGGAAACGCACTAATCATTATTTTGCTCGGTTAGATGAGAAGATTGATACAAATCTCATATGTGTGTGTTCAATATGAAGCTGGAACCAGCAGATGGTTAGCTTAGAATAAAAAGGAGCATAAAGCCTTGAAACATGAGGGAAAAAGCCCGACTCCTTCTGTTCGAAGGTAACAGAATCAGCCTACCAGTGACTCTGAAGCTCACTGATGAACAGTGAGTATTTCTTGGCTGAGTGCAGTAACTTCCCAGAGTCGTATAATCTGTCAGTCTCCCATACTGTCGAACTACTTCTTAAACATGTGTCACTGACAACAGATTGAAATTGATTGCTTGCCTTCCTATGCTCCACTCCTTTTTTTCTTACATTTCTAGTATGATTTTATTTGCTTTATCTGGACTATTGCTTTTGTATATCCTTTACTGTTTCAGTTTTCTTTTTCTTTTTTTTTTTGAGCTGTAATACTATGAGTTGCATCTGTGCATTTTCAATGTTAGTAGCACTTGATGCCACAAAGTAAGTCTGTGTCTGCTACATTTGCTCTACCTCAATTCATTTCACTTGACAAGTAATCAAGCATGCCGCAGCTCTAAAAAGAGGGCCTGCAGCTGTCAACACAGCAGAGACTAAAATAACAGTTAGAAACCACCGGCCCTCACTCTGGAGGGACAACACCCTGCTGCTCACAGAGCACCACTGCAGTGAGAGGAGGGTGGACTGTAGTGATGACTGAAACGGCAGGAAGACAACCCATCGGTTATCCCACTGTGGAAGACTGTGGTTGTACTGGTCAGCTAACCAAGGGAGGGAGGCAACTGAAAAATTCAACAGTGCTCCTTAAAAACATGTTAAATGTGCTTTTTTTAAGTTTCTCAAAAGTTGAGACCGTGAACTCATTCATCCATCATTTATGGTTCCAAGAGATCCAAGTAATGAGTCTCATGCTGAGATAAATGATTGTGCGATTATGTGTGTTAGTGTGTACACTGATTCCAGCTTACATCTTCTGTGTCAGTACACTTGCCTATGCTGCATCTTACCAATAGCCACCAGCCGGCGTGTCAGTTCAATGGCTCGAGGCAGGTCTCCCATTTGGTAAACAGAGTAGCTGAGGTAGTCCAAAATGTCCGCCTTGGAAACCACAGCTTCCTCCCCAGCATCCAGCTGCTTCAAAGACTGCTGCATCCATAGCACAGCATGATAATAGTCTGCGTCGTTATAAGCCGTCTTCCCCATGTCGTAGCAGTCGTCCACTGTCAAAAAGGCATTGGAGTGCAAACCTGGAACAGGATTCACTGAATTTAAACACTGACCATAATGTACTGTGATTTCACTTACCAGAAATCTTTTCATGACATATTTATCATCAATTATTCATCACAGGTGAATCATGGCAAACACGAATATCTGCCGTAGAGCCCAACTCGTACTGAACTTTAGGCCAGTACAGATATTGATATTTAATTTAGTTATTAAAGTATTTAATCATTGTGACCAAGATATGTACTTAGCAGGGAGTTTTACAGCTGAAAAATAATTCAGCGTAGCATTTTCTAGTTACTTAATATCCAAGAATACAATAGTGCAAATGCCAAAACAACATATCTGTGGTAAGATAACATGGGCTGATACACCCACCGTTTGATTCCATTCTCCATACAGATTTTTGATTTATGAATCCACTCTGTGGTTGCTATGCTTTTCCTGTGGTGTATATTATATTTATTACACATTTCCTTTGCTGCTTTGACACTTCAATTTACCTACATGGGATCATCAAAGTTTATCTTATGTGATCTTATCTTTTGCGTTGGTTTTTTTTTTTTGAGCATCTTGTGAAACAAAGTGAGACTAATTATTCTACTTTTCTGTTGGAACATCATCTAAAATATGAAAATGTAAATCTATGTCTACTTTAGCAGACATCTGATTTCTCACTTTTTGGCCAACTATCCATTATATATTGGTTCAAAGTTGTTTGCTTATAGGCAGATAGAGATATGCAGAGTCAACTGACATTGGATGGATCCTAGTTCAGCATAAAAAGCAGAGTCAAATGGCATAGATACACTCATACAAAAACAGGCTTGTGCCTCATTAACTGAAAACAAACACATACTTGCATAAGTCTGCACAAGTACACACCTTTTCATACCTGTGTTGCATCCAAATAGTGTCTAGATGCCACTGGTATGGGACTGCAGTTCAAACCTAGCAACTATACTTCAAGTACATCTCAACTGACAATTAGTTATGTGTATTAGTTTGAGGATTTCTGACTTTGGTGACTATTTGAAGTATAAAACAAGACTATGGTGGAGTCAGTACTGCATGCCAGTTAATAGATCTGTAAATAATTCAGTCATTAGACCCTTAACCACAAGAAAAGTTAATCTTCAGTCATGTCATGTCCCAGAACCAAAATAATAACTGATAATAACACAATAACACTTGACCCCAGACCCGCCTTAAACTAACTCTTTGAACTGTTGAAGAAGTGAGGACAGGTCAACATGACCTAATTTCACAAAAATGTACTCTGTCAGGAGGTCCAAAACTCAAACTGGTTTTCACAAGAAAATATATAAATACACAAACACACAAAAATCGTTAATGGCAGATGCAGTTTGCCTTCCTCTCTCTCTTTTAGAAAGTTACACACTGCTCTATCGATGTTAATATATCCATGCTATTTTTTTTTTTTTTTTACAAACTCACTCCACACTCCTTGGTTACCTGGCAGCTTTCCTCTTGAGAAGGCCTCAGAATCCAGTTGGTACGTGTCCTGAAGACGCATCAACGCCTTGGCTGCACCCGTCTCGTCCTCCTCATCTGGGAAGTACTGTCTGTGTATGGACATGTTGGAAATGAACCCTGAAGAAAGGAAGTAAGATAAGGTTAAGTTGGAAATGTTTGAAATGAAATGAAAATGGTGTTTTGATAAGAGAAAAAAGTGTAAGGGAATTAAAGAATCACCAAATTATCCAAAGGATGTTAAATGTACAACTTTGCTAGAACTTAGCAACTTAAGGCGAAAATAATTTATAGTAACATTTAAGTAAACTAAACTGTTTCTACTGTTTAGTAAACTAAACTGTTAGTAAACACTCAAATTTTGGTAATTTTCAAACCATCAAAAGTCAGTTTTGCTACTTTGTATCACTCACTGATACAAAACAATGGTTATCAATAGACAACCATTGATATCTGTTAAACACACAAGGCCACGTTCATGCAAAGGGGGGGGGGGTCTTAGAAGATGTGTTTGTACTTCTCGAATGAAAGCTGACATTTATAAAAACAAACATAATGGGTGAAAATGCACACTAATATTAAACTCATTTGATTGATTTTATTTAGACCTTTTATATCCTTTACATTTTTTTAGGAGTTTCCCGAGATTGGGTTAATGTTCCTCTTCCGTTGAAGTGAAACATAAATGATACTGATTTTACTTGAACAAATTTAAATACATTAAACAATAAAACTGCAAATCACCCTCTTTCTTCTAATGGGCCTTTGTCTTTGTAGTTTTTCTGTCTTTCTTTTCCTGTCTCACCGTGTCTGCAACAAAAGATATTAATGAAAACAAAGGCAACAAAGGTTGTCGCCAATATCTTTGATGTATTCAGGCTCATAACCCACAGTCAGCACAAGCTTTCCTGCCACAGGAGTACCAGACTTTCTGTAAATAATTCAGCGCCTCTGTTCTGACCTCAGACAGACATCTGAGTGACCAATATTATCCTCAGGTTGCCTTTACCAAGTAATCAAATTTAGTTCAGTGTCTCCTGCATGTGACTAATGATGACTACTAACAAGAACTATGCATGTGTGCCCTTTCATATTCCTTATCACCTGATAAGGAATATCACCTCATCTGCTATTCAGTAAAAGCAGAAACTTCCAAGGGCAGATGTGACATTTCTATGTGTTGTATTCGCTTGGGGGTATTCAGAGGAGGAAACTTTTTCATCTACATACCAGAGTCATGTGTGATACTGTATATCATATATGACTGGCAAAGGTCCAAATTCCATCCTTCTTTCTCTCTCAGTGTCAATTTTTCTTTTAACTTGCTTAAAGAGAAACAAAATGTGGATAAAGGAAAATGACTCATGACTCATGGCCACGTATACAGATTCACTTGTACGACACCCAGTACACTCTCATGCTCAATTCATCTGCCTGACACAGATATGGACCTAGGTCTAAACATGCACACACACACACACAAACACAGAGGGAGAATATGGTCAAAATATGCAGAGATGAGGAACAGCTGCAGCTACAACATGACAGTCTCTGTTCTCCCTCTGTTCATGTGGGGCGCAGAGTGTTTAAGGAAGAGCAGCACAACAGAACTTTCCACTCTGCAGTCAAACCAGTCAGCTCACACCCGCTCTGCATCTTTTATTCAACCCTGACCGCTCGCTCTCCGCTCATGTTGAGACTAGCCCCATAGAAAAAGTGGTGAATGCTGCCCTTCAGATGCACTATACGAGGTGAAGCGATATTTTAAGGTGGAATGAATGCAGTGTCAACAGGAAAGGTTAAAAACTGCTGAGGCTAACAGATTGAGATTTAGCCAAGGCAGCAAAACTGATGCAAACACCTTTCTAATTGGATTGAAATTATTTCAACTTGAGCAAAATTTATAGTAATTTCCAGATATGACATCAATTAAAGCAGACAGACACGGAAAAAAAAGAATTAGACTGGATTAAAATAATAATTATAATAAGTTTCTTGGTACCCTTTGGGCTGAGCTGTCACACACACAGGCGGGTCACATATTCAGTGTGCTCTTATTATGGGAGCAAATGTCTGTATACTCTGTCAGGCAGCAGACTCTGCATGTGGCCAAAAAACACAGACTCACAGATGCTACGGGAGTCAATTTTACACAGATAAAGCAAGGCCAAAAACTGTTTATTGCCTTATCTGAACACAGTTTGCTCATTAGATGGATAGGTATTATTACTCATTATACAGAAAACAATAATGCTCCCAGCAAAGCTAAATCACGGCATACTTCTCCAGTCGTCCTTCACCCACATGCTGTTTTAGGGGGAATTTCCTCACCATCTGAAGGGTTCTGAAGCACCAGGCTCTCCAGTTCAGACCACTCTGTGTTGAGTCTCTTCATCAGTTTGTAGGCATTTACTGGGTGGGCGAGGTAACCCTCTGGATCAGAGGTGGACACTCTGGTCAGAGCATCCAGTTTCTTGGCCCAGCTAAAAGACAGACACAGTGTTGTTACTACTGTGGAAGCTCCTGTTACACAGATACATGCAGTATATATTTAAAGACACAGCACACATTCTACATATCATTTCACATTGATTTTACCTGCCGATGTAACAAAGGAAATAGTGCACAAATTAGATAAAAATACTCCAGCTCTTGTGATAAACTTCCACAGTTCTAAACAATAAATGGTTAAAGAATTGTTGATATGAACCAATCGCGTTGTTTATTGTTGATGGAACAGACAAATATTTTACTTAATTTGTCCTGTTTCTAAAAGATATTTATAATATTTGTAAAACATTCCAGTGATATGGAGAAAATTTTAATTCCTTAATCCAAAAGGAGGGATTAGTTTGGATTATCATGGTAACTCTTACACAACATTAGACAAATGAAGTGTAACAGGTCAGTGATAAGAAGCTGGATTCAAACTGACAACATCAAAATCACAAGACACATGAGAGAGACATTAAGAAGTCATCAGCAGTCAGTGGTGGAAGAAGCACTGAGATTTTTTACTTAAGTACTAATACAACAGTGTTAAAATACTCCATTACAAGTAAAAGCTCTGCATACAAAGCCCTTGCTAAGTAAGAAAGTACTTCACTCAGTACTATCAGTACTTCATTGAAGTTTAAATGACTTGTTCTGCATAAAACTGGCACTGGTGACTTTTATATTTCCGTAGTCGTTTAGTCCAGTTGCTCTCAGCCTAGGGGTTGGGCACCTCCAAAGGGTCACAACATAAATCTGAGGGGTCATGATAATATTAACAAAAGAAGAAAGAATAAGGAAAAAAAACTCTGCTACACAAATCTGTATTCATTTGTCATTTTTTCTTTTCTTGTTTTGTGAAATATTGGACAATTTGACCTCTTACAGCCTTTAACTGTTATTTAATTGAAACCATCAAACCAACATGACAAGTAGACACTGGGATCAAAAGCCAACAAGGCTGGCTTAATCTTTAACAATATATTACGTATTATAAGATTATCATATTATCATAGTAACCAGTAGCAGGACTCAGAATGTACCTTTTGACTGCAGCGAGCTTTGACTCCTCTGCTTTTATGTACTCCCTCAGGGATTGGACCAGCTCTTTCTCTGTGTAGATCAGGTCTGTCGACAGACACGGAGAGAGACAGACAGACAGACAGACAGACAGACAGGAAGACAGATACTGAGGGAGAGGTTTCAGGTAATGTGCAGGTTTAGCATTTGCTAGAAAAACTGTCTACTATACTATTTCAAAGCTTCTTTAATCAGTGTTTTTGCCTTGGTTTATTTAATCAAAAACAGTGAGAGTATTGCTAGTACTGGTCCTTGCTTTAAAAACCTATAAAATATATTTTTGGTATCACCGTTTGTCTTATAATTAGGCTGAGGTAAAAATAAATCTTCAGCCACAGACTGTGGCCCTTTGATTGTATAGAATTACTCAGCAAACTGCAGAGGTGTGTTCATCCATGAGCCTTTGAGGAGATGGTTGGATTGTGGTGTGCATAGTAAACAATTCCATGGAAATGTGCAGCCATGATTAATTCACAGGGGTTGCCAAGGAAGAGGAACAGTGAAAAAACACTTTCATTATTTTTGCATCCAACCCCAGAAGGGCCAAGTGCAGTAAATCAGTCTGACTTAAGTGACTGTTTAAGTCATGAGATTCAGCTTGTTGACTATGTGATGCATAATGTGTGATGGAAATCCTGCGAGCTGGTTAAATTGTGTTGAAAGAAACATCAGATGTCTAAAGCAGAAGCATTTGTTGAATGTTGATCGAGGAGAGTGGAGATGAGCAATACAAGTTACAGTTTAGTAATACCACCCAGTTCTGAAGGTCATCCTCCTTGCAGGGTGTATTTAAACCTATACAATATGTAGTACATGTCCACAGCACCTATCCACACATGTGTGTAGATTCTATTGGGTACCAAATCATAAACATTAAATCATATTGATCTAAGTCATGCTGTTTATTTTAGGCAATACTTTCCCAAGGTAAGACAGTCTATCCCAGAGCTGAAGGGCCGTGTGTTAAGACTGTTCACTCCACTGACCGGAGGCTCTGTCCATCTTATCATTATGACCATGGTTGCTTATGGCAACTGCAGCTGGGGACAGGGCCAGCCTGACTCTATCAGAGTCTTAACAACTATACTTGAGAGGGACAGCGGACTATTGCCTTCGAGTTTTTTGTAGTTGACCTCTGGAAACACTCCCTGATACCACATAAAGACCTAAAGAAGGGACCAATCCTTCATATACTTGTTCAAAAGCAGAGGTCTTCTTCTCACATATTAGATTTATGAGGGCACAAAAGACAAACAGTTTAGGGGGGGATTTGCAGGCTCTGTTTTGTTGTTTCTTTTGAAGTGTGGACAAGACCTCTGAATCACACCTATAGAAACCAGGCTGTGTTTGAGCACTGTGCACAAAAACTAAACAGAATGTTCACAGATTTAAAAAAGGAATCAGTGAACCATAATTATTTATCTTAAAAGTTATTCAGGCTACCATGAAATAAACTAAGACTTCTTTCCTTCCTGCCCACAACCTCCATTTAAAACCTTTTTATGGCAAATAAAAGGCATGCATTCCTGAGCTAAAAATTGTTTTCTTCTACATGTAGCACTCAGCAATTTCCACAGAGAGTGACAGTAAAAGCAGCTGCACTTTCCTAATTAAATATTAAGTCCAAGTTGAGTAGTAGTAAAGTAGTAAAGTTTATTATAGCTTTCAAAGCAAAATTCAGGTTTTCTTCTGATTATGCAGCACAATAACTGCGTGTCAACTGCCTTGTGAGTTCAATATACATAATTAGAGCAAAATATTTAATCAGTAAAGAGAATTTTGTAGCAAACTCAAGAAACAATGTAGCTCTTTAAAAACTCACCTATAGAGGTGAAGATCTCTGCTTGTGTGGTCCAGCAGCAGCAGAGCAGAGCCCAGGAGATGAAAAACAGAGACTTCCTCATTCTGTCTTTTTCAATAACCTGCAATGACAAACATTATCACATCATGTATCACACGATCTGAGCTCATTTCATTTTCATGTCGTAAAATACTCCAGTGTAGCAGGCCAGTTGGTTATTATTCATTAGGCCAATGAACAAATTGTGCCAGACAGTGTTAAACACATGGGGAGATTTTTTACCCATTATTGATTGAGTGTGTGTTCATGTTTTTCATACAGGTCCCTTTAACATTTCGATACTTCATACCATGTCCATCCAAAAGTTGGCACTGTGCTTTGCTTTGATACTGGCTGACAAACACTATTTTGATCACAATATGTGGTCCGTCTTATTCTTAAACGACACATAAAAATCAACTTGCAGTTTGTATTACCCTGAGTCAACAGTTTAAGAAATGATGCTGTGTTTCCATACTAAATCAACTGATGGTCTAACAATATTCAAACTTTCCAGTATGTTTCCTACAAATGAGTCACCAGTGCCTGCTGGGAGGCAAGCTGTCATCTTGGCCTCAATGCCCGGTTCTCATTATGAAAGAATAATAAAAAGGACATTGTGGAGAAAGAATAGTGTTTTTTGTAATAAAACATTTTGTTTCTACATTGCAGAATATATGTAGGAACCTTCATATTATAAAATCACAAAGCACAACAAAACATCTGGTTCATGCAAGGTCAGTTCATTTTCTTTTTCCATGTTCTAGTCCGGAGCTCGACATGGCCTCCAGATACCTAATAAAAAATGTTTGTGACTAATGAAAGGACTAAATAAAGCTCCATGTCCAGTGTAAGTAGTAGTATTATAAACCAGAGCTGGCACTGCAGAAACTCTCAAGTAATTTTCTTTCAGAATGTTAACGTCAATTCAACCATAACAGGTTATATCTTTCACATACTGAACCTACAATTAAAGATCTACTTGACATATTTAACATATGACTTCTTTAATAATTATTAGAAATAGTCACTAAACAGCAAGTTAGATTGCTATCACTGGCAGTTTCAGTTCAAACAGCTATGTAAAGCCCATAATTCTACATTTAATGATGATTTTTAGGATGATATTGTCAGAGGCTGCCACGTTGCTTTAACAAACATTCATTCTTTCAAATGAGTAATAGTGTTATCTAGGGCGAAAGGAACATTAGCTGCGTGGACTTTCAGCTACTGCGGAGCCAACAACAGATCTGAGGCTCAAAAAACAAGACTACACAATGACGTATCACCTGGCAGAAACTTTCTGTTCACAGTTCAGCACTGAGGCCTTGCTTTGTTTGTGAGAGTGACACTGCTCCACTTTCTCCTCTTGGATTTCGTCTAATTCTACTTTACCACATCACTTCTCAGTTAATGACTGCTTTCCGTTGACTGTGTGCACAAACAGCATGTAGAAATACATACTTCCAAATGTCAGCACACGCACGTACACACGCACACATACTTCTGTCTGCATCAGTATCTAATCAACAGCTTAGTGGGACAGAGGATCTGAAGCAGAAAAGTGGCACCTTGATTGTTAGTGTGTTAGAGAGGAATCTGCTCTAGGTGAAAAAGAAATAATTTCACTTACATGACTGACAAAATACAAGTCAACTTTCTGTTGTTGCCAAAATTAGTTAATGCATTAAGTGGAAACATTTAATATGAACCTGAGAACACCAGGACACCAACATAATGTCAAAGAGGAAGTGAGTCACCAACATGCAGAGTACATTTCCAGGACAAAATGTCAGTGAACATGCTTCAGGGAAAAAAATAGAACAAAAGCACAACTGTCTGCCAATTACATTATCAGAGTTCAGTGGATCCTTTGTAAAGCAAAACATATTGGAAGATAGAATTTCATTTATTAGTGCTAAATGGACACTTTTAATGAAACAAACATCCAAGACAAAATGGTACTAACTAACAGTATTATTGGTGAAGGGTCGGAAATGGCTTTAAGCATGCAGCAAGTCACTGTTAATTCAAGTTCCACTTTCCAGAGTGTTTCAGTCTTGCATGTCTCACATGAGATCTTCATTTTCAATGTTTTTTTTCCTAACAGATAGCCGATGCTCGATAACCACCAATAACCAATAACCTGCAGGATTAAATTGTAGGCTGCTATTTAGAATAGACTGAGCGTGTCTGTAATTTATTTATAAAAAAAATACCAATACACAGCGGTTAAAGTGGACCGGAACGATCCAGAATGTCTGAGCAGAGAGCGAGACAGGTGAGTGCACACACAGTTCTTTTAACTTCATTGTTGCAGAAGAAGCAGCATCCCGCTGATCCAGGAACACATAAAAAGCTTTGCGTTAAAAATTCATGAGGTGAAGATCAGTTCTATGCACGATTAAAAAAAAAAAAAAGAGCAGAATCATTTGACCTGCGCAGAGAAATGTGCTTCTGGTGTGAACAGCCAGACTACTGCTCGTGTGACATAGTTGGACTGGCATTAAACCTCAAAATAAAATTAAAAAAAAAATCAGCACAGTGGTCAGCTTTTCTTCTGTTTTTTATACAGAAGTAGCAACATTTCGAAATGCTGTGGGGTTAGTCTGATGTGCAGTCTGTTAACTGTGAGACCTGTGGCAGTGAATACCCGATCAGAGGGAACAGAAGTCCCTGGACATTCAACGTATTATGGTTAAGCAGTTAATTATGAACAACACTATCTTACATGAAAACAAGTTTTTTTTTTTTTAAATAACCATCTGATGAATCTTAAGAAGAACTACAAAAAAGACCAAAAACCTCACAAACATTTTGATCAACAAACCTGCTCTTAGTAATTGTGTTGGTGAAACGAAAAGACTCGTTCTCTGCATTCCCTTTGACTCTCACATTTCAGCTTCATCATTTACAATTATAGTTATTTTTGTTGGACTTCACCACATTGGGTTTGAGTATATTGGTCAGTGCCTGTGTATCAAACATTTGAGAATGCGACTGGACGGAAATTCACACACCAACACATATTTGGTGTTACTTTTTGGCCTAGGAGTAAAAGCACATCAATTTTCTTCACATAGAAATGTCATCCTCTCTCCTCCACGGTGGTGGAGAGCTGCAGAGCTGTCCTAACTTGTTGGAAGCTGCCAGAAGGTATGAAAGGACAAACATACTCACGTAGTCCACAGATATAGAAATAAAGGACACTACTATTAAATCAGCCTCTTCGCCTCCTCGAATATACTGAGTGGATTAAAGCTTTTGATGTGCCTGCTTGGCCTTAATATTACAAATTATGATAAATTAAACACAAGAAAATACAACTTCAACATGGAACAGGCTCCTATGCCATGCATACTAATTAATTTCCCACCATCTAACGTAATTACTGAGAAGACTACACAAATATTGGTTATGCATGCATGAGTGTTTTGATTAGTTGGATTGGGTGCACATAGCGCACGGATGGGGCTCGACCACGGAAGCAGAAAATCAGTGCCTAAGCTTCCTACATAATGAACGACGCCCAAATATGCATACTGGCTGAGGCTGAACTCAAAACATAGGTTAACTAAACAGTAATTTGGGTGTGATTTGCATTGTTGATGTAAAAATATTTTCAGACTTCAACTGTGTGCAAATGGTGCTATTTCCTGTTATTTTCCTGCATTAAATTTGGAAGAATCAGCTAGTCAGTCTTTTGTGTTGAGTGTACACCAGAACCAGTGAAGAAAAAGACACCACAGATTTCACTTCGGTGCCATAAACAGAGATATCCTTCACTCTCAGGTGAGAACTTCTACTCCTTGCTAACAAAAGGTTCATTAATCACTCCCAAGTCCCTTTCTCTGGGAAATGTATTCCTACTGGTACTAATTCAGCTTCCAGTGCATTAGGTAGGAGGGCATTTGTTTTACTTGGTGAGTGCCAGCCCAGATAACTATTACCACAGTCCTAAACTACAAATAACAGCACCAAAGCTCTCTCCTTGTAATTTACAGCCTGTGTGATTACCCAGCCCAAACACAGTCTTACTTGTTGTTGCAGGCCGTAACACCCGTCACATTCCTGGCAAGGGGCCTGTTACATTTACTACCCAAGTCTTGACCCTTGCCTGGCATTTCTGGCAAATGTGGGGAATAGCACTCAGGAGAGGACAGGACAGGATCTATATACGATAGGTCATCAGAGGACAGAACTGGACAGTGTTTTTTATCCACCCTCTCCTCAGATTGAAAAAAAGGATAGTCTGTATTCTGTTCAAGCAGAAATGTTCTCTTAGATTCTGATGATTCTTTTACAGAGAATGAGTTCTTTTTATATGCAGCAAAGACTTTCTTAAACATCAAAGTGTGTCATTTGTGGTGTTTGGCATTTTCAGTCACTGCGACAACATTTAGTTATTTGTTCATTGGTTAACAAGTGAGTACAGTGTTAAGCAGTGTTCTGCTGTGACAAAATCTGCTCTTTTCTCACCAACTTTTGGATTTTTTCAGATGACTGTTTTTTTACATGGAGGTTTGGTTCCATGAGAGAGATAAGGAACACACTCTCTCTTGCAAAGCAGTCAGGATCCAAGGTCTGTAATGGGGCAGGGGTCACTTTAGAGCAAAAGTTTACTCAGGGAGTAAATTCTCCATCTGTAGTTATCTTGTTTAGTTCTACTGGACTGCACTTCACTTCAACATATCCACAGACAAAAACCTGGCTGGTCCAAGCAGCAGCTGTCTTGGGTCACACAAGTGCCAACTGGGGAAGTTATTAAAACACATTTCATTTTTAGTTTTGAGGGAAAACAGATTAAAACATGTGTCAAGAAAAAAGGACAAAAATGATCTTTATCACCTTTTTCTCCCATGGTAGTTTGAAAAATATGATTTCATAAGAAATGCAAACGAGAGCAATGCCAAAAAGTAGAAAGTACTTACACTGATGTAAGTAACAGAGCGACATCAACGCAAGTGAAGCAACAGTTATAGGAAATGTGTTTTATAAACTAAATTTGTCATTCAGAATCAAATCTACAAAATATAATTAATGTGTAGGACGTGGGATAGCTCAGGGAAATGATCAAGATAAAGTACACCAGGAGGATGAGGCATATGAAAAAATTGAACCGCAGCCTGACTCTTGCTTCACTGGAAAATCCAACGCATTCAAACAGATAACAATGTCCCTGTACACCCAAAAGTGATTCCCAGAACAAAATATGGAGCTATTTACCTCACACATGACTGTCTGACAAAGCCAGACATTCAAACTCACTCCTATGTCTCTTTGCAAAAGCTGTTACTGAGTGTATAAAAACATCCTGCTTGGGGGCTTTTTTATCATGGCAGTTTACAAGGTTTCTATATTACATTTTGGCAGCAAAGACCTAATTCCAGTATTTTGGTAGAGCTAACATGGAGTAAAAAACTGTAGTCCTCATAATTCAGATGAGATGCTTGCCAATTCCTTGCACACTGTGAAGGCTGCATATGGTGCAAAGAGATAAGCAACAAATGGTTGATGCTGAACAGGTATTTTTTTGTCTGATGTCAATCAGTAAACAGGGCTGGCATGTACTCCCCACGCAAAGCCATAGACAAAATACAGACTCATGTAATCATGCAAACACACAAGAGCACAGAGTGATACATGCATGTTACGTAGCCACATACAATCTGTGCATGTACAGTATCCACAGGCTGTGAACATGCTCAGGCAATCACTGCCTGCCACTCTCGAAGCTTTAACTGTCCTCGAGCAAAGAAAACAATTTCAAACTCAAACATGTCGTTGCTGTTGCCACGTGCAATTTCAGTTTAATCCTTGGGTAGAACAACTGTTCCTCCACAGTTAGACTATAATTAGATCAATGTGATGTTCTGAGGCGTCATTGCCAGCGAAATTTTGATTGATTATTTGATAAGACAAATGATGTCCTGAAGTTCATTCACTCTTTAGGCAATGTTACACCAAGTGTACAAAAAACTGCTCTGACTTTCACTTCCAGTGAACATCACATGAGGGGTGAGCAAAGAGCATGATTTCTAGTTTTTGAAGCAATTTCCTAACCCTACACAGCCAACCAGCCAACCAATAAAAACACTTATTGTGGCTTTTTAGTCTGTCCCTGGGACAAAGGAAGTGATTATTTCCACAGGGTTTAGCTGACCCTGTACACTAGGAAATATCAGGAAGGAAGAGCAGTGTAGTAAATCTCTGTGTGGCAAAAAATTAAAAAAAAAAGATCCTTCCAAGACTTCTGCTGACCATATGTGGTTGATGGAAAAGCAAATATGTCTCAGATGCAATGAGAGATGAAAAACATTTGAAGCCACGTTGTTGGTAAAATAATTTTTTTTTTTTTTTTTTTTTTTTTTTTTAAATCAATCAATATTACTTAAAGCGGAAACCATGCTCATGTAGCAGCCAGACTATCTAAACACCAGTAATCTGTAACCAAAATGCTGTCGCCAACAGGTTCATCTCAACCTATTCATACCACACAGTCCCGGTTTACAGAGTGTGCCTCATTTCAGACTAAGCATTAACATAAAGAGACAGACGGGCTCAAAGATCCATGCATATGCAAGCATAAATATGGACAGGAGCACAAACACAAACACACAAATACTCAAACACACACACAGACACACACACACACACACACACACGTTTTCTTTAAGTGCAAGAGTACACAAACACACCATCCACTTCCAGAAATCTCTGTGGTATGTAAACACTGAACGCTTGTACAAATAATATTCAATAAAACAAGAAACAAATGTTGTAATAAGTATAAATATCCCAGGCATTTAAACAAGTATTGCTTCAATGTTTAGAATAAAGAGACATAAACAGACCGGACAGTGGCTGCAATAAGGAAAAGAAGGTAGACTGTGAGAAGGGAAGCTCATCAGACAGAGACAACTGTAAGTAATAACTTCATTAAGCTAATCTATGTCCTACCTGTGTCTCGCATAGCCTGAGTGTGCATGCTGCCTGCTGCAGATTTAATGGATCCCATTTATAATGGCTGCCATCTACAATTACTACCATTGTGCTACATAAACATCCCTGCAGGGCATCGCTCACCTGGCATGCCTCCAACATTTTATACTGGGCCTGATTGTTCATTTGGCATTTTGTACTATTTGCAGAGGGTGGACAAAACCAATGTCTTTTCTTTTGGAGCTTTTTACCTACGAACTAACCAACCTTTGTGGTTGATCAACCACTGTGAACTTGCTCAGATTAAAGGGTCAGTTCTAGAGCGGAAACAATTAGTCAATTATTCAACAAGAAGACTGACGGGAAATTAAATGACAACTATTTTGAAAAATGATTAATCGCTTAAGTCAATCCTCACTCAGTGAGGCAAAACATTCTCTCGTTCCAGCTTCTCCAATGTCAGAAATTACTGTTTGTCTTTGATTTGAGACAAAGTAAAATGAATGTCTTTTTAGATAGGGGATCAGACAAAACAGGACATTTGAAGGCTTGAAGGCTTTACCTTCTCCCAGTTTACTGACAGATTAATTGAGAAAATAATCAGCAGGTTAGACAATAATGGCAATAATCATCAGTTGAAGCCCTGGTATATTCCCACGACTAGATACCAGCTATAGTAGTATCAAATCAAACCTCTACTGGTATCTACTTATGAGAATATGTTAGGGTTTGAGACATCTGGAGCTTGAAAAAAAAAAATTAGCAATTGTTTGGACAATCAGGACCTTATGTCTGTTTGAAGCAAATATGCAAAAACATTTGTTGGTTCCAGGTTCTCTGATGTGAGAATTTGATGCTTTTATAGGTCATACATTACAGATAGATCAAATGATTAAGCAGATGAATCAATAATCATTAAATCTGAATGTTTGTCAATTGAAGTTGGGTAAAATTGGGTCTGAGCGGCAGCAAAAACGAGAGCCTCGTCTTGCTGACCCTGGATCTGCTCATCATCTCCAGCTGGAGAGTAGCCGTGCCGGTGACGTCAGCCCCAAGACAGTTGTTTCTAGAAATTCCCAACACTGTAGCTCTTTGAGTCCGCGGACTCTCCTGCACTGCGAGCTGCAGGCTTCATGCGCTGAGATTTATATTAACTGCGCCAAAATACAAAAAAATGACGTCATTGTAACTTAAGAGAGTGAGCGAAATCAACAATGTCATGTGCGCAACACCGTAGGAGAAGCTCGGCCACAAAGTTTGTGCAAACTTTCAAAAACTTTCTCCCGTTTCGCTGAGAAACATTGCTAGCCGATGCTCCCATTACAATGTAACAAACATGTCGGAAATAAACACATACTTCAAGAAATATCTAGCACTTGTAACTTTACCGTCTTGCTGCCACACATCTCTAGCGTGACTCTTCGCTTCCAAGAAAAAAGAAACCTGTTGGACTCAGTTATTGATCATCTAAGCATGTTCGGGAGGACACGAGCTCGACCACTCAAGCCCCCTTCCACAGAGCTAAACACGGGCTCTTTTAGCTAATTATACACAATATTTAATATTTTCTTACCTTTTTTCTCTTGGGTATTACAGAGCAACGTCACACCTTGGTATGTGGACACAGTTTCAGTTGGTACCCCCTGGTTATGAACAGGATAGAGAGGGGTTTTGGTCGCTGCCACGTACAGAACCTCCTGGAGCGTTGACCTTAATAGCACGAATAGAAGCGCAGAGACATTCCTCCTTGAGCTGTATTGCGTTGCCTTCAAGAGCACCACGTAAGCTCCGACTCTTAACCTATGTATGGTACCGTCGGGTTACTCAGAAAACAAATAGGCAAAGGTTTGGTTTTATCAAGCAGCAATTTTACTTGCACTTCAACCAGCAACTGAGAGTTACAACGACTGCTGGTACTGAAAAACAAAAAAATGTATTAATAATAATAATAATAATAATAATGATAGTAATAATGTTCATATTGGATGATAAAACAATATTACGTTAAGTGAAAGTGATGTTGAACACCCATAATAGCTATTTTCTGCAAATGTTTCTATATTTTCTGTAAATGCATTGTAAATGGCGCATTGGGCCTGCAGCCAGTCTATAAATATCAGTTGGTTAGTTCAGTAAGAGCCCTTTAAAAGATGTAAATTTAGCTGTTGCAGAAAACAAATAAGGGTCATGGATGGAGGGCATTTTTCATTACACAACTTGAAAACTGCAGACGAATTATACTTACCTGTACCCATTCATTCACTTTCTTCCATAAAGTTCAATCTTTTAGAATATTTACGGTAGTGTAATCCATGCAACCCGTCACGTTTACAGCTTGGATCTGGGTTTCCCAGGGCTTGTTCCCTGGATGGACTGAATACCATCTGGAGAAAATCACTTGGACATGACTATTCAGTTATCTGCTGTTCTGGAAGTTTCTGTTTTATTCTGTTTCTGTGTTGCCCCTGTCTCTGATGTTTCTTTTCCATTTCCATTTACTTATGCCATGGCATATAAGATTCAAGACAACGTAATTAGAGTCATAAGTTTATGAGGAGACAACATGCTTTTGCTTTAGTAGAGCCACGTACTGTTACACATGTGGGGGGCTGGGACACATCTGATGAAACACTCCTAGTGATTGCATTATACAATTACATCATCTCCACAGTGAATAACATATTTTAGCTGATAACATGAGAGAAAGAACAGTCCATCTCCACTGTTTTAAATGAATATGGTCATTCAATGGTTTTTATTGATAAATTGTTCATAGTAAGTCTAATAATACAATCATTTTTTTTATTTGTGATTTGGCACATGTTGTATTTTGACTTTTAAACATATATGATTTGCATTGGCCCATAAAATGTAGATATATTACTGTCTCTGGTTAGCATTGTAATCCATAGATTTATGTTGCTGAAAATCTGCATGATGACATTTGTACTGTGATTTGACCACAAGGTGTCAGTGTGGGTCAGTACAAGAATGTCTCCCCAAAATCCACAAACACAATCACTTCAGCCAGTATTATACTGAACAACATAGCAGAATGATGTTTAAAATTAGTTTGACAGAAAAATTAGAAAATCACAAGATAGTAGATTAATCAAATTGTTAAATAAAACTATGTTGATCTGGCACACATTCAGTGTCTTATATCTGTGCACTTGAACTGACCGTTCAGAAACGCTCAGGTTACAATCCTTTCTTACAATCCATGCCCCATTTTTCTAAGGGCCTGAAGGCTCCTGCTCCATCTCTTCCATGTCATGACTCATCATTACTCACAAGGAAAGGAGGCAAATTGGATTTAATGAAAATAGCAGACACCGCAAATATGTTGTACATTACTAATGAGTGAATCAGTTTTTTTTTTTTTTTAACCACACAGTCTCACATAATCTTTGTCTTTAATTAATCTAATTTTTTCTTTTTTTTTGCTGCTTATGTCAGTTCTGGTTTCTCCTACAATATTCACTTTCTGTCTGTATATCCTACGCAATTTATCTGCATCAGATAGGCACAGGAAGGCCCACCAACAATAGGTTGTACCAACTTACACTTTACAATGAGTCTTAAAGAGACAGATGACTAATGTACATGTTGTAATTTCTGATATATTTACTCTTCAGGATTGTAATAAACTAACATGTGAGAAGAATGCCATTACCAAATAGTTCCTGTTTAACCGACTAGATAATTGCAGAAACGATTACAGGTGTTTTCACATCTACACTTAACAAACCTAAAAACCCTTTTCCACAGTAGACATTTATAGGAAACACACAGGTGTTACTAATAACATTAATGATGTCTCTGTGTTCTTCAGGTGTGTCAGTGAGGCAGTGAGTTAACATGCATAATACCAGGACCCTGAAGCTGAGGCCGCTAAATGGAATTCAGCGTTCGTCCATTTTATGATTTACCTATCTACATTTTATTATATGAAGTATTCACTGGACAAAAGAAAAAACACTCTTTCAGATTCTTAATCACCTTGACATGGCTTTACCTTCGCCATTAGAGTGTTAATTCTGTCTTCATGTGGCCAGCCATCCCTTCTCTACTCTATATTAATTACTGTTTCTCATGTTTGTTTTTTTTTACACACAAACCGCTGGTTTTGCTTGTGGTAACATGTGATGCTCCTTTTTCTCCATGGGAGACAACTGGGTGTGTATGTAGAAGCTTTCATCAGCTGGGTTTGAGCTGACTGATGTGTGTTGACAACAGAGATCAGAAAAACAAACAGTATTTGATGCACTACACTAATGCTTAATGGCTTAGAACGAAGGTTCCCAAGGACAGGAGAGAAGAAAACAAACATATTTCTGCTAAACAAACCCATGTTTACATTTTTTGATATGTAATTTTTGTTTTACCTATGAATTATCTGGTGGATTTACTTATTTTTTCTTACTCCTATGTAACCTATGACAAGCGGTCACAAGACTAACTTTGTTTTAGGAATTCACAAGCCATAACATTTGGGAACCACTGGCATGAGAAACCCACAACTGGTATTCATGTTGTTTATACTTTGGCCAGCAGATGTCACTCTTTGCCCATTGAGCATTTAACACTGTAAGGATTTACAGTAGATTGAATGTAATCACTGTCTGACACATTTCCCAAAATACAGATGAAAAGGCCTATCTGTTTGTTTGTAGTATATCTGCAGTTCAGGAAAGCCACCATTCCCACATATACCACAATGATGCAGTATAATAAATCTGATCATAAATCTGATCTTGTTGACACAACAGGGCGTCGCTCCTCATAGCTAAACACAAAGGTATTTTGCTTGCCGTGCTGTCATGGTTGAAGAAACACCCCGCCAACCATCAGGTAATTTTCACACCTGAGCAGAAGCTAAAAAAAAAAAAAACAAGCCTGTGAAACTGTCATTTAGTAATTACATATAGAGAACTGAATGTCTGGCATGTCACACATCTTGACGCACAGAAACAGAGAGGAGTAAACAAACAGTAAAACACAGTGGAGGAATGTGTTATAAATCTTTCATGCGTGGTGCGGGAGACAATGTTTTGTGAGTGTGACGTCAGTGCAGAAAATATGTTTTCTGACTCTGTCTAGAGTCAGCTCCATCATGTTTTGGAGTGTCACGTGATGACAAAATGACTACATAAAACCAAGCATCTACTTCCACCCATTCATTTAGCTGAGGGTTAAGGTTTTCCAGATGTTTCGAGTGCTTCCTTGCGTTACGGCTCATCCTGTACTTGGCTCAGGCTGGTAAGTCATGCATCAGAAAGGTCATAAGGTCAAAGATGCTCCCTTGTTTTGCAGCGCTGATTTAAAGAGGACCCACACAGAGAGACAGCCTAGTACATGTGTGTGTGTGTGTGAGTAGTTATGCGTGTCGTCTCTCTGGTGTACTACCTGACCTCTTGCTCGTGTGTGAGCCTGAATGATTGAAAGTGAACACACACAGACCAAGTTTTGGGTTTCACGGGCTTTAATCAAACCTCATCTGCTGAGCTCAGGGGCTCGGCGGTGACTCCGGTCTGTGCACCATTTATTCCACCCTGGTGGGAGTTTAAACAACACAGTAAGACACAGAGAAAACAATTCAGTGTGTGTATGTGTCTGTGTGTGTCTGGTCCAGTGACTCCAAACAGGTAATGAGGCAGAAAAAAGACATTAAAAGCACAAAGGAGGGATCATCCAGTCTGCTGTGCGCGGGGGAGCATTCCCATGAGTGTTTCTGCTCTCTCAGGTAAAGATGCAACTTTTTGTTCCATCCTGTAAGATGTCCTTAAACTATTAGTGGGTTCAAATAAAGCATTAACATTTTTGTGAAGCACATGTGGCACATTTTGTTGTGGTCTCTCGCTTTGTGTGTGTGTGTGTGTGTGTGTACTTGTGTGTGCGTGTGTGTGTGCGTGCCAAGTAAAGACTCAGGGCTGCAGTACCTGAGGATTGGGTTACATGAGCTGTCTGTCAGCGCTGACAAAATGAGGCCCCTCGGGACAGAAGAGACAAAGTGTTGTTCCAACCACACTGATGTCAAATACTATTTGGAAGTAATCCTTCACATTTGTTTTAGGGAGCTTGGAGTCCCAAATGGGTGGTGTCTGACACCAGAAACCTTTAGTAATCGCAGGATACGCGTCTCAAAGTTGGCTTGATTGGTGTGTTATTGAAAGCTCTTCTGACAGCATGTGAATCCATCCACTCTCGTTTACCCACTAATCACGCTGGGAGTCACAGGAGGCTCATACGGGTGAGAGTTACACCCCACACGGTCCGTCACAGGGCTGACACAAACAGACAAATAACCATTCACACTCACATTCACAGCTACGGGTAATTTAAAGTCACTAGTTTGTCTAACAGCCACCGCTCTGAGAGCAGTTTGCATGTCTGTGCGCTGTGTTAACATTGAGTCACCATTACTTCCACTCTGAGAATGATGCAACTAAAAACAAAAGGCTTAAACTTGTGCTAATTAAAATAATAATCATTTCTGAATATAAAAAAAAATAATCCCCAAGGATTAAGCCTATAAATTCTGGAGTAACACTGAAACATCTGTCATAATATCAAATCAATAAACAGTTTGGAAAATAACACAAAAAATTCAGAATGACCTGAAAAATTGTCCTGAAATAACCTAAAAAGTTGGAAATGTGAAACTGTGGGAATAACACCAAAGTTCTGAGAATATCATCTAGAAAAATGAAGGACAACTTCTTTTTTTTCTTCTTTTTTTTATGGAAATAACCTGCAAAATTTTACAACCACAATGAAAAGTTGGGACAAATGTTGAAAAGTCAGCGTTAACTAGGAAAAGTTGGTAATAAGCAACCACAAGAGTCAAACACATAAGACTGTAAGTCTGGAACAATCTTGAAAATTCAGGAACAGTTAAAGATAAACAGAAAAGGTCAAGGAAAACAGATCACCTTTCAGGGTCACTTCTGCCTTTTAAGGGCTCCCTGATCACTTCAGTGTGATTCTGTATAATTTACAGTACATGCCCTTCATCTGTTTCAGTCCATTTCAGCCTTTCCCCTTCTTTCACTGTGCACACAAGCTGGTAAATACACGTGCCTTTGTGAGAGATTGCGTGGAAGTGTATCTGTTTGCACATATCTCATTTGACTAAAGGCTCCTGTCACCGGAACATTATCTAACAATTCAGCTTATCAGTGAGTTATGGCTTCACCAATATTGACTCAGCTCTTTCTAGTGAACAGGCAGGCAGCTCCAACAGATGCGCAAACAGGTCACAGCCTTTTACGGTTGTGAAATACAGAAGGAAGGTGTAGGAGGCTTGTCCCTGACTGACGGGGTCGTAGCTGCAGTTTGAAACATATCCTCACTTGATGCTGGATGTGATGTTATAAAAAGCGCTGCTTTACATGGCAATGAAACAATATAGCAAAGAGGCAAATGTGTGCATGTGCATATATGCACATACAAGAGAGGAGCAAGAGACAAAGACACCTTTCAGTCTGCATAAGTGAAAACAGAGAGATGTTCTTAAGCATTGCAAGCACTGTAAGTACAATATTAAAATGTTTTGGTTTCTATTTTCATGTAGTCTTTTGCTCATGACTACAATAAACTCATTTCATGGATTTAGAGATGAAATAAAGCCAGTAGGAAGTTTCTCATTAGTGAGGCTTCGCTGCTTTTCTTTCTTTTTTATGTGATAGTGATGAAAAAAGTCGTTTGGACTTTTGCCTGAAAAAATGTGGTTTGGCCTTTTTTTTACTCTTTTCTGACATTATAAAACCGCCCAAAAAAAATCAATTGATTAATTGAAAAAAGTATAAATTAATCAATAATGAAAATGAGCATTTGTTACAGCCCCAAATATTTGTAATACATAAAATAGAAAAGGGTAAAATAGATGACATCTGTGACTTTATTGACTGTGACTGTGAGTATATTTTCACCTGAGGTATTGAAGATGGAGTTCTCCGTCCAGAGTCACTGCCAAAGTCACCTCCACCTATACATCATGTATTATGATCTGACAACACTGAAACCAACTCACACTCCTTTCCAAGAACTGGCCCCAAACGGTTTATAACACAAACTGGACAGCGGTCACTCGGGGGAAGACCCTTTAAAGACACGGTCCCGGAGGTTGCGTCTCCGGAGAGAGATGCTCTGGGTCCGCAGAGGGCCGTGGTCGTTGTGGACTTCATACTGCACAAGGACTGGAAACCTCCCTCCTGTCTGCTGTTTCAGAAGTTCCCACAGCAATAAAAGACGCGAATGAGAAAGGCAGATTAGCAGACGCCTGCTGGCAGAGTCCATTTCTTTCCCTCTTCACCTGGTAGTGAGGGGATGGATGTTGCTCCATGACCCAGTTGGATCTGTTGCCTTGATTCAGTCTGAGTTTTTGAACCATGCATTATTACTGTGTGTATTCAGTTTATTTGGGTTTTAATTTCAAGTTCATTTTCAAAATCGTTTGCTTTCCTACATTGTACAATCTTTGACAGCAGGTCAAATCATCCCTTGTGTGTAAATGATGAGCCCACCAAATCCACAAAAATGTAGTTTTCCCTGACCTTGGGCTTGTAGAGCTGCTGCTGGCTGTCAAATTACATCAACTTCCAGGGCACTTTGTTCTCATTTGGAAAGGGTGATTGACTGGTAGCAGCATAGGGAGGCGTAGAAAAATACACTCCCTCGGACATGTGCTGGAGCAATCAAGGAGCCAAGGGAGGATGGCAATCTTTAAAAGAGAGCGAGAGAGAGAGAGAGAGAGAGAGAGAAAGCCTTCTTCCCATTTCATACTGAATCGCAAACTGATCACTTGAGGCCAAAAACCGCATGCATCTTAAAAACCGCAGGCTGTTAAAGGAAGAGAGGCCAATTCCTGGGAAAACAGACACAGGCAGAAAGAGAAAGGAAAAAAAAGACAGTTTTTCTTTCCTGACAGACAAAAGAAAAACTTTGAGCCACGCCAATCAGATATCATGGTGTAGATTCAGTCAGTAGGATTCAAGGGACTTTCCGTTTATGCAACTGTGTAGAACCAAAACCTTCAAAATAAAACTGAAAACATCATGTCTATCTGTGGTTCTGATTTTTTTTTTTTTTTTTTTCCTCTGGCAAAGATTTTAAACATATCCAGACCAGACATGATGTCACTGACATCAGCAGAACCATCTAGCTAAGTAGCTAAAAAAAGAAACAAGCCCCCACCCACCCCTTACACACCGTCTCACCTAAAAAAAAAAAAAAAAAAAAAAAAAAAAAACACAACAAAAACAAATGGCAAACATTAGTGCACCTGTAACTGAATTAGGTTTTCAAAGCACAGGGAGCGGAGATTGAATTATATGATAACATCTCAGTAGAAGCCTGGATGGTGACTGTGATGGATCTACAGTGGCCAGATTATCAGCTACTGAGAGTGTGAGCCTTTTGGGTTTTTATGTCTATTTGTCTTTGTTGGGTGTTTGAAGAACATTTGCGATTAACCTTAACCTTAAAAAGTTCTTTGGAAATAAATTAGATTTGAATGGAGTTGACCTAAATTTGAGAAATTTCATCTCTACTGGGAGCTGGTGTAATGAAAACATGTTGTTACTCTTGGCAGGTGCAGATCCACCAGAAAACCCCAAACCCAGCTGACCCATTTTAGCTCCTGACTATGACTGACAAAATGTCGACCCATTCAGTCAATAGGAAACAAAATCCTGCACACGCTGTATGGAAGCATTAAATGGCCAAAATAAATTTTCTTTTTTAAAGCAATTGAATACCTTACTGTGAAATTTGACCAGAACCTAATGCTCGATATTGAAATTGAAACACCTTTGAATTCATAGCGTTGAAATATTTTGATCCTGAAAACCGTCTATCTGAATTGATGTGGTTTCAATTTGTCTTTTCAAGTTTTGTGGTGGAAAAAAACTTTTGAGGGAGTTCACAAATTCAGAAAATGAAAGCGTGCAGGGTTGCAAGTGATCTGAAGTTCGTGAACTACAAGAAAGATCTCTGAAGTCTCATTGAATTTACCCTCTCACTGTGAGTCACTTGATTTTTTTTTTTTTTTAGACTTGACTTGAATTTGTAGATCAGGAAACAACCAATTCAAAAATTTGTTGACTGTCCCTCCAAAAGAAAGAAAAAAAACTGAACAAAAAAAACAATGAAAGAAAACAAAAACAGAAAACTATTTCATTGAAGATTTTGATATTGCAGCCCTGAAATGAAGGTAATCAAGTTAAAATATCTAATAAATGTTATGTAGCCTATTCACTGGTGAATACATTTCACAATGAGGTGGTGAGTTGCTTATAGGATTTAAATACTTACAACTTTCACTCTGAACTCAATCAATTCTTTGGTAACTTTATTTATTTAGTATTTTTATGGCCTTTATCCTTTATTATGATAGCTAGTGAGAGTGGACAGTGGATTTGAACCCGGGCAGCAGCAGTATAGGGACTCAGCCTTAATAAAATGATGTGTGCTTAAACTTGCAGTGCGCCCCATTGGTATCTTTTAAATCCAGCGTGGAGACTCTGTTTAGTTTACTCACCATAGAAGCAAATATCACCAATACGAGCTGTGTGAGTGTCTCAGTTTGGCTTTGACTGAGATATAAATCAGTCAAATCCACACCATGCCATAAAAAGGTTGTTTACTTTGGGATTAACTCAGTGATGGACCCTGACAGGGGTATGTAGCATAAAAGAGAGGCAACACGCAACAGTCTGGAAGTCATTATGCAAAGGACGTTAAACTCTCCCCTCACTTAGTCCCCCTAAAGCCACTGAAGCTGTAAACAGGTTCTCGGAGATTCTTCAGGGCTGTCTCAGAAATACTCAGCTCCCCTCATCCAAACAGTGCACACACTTAAATACACATCCTGTGGTTATGTACAGCACACATACACACGCACACACACATACACTGAAGCAATCAGTGAAATGACATATGAACCAACATCTGGTAAAAGAAAAAAAAGATAAGGAAATGATATGGATTAGACACGTTTGTGTTGAAAACCTTTGTGGCTTCAACTGTATTCATCACACAGTAACTGCAGCTTAAAAACACATTTTTCTGCACTATGAAAGGAAAGTTCTTGACTGTGAGTTCTCCTTAAGTTGATTTTTTTTTTTTTTCTAAACATATGTTGGAGCGATCACTGAATGCATAAAATGCAATATCCAAGGCTTTTGTATGTGTTTATAGTCTTCTAGACACCATGCTCATCTGAAAACAGTAAATCACAAGAAAGGCAGAAATCATTTGTCATCCCTGCAAACGATAATATGAAAAACAGGGTTTTTTTGTTTTTTTTTCAAGCCAGTGATTCCACTGCAAGGTGTGTATGACATTTTTCACACTGCTGGTGAAGCCATTGGAGGGGGTTGACCATCCATACTGCGGCCTGGTTTAGTTCTGCTCAAGCTTAAGAGGAAGGCAGGTAAACAAGCTCTCGTGAAATAAAATGAAACAAAAGCCAGACACTGGGTAATTTCCTGTGAGTGTGTGAGTGGGTGCTGTAGCTGTTTGTGTGAGTAGGTGGGGGTTCATGTGTGTGTGTGTGTGTGTGTGTGTGTGTGTGTGTGTGTGTGTGTTTGGTGGTCTCTTTTATGTTTCTTTCTCACAAGTGCTGTTTGACATTCCTGTACAGGGCTAGACCTAAGAGAAAGGATGAAGGGAGAAACAGAGGAGGGAACACAAAACAGAAAAGATAATGTTGTTTATTGCAACCATGTTTACACAAGCCTTTTCAGTTTCAACTTTTCTTTTCCAGAACTTCACAAATACGTTGTGTTTTTTTTTTTTGTTTCGTTTTTTTGCTGGGGATATTCTGGGGAATCCAGAACTTCATAGCTCTGACATTATACTCTAAACAAGGACTCCCTCAGTGTTTTATTTAATTGGTCTACTTGGGTATGTTTCCTTGTTTGTATATGTGTGTATGTGTGTGTGTGTGTGTGTGTGTGTGTGTGTGTGTGTGTGTGTGTGTGTGTGTGTGTGGTGCTGGGGGTGTTAAACAGCTGCTGCCCAGTAGCTATAATTCATCCCATGTTCCAGCGCTCCTCAGAGAGGAACACTGTGATCTTACGATGTGGACACTTACTATTGGCTGCATGTACGTTAAAATCAGAGTTATTTAGGGGTCCTGTGGGAAATGATCATACTTCAGCCTGCTTTCCACTACAGGCCCAAAAAAGGTTACGTACAGTTACAGACCGAGTTTCAAGCCACATGTTTCATTTCCAAAGACCTCACTCAGGCTTTCAAACCTAATCTGTGGATAGGTTTGTTTAAATGAAGAGATTCAACTTTACACTAAAAGGCAGTGTGTGTTCAAATTTTAACCTTAGTTATGAAAATCATCCTGACACAACCAAACCATCACCAGCACTGTCTTCAAGCAGTGTAGGAAATGCTTTAACTAACTTGTCTGTCCCAGCCCCCCAAACACAGCCTTTTATGTGTTTGTGAGTGTGTGTGTATCTGAGTGTGTGTGTGTGTGTGTGTGTGTGTGGACACTGGTCTCAAATTCAGGACCAGACTTGTCAAACAAAAACCCTTGATGCTGGTGTCCTGCATTGCATTTGCTTGCATGTCGTGGGTGGTCAGGTGGTTTGAGCTGAGTGGGCCACAAAACTATGAACATCAAAAACATCAAAGTCACTGTTCATGAACTGTGAATTAAAGAGGAAGCTGGGCTCAAATGACTTTAAAAGAAGCAGCAATTTTTTTTTTTTTTAGGTCACAGGAAGCTAGAGTGACTCATGTCACAGTTTTGATGAATGATATACCAGATTTCCAAAGGGTAACCACTGGCTCAGAGTTAGACCAAGCGCTGATCACAACTGTTCTGTAGTTCAAATCATCCCAAACACAAATTCCCAAACCTAGACAATTACATCAACAACAGATACTTGATCTCAGTGACTCTAATAAAGAAGCATTTTTGTTAAAACCCTGCTCATAAATGTGTTTTTTACTTCATGTGGGTGTTGGCCCGGACAGACAGTTTAACTCTTGAAATGAACAGTATTTGCATATTAATTGGATTTTTCAATGAGAGAGAAGGAGTAGATGTATCTTTGGATAAATGGCAAATCTTGAATAACATGAATCAAGTAGGCTAGACAATTTTTTTTTAACTTTTCTGGGACTCCAAGCCCTTATGGCCCCCAGGCATAAGGAATAAGGTCATATTGTATAAACACTACATTTACTTGCAGTGTGTATAGTATGTACTTGCTCTCGATAGCGCTTTCTTCTCTTAACTTGAATTAAATGAAGCAGAAGCACAAAAGACAGAGGTTTTCATGAAGAGGATCTGAGGGATTTGTCATTTTATTTCCTTAAGCTTTTGGCAAATACAATTTCCTTCAGTAGCAATAGTGAATGCAATTTCTCCACAGCTGTCTTTTTGTTTTTTTTTTTTAGTTGAGGGTTAATTGGGCTTACACAGTAAATTAAATGCATCTTCCTGTTTGAATCTCCCTTTGCCTCTGTACACTCGCTCTTCAGCAGCACATTCACAATTGCCTTGAATGGCTGAGATGAACTCTGACGGACTCGCTTATCGGGGGACTTCCCCTCTGGTTTATGATGTGTGTAATCTTTTAGCTCTGCTTCACAACACCTGTTCCTCTTGTGAGGCCTCAGAGTCAAAGATAGTCGTGTTTGGTGGTTTGTGTTCATCCTTTGAAGCAAGGCAAAGTGACACAGTTGTGGTTTTGAAAAAAAAAAAAAATGCTGCGGGGATCAGAGGTTTTCACACTAGACACACTTGGTTTTTTTTTTTTGTCTTGATTTTGAGGTAAACTCTGCACAACACTTATTGAAAATTCACTCTCCGTGTTACGAGCAACAAGTTTTACAGGCAAAATAAAAATCTTAGTTTACAGTACAGCGCCACAGAGGGAGCTTTGTAACATTTCCATAACCAACAAAGGAGTTTCCAATTACTAACCACAATTAACAGACGAGAGGGATCATACAGCTCTGAGCTTGTTAAACCCATTTAGTATCAGGGATCGCAAACGCGCAGCTACTGTTAAAATACCTCACGCTATGACACTACTACAGTATGAAATGGGGAAAGAAGTATTCCGATCCTTTGAGTGAAAGGTTGGTTGTTGGTTTTTGGTTTTTGCATGCGAACAAGCCCTGGAAGTAAAAGTATGAAACTATTAGCAGCACTGATTCATTCATAAGTCAGATGCATCGGTGTTGTAATTTGGTACAGTTTGATGTTCAACAATGCAAAAGGGGCATGACATGCAGAGGAAGTTGCACAAAATTAAAGCATTCAAGTTAAGTGCAGATACTTAAGTGAGCAAATGCACTTCGATGCTTTCCATATATGCTAGTCTGGGGATATCAGTGCATGATTTGTTTGATAAATATTGCATCAATAGCCAAGGATCTGATTTCCAATAAATACTTCTTTGTTGGCTTGTGAAGAAAATGAAACAGACATGCAAAAGAACATGATGACAAACATGATGACGTGTTTATTACACACGTCATTGTTTTAATTACATTCATAATGTTGATGTAGACTGTTTAATACATTCATATCGTGTTCTATGCATATTTACATTTTATGTGTACGCATATTATGTGTATAAACATTACCAGCCATGCGTCAGACAGTCACAGAGGCAGGCCTGCTGGCCGGCATCACTGGCGTTGGCCTTCAACTCTCTGTTATTGCACATCAACTGTAAATACAAACAAAGCAGTTAAAGTGCTGAACTCAGTTGTGAACAGCTGGCACGTGTGCACACGAGGAACACTGCTGTGTCTTTCCTGGCTCAGAAATATCCAGCACAGGCACAAAGAATGCATTGTTGCAGCGTTGATCTGGAGTAATATCTGCAGGGGCATTTAGTGACGATTATATGAGATTTGAATCAACATCAGATGATTCCAAAGCCAAACTCGAGGCCTGGAACATCATTTCCCTTCATTTCAGTTCTCTTTATCTCCACCAGCAGGGGTTGAGTTCCTGGTATTAATTTAAATTTGTTTTATTCCGCAGAGCAAGTGCAGATCAGTGCTTTCAAATCTTTTGCTCACGAGGCAGGCATCCTCCGCATGCAAACACAACTGTAATCAATTATTTGTCTAGCAGATAAAATCTCATCTGTGTGGGTCGTTTGTTACCACAACACCATTTCAGCGCTGCTCAGGTCAGACTTATTCAGACACATCCAGCCTGCGGCTCCTTGTAAAAACAAATATTTATGACTATTTAAGCAGGGCTGAAATCAAACCCAACCAACTCCATTTAGCCCCTCAGTTTATGACAGTAGAAAAAACCTAGAAACTCTTCAAGACAAAGATCAGGGGCAAAATTACTAAAAGCAACAGCAATGAAGTGAATCCAAAAACTGTGACTAACTGTTGTGGCGTAAGAAGTTCCTAAGAAATGTCTATCACATCCATAAGTCTCACAGACTAATTAAACTATTTAATCTAAATAGTGCAGATGTAAAAGCCCTCATGCCACTGCTGCTGCTGTGGGCCTGTTCAATGACTGCTCTTCTTACATTGTTTATATGGTTGAAATCTACAATCGCAGCATCAGGCTGGCTCACTCTGTAATGAGAGGGCTCGGTGCCAATTAGGGTTTTTTTTTTGTTTGTGATACTGCGGAGGACTTGTCCATAGCTCATTTCGGTTTCAGTGGACGGCTTGGTATTTGATGATTCATTCCTGGTGAGCTTAATTAGAAAGAAGGAGCGTGTGTGAGAAGGAGAGAGATAGGGTGGAGCAGCGTGAGAAAAGATGGGAGGAAGTCACAGATAAAATTAATATAGAAGTAGTAGTGAGTGAGGTATGATCACGAGTGCCACTCAAGATGAATTTAAACATTAAGTTGCAATATGTGACCAGCAAACCATCTTACTGCATATCAGCCAGCAAGTATTGGGCTAGGGTTGAGGACTATGTATAATGAGGGTTAGGTCCTCCAAATTAAAGGGCAAAACACATCTCATTAGTTCATGTTAGGGTAAGGGTTAAGCGGTTACTGATCTTACGGCCCTATATAATGTGAAAAAGTGATGTGACAACACTATGGTTAAAAGTTTGGTTTATTTTTGGCACAAACATGACTCGGTTAGGTTTAGGGAAAGATCATGGTTTGGGTTAAAAGGACCACTTTGTTAAGGTTAGGGTCAGGTTGTCATGGTAACAGTATTACAACTTGGTTGAAGTTGGGGAGAAACCGACATTGGCTGTCAATATGAAACAAGAAACAAACAGCAGCCTCCTGTGTTTAAGTCTGACTTCTTGTATGTAGCTCTACAGCAACACTGCCACACATTGAGAGTCATAATCCCAACAGCTGAGGACTTTGCCACTTAAATGTAAACATATGTTGTTTCGGGGCATGTGCTGACACGAGTGATGCGGTCATATTTCTTTTAAGGAGGCTACAAATTTGACTCTGTTCACTCAGTATGCATGTAAAGACCCTCTAAAAGCCCAAAGTCAGCACTTAAACCACAGTCACTGTTTTAATTGTGAAAAACAATCTGGTGGAAAACAGTTCCAATACAATAGAAGATGTGCTAGTCTCCATATACTTACGGATGGCAGTGTATCTGGAAACAATGTTGGGAGACTGTCCTGTAAAAACAAGCCCACAGGTTGTCTGTGTAAGTAATTTATTTTACAGGTGACCTCTAGCGACCACAGTAATTATGACTGGAGCAGAGGTGGAAGTCAGGTGACGTAGTATATAGAGCGACAAAGTCTGTGTTAGGAGGAGGTTAGGGTCGATGGTTGTTACACAGAGACGCAGCTCCTTTGTAACCAACAGTCAAACTAGGTTTTTTGATCCATGACCGTTCCACAACCTTAACCCAACCCCCTAACACATTGTTGTAACCATGACGACGAAGGTCCTCTACCCTTAAGGAAATACTTTTTGCAATCCAAACCATGTTCTTTTCCTAAACCTAACCAAGTAGTTTTTATGCCTAAACCGAACCAGACCATGACGTTTCACAACCTTAACCACGTGTTCATTATTGTTACCATGACAACCAAGGTCTAATACTCTGACTGCTGGTACACTGCTACAAGTTGTGTCCATGGGTAGGGGCAAACAATGGTCGTTTAGGTTGGAGAACTTGTTGAATAGATACAAGACACTTTATCTAAAATGCACCTCATATTTAGGCAGGTACGTGGGGCGAATTATTACTTTACAAAGTTTGTTACTCTATATGATTATGAAACTAACACTGCCTAGTGACGTTGTTATTCAGAGCAACTGTGGATATAATGAGGGGACATGCAGTAACATGTCTTTTTGCACAGCGCTGGTCAAAAAGCTGCAAAGACACCTACACCTCCAGGTCACAATCCAGCCCTGTACACTTAATTGTACTAAACTGCACTCATTTTCTAATGTCCTACTTTATTTCTTTTACAAGGAAGTTAAGCACAGTCTGTGATTGCACTCATTGTATATATATATATATATATATATGTATAGTATAAACAGGTCTGCCACATCTCCAAAAGGAAATGCTGGGCCCCTGATGAGATGTGTTCCTTTGCAAAAAACTACATAATAGCAAGTCCCACCTACTCATGCTTCTTTATGTGCAGTTAGATTCAGGCATCAAAATGTATAGTATATTAATAATATTTCATAAAAAACAATGAAAAAAAATTAATCATTTAACTTATGGGTTAATTACGCACTTAATCTCTTTTGTTTCCATGTCAGCACACTGTCCTAACAGTGAGAGAATATTTTATATTACTTCGATTGTTTCTCATATTAATGGACTGCACATGAAGATCCATTCACATCTGTTTGTTATTCCAACAACAGTAAGGCTGCAGCACCACATTAAATATTCATTGCTAGCATCTGGTCAGTGCGTGTGTGTGTGTGTGTGTGTGTGTGTGTGCGTGTGTGCATGTGTGGCCAGGAAACAGTCGTTCAGTTACATGTCCGAAGATGGATAGCTGTGTAAAGGTTGATTGTTATTCTTTCAGCAGTCTTCTCACCAGGTTGGCAAACTATAACCACACTGATTTATGAAGCAATTACTTTGGTCTGAAAATGACTGATATGTGAGATGAATAAATTTGACTACATTTATTCTTGCCTCCATTCTGACATTTACTGAGGCTTTTTTCAGCCACAGTACTTCATACTTATACACTAACACACATGAAACTGATCACAACTTAGCAGCTTGACTGGCTAATGCTGAGCAGATAAGTCTGGCTTTGTGAGAAAAGAGAGAAGGGGACACATGCTCTTCAGATAAAGATTAGTATTTCCTCCGGTATCATCCTTTCCCCGTCAGTTATTTGTAATCACATCAACTTGCTGATGGTTTATGTGTACGTCTGCAGCATTCTTATGAGATAGCTTTGGGGCTGTGGCGGTCTTATGCTATGAAATCATCTGTTTTTCATTTCTGACTCAGCAATATTGCAACCACATAAATTAAGCTTCATCATTTCCCTGCAACTATTTGCTCCCCCATAGGGCGCTCCAGGCACAGCACTGGTAAATGGCACCATTGTTTCCCGCCTGTGTCATGCCGAAGAATTAACCATGTTCAACGCAGGGGACATAAAGCTATACCAACTGTTGTGTGAGCGGGGAAACCGAGTAAAGAACCTGTGTTTTTCTGTCAGTGCAGCAAAGATGCTAGCAGGCAGGCGCTGCATCGGCTGCTAGATTTTTCTGCAGCAGACTCCTGGACCTCAGTGAAAACAGTGGTGGTGATGCTAAAAAGAATTCTGGTAATACAATGATAAATGTGGGCTTTTGATTACAAATGAACTTAAACCTGCATGAATTGATTTTTTGGCCATGTGAGTGCATTGCAAAAAGCTGTTCCCAACTCTGAGATAGTATTCGCTAACTGAGGGGAATGCGTTAGCAACCACTTGCCCTTTTACACATATCTGTCAGACATGTAGCAGCATTATATTATAATTAATGTTGTGTGTTCACCAGCTAGACGCTAACTGTGTCTGTGGTTTGGTGCTGTACAGGTGGTGTGCAGTGGGTTTATCAGGGGTTTTTCAGTGGAAACAGGCTTGATGAGAGCTGTTAGAATGAACCAAACGGTGAAGACGTTGTCCTTGAAACCAAAACAATGAGCTGAAAGAGGCTAAAAAAGCTCTATAGAGCTGCAGTGGACTGATAATTATCTGGGTTTGTTATTATGGCAACTCCTTTCACCTTACACGTAGTAAACTAATCCACTGTTAATATTAAAATATTGCTTAGTGCTGCTGTCAGCATTAATTTTGCTTTTAGTCATTCTGACCCTGACTTTTGTCTTGAAAAGTTTCTAGGTTTTTCCTACTGTCATAAATTTCTGCACCCACTGTATCAGTCCTGAACTATCAAATTTGGTAATGTGCGTGCACCAGTTAGGAAAAACTCTTTCTATTAACAATACATTTCTGTCAGTTAAATTCTTACTCATTTCATGAGAATAAATGTATTGGAGATTACAGGGTTTACTTGTTTGACAACATTAATAACCATCAGACTCTATTTACTACCAGTGAAGAAGCCTTTGTGCTTAGATGAGATCATTCTCCCAGACAGCAGAGATAATCCAGATGGAGGTAGACAGCTCATGATTACAGCACCGCTTGTCTTACCTGCTTCCCTCAGGTTCTCCTTGTCTACGCAAGGCAGAGGCAAAAATCAGACAGATTTGTGGGCATTTAAAAGGACTTAGATGCTGCCAAAGGTATGTCGAATGATGACCATCCGGGGGAAAAAGAACAGAGAGATGGGAGCTCTCTGTAGTTTGACTCAGATTTATTGGCAACAGGCTTTGAAGAAGATACATATCCGAAATGTCAGCCCGTCCATCTGCTCAACAAATCTCCAGCGCAGACTTCAGCCCTCTCATCCTTTCTTGGTCTTTGGTTAGTCATCCTTTGATGTACCCGTGGTAACAAGTACAGGGGCAGTCTGTACATACTGCTTGATGACACGTGGTGAAATAAGATTAGCTTTGTCTGTACAAATTACTGCATGGACATGTTTTTTCTTTTTGTTGTTTTTTTTAAGATCTTCCTAAACTTTTGTTGTGAAAATGTGGGATTATTGGGAGATAGGAAATTAATTAATTATTATTTTCCACCAGCATGTCTAACATGTGTCAGCATGTGACAGATTATGTGTCGGCTTATTTGCGTTTGTCTGAATCCAAAGTCCTGAGAGGAGTTTTGTAGGTTTGTGTACACTGAATTGATACACTCAGTGACTTTTGAGGGGCATCATCTGACCCATATTCTCTCTCTTGTTTGTTTTCTTTTGTTCAAACAATCTCACAGCCTGGATCATCGCTGTGCGCATCACTTTTCAGTTGTTTCGTCACAGCAGCTCATTGTGCAAAGTTCACAAGAGATGCCGAGAACAGTGTCACTCAGGGACGCGAGGATACCTGATGTTTAGATCCAGTGGGTTTGACATCAGCGCCACTGTTTGAGACAGTAACTGGGATGGGTAAGTGTCTGACTCGCACTGAGTCAGATCTTCAGACAGAGCACCACATGCCTGCAGTTGTCTGAAAGACAGATTCACAGGAATGTCTATGAGATCATCCCCTCTAAAAAACCTGTATGCTCTCGGTAATTGGCTGGGAAACTTAAAGAATCGAGAAGTGGGGCAAGGAGGATACGAGGATATCCCCTGACAAATGGGAGAGGTCTTTTCTGCCAGTGAAGTGTCCAGAAGATGTTGGCCTTTTGCTTAAGACTCTGATCAGTGAGTTATTGACTGGCCTTAGTTTTTAGTGGATGCCCAGATAATCCTCCAAAGACCTGAAGGCTGGAATATTTTGTGAGCCCCTGTCTATGTTTTCATTTCTTCATAGTCATGCTTGTAGCTAGGGGCTATTTGGATGGCAACGTTGGTCTGTTGGGTGTTTTTTGGTGAAATGTCTTGACAACTGTCGGATGGATTGCCATGACATTTAGTAGCGTACACACATTCATGTTCTCCACAGAATGAATTTTAATACCATTAGGGATCCCCTGACGCTTCCTCCAGAACCACCATCAGGTCGAAATTTCATTTTATCCAGTACTTTGGTTTATGGCTAAATACTTGCAAAACTAATGACATTCCCATCAGCCTCAGCGGTACTTTGTGTTTAGTGCTGATTAGTGACTATTAGCATGCTAACTAGAACTAACTACAAGCTAGAACTTTACCCTATTACTTCCAAATTAATGGACTCATCAAACGCATCAAACTGCAAATTTCAGGCGATCACACATGGAGTAATGTTTAGGCTATTAAATACATTTCTTAATAAACTATATCTAATATCAGGACTGGAGGCTAATTGATAGATTTTCTAACATGCACTCTAATAGAAAATAGTTAAATGTAAATGTTTACAGTGCTGCTTGAGGTAGATCCATCCAACGTTAATCAGACCTGCATTTTCCACCGTGATCAGCAGGGAGCAAAAAGAAAACACCCCATTTCATTTAGAAAAACTTTTCATCACCCATATAAAAAATGAATGAATAACAAGAGAAGAAGGCAGAAGGAAAATAAAGGAAACAAAAGGAGACACACGGACTCACACACACACACACACACACACACACACACACACACACACACACAATACACAGTATAACTCACATTTATACCTGCTGTGTTGAACAAAACGCGGATTACTGTGACTCCCGCGGACAGCTCCGTCCCCTCCCACTCTGCACAGACCGGGTGCAGGGGGGCAGGACAAGCCGTCATCCCACGTCAGAGGCGGCTTCGTTATTTAAACTTGAATCAGGAGGGGAGGAAAGTTTTCACGGTCGGGACAGCGTTGCCTAGCAGCTGGGCAGAGGACTCACTCGCTCAGTTCACGTTGGCTCTCTTTACTGGTGTATCAAGGAACCGCGGACATTTGCCTTCTCAGTCAGCCTTGTCATCTGTCTGTCTCCCTCTCGCCGTCTCTACGACAAACATGACCCAGACCGTGACACTAAAGGGACCCTCTCCTTGGGGTTTTCGGCTGGTGGGAGGACGGGATTTCAGCACGCCGTTAACCATCTCCAGGGTAGGTTGTAGCCTAACTTTGCTGTCTTGTTGTTTCGATGTGTATCCATTCATTGAGCCGTACGCAAAGTACCCACGCGCCGGGGCTCACCAGCACCTCAATTTGGCAGTAAAGTTAAGATTTTCTTATTTCTACATACGTGATAATCAATCTCATTACAGCCATTTAAATGACTTCACCGTTTACAGGCCTAATGATTTGGAAAGGTGGAGATGAGTCAACCTGGAGTTGCAGCCCAATTAATTAATCGTCAAATAAGAGGTCGCCGAGGTCCATTATCCCTAGCAGCAGTAATTATAAGTGTATCAACAGGAGCTTTACTCTAAAAGCTGACAGATGGTGCCGTCTAATTCCTGGCAGCCAAAGTTGCCACTGCAATTTAGTGAGTCATTGCAATTGGCCGACCATCAGGTAAAGGCTTTGAATATCATCTTGTCAGTAGAAACGAGAAAAACACATGATGGTGATTTAAAAAAAAAAAGAAAGAAAGAAAAGTTTTTAACAATTTGAATAAAATAACATCAATATAAGTATCCATCAAACATGTCATATGGTGCATGTCAAGGAAATGATCCTTGATTTTGAAATTAATAATTGATAAAAAAAATCAATAATAATATAATTCCAACTTTTTTTTCTGACTTTTTACCACGTAAAAAACGTAAGTGGTTTCAGTCAAGCTCATATAGATCTTTGTAAGCTGTTATCTAGAATCTATTTGGAAATTGCAGTATTAGTATTATTGTGTTATATAGTAATGTGTTATTGCCTGTGTTCTTTAATCATTGTTAATATTGCTGTTGGTAGTAGTAGTTGAAGTAGTGGTAGTAGACCTATTCTCAAACCTTCGTGAACTTCCCTGACCCTCAGAATATGGGTCAGGAGTCAGTGTGCTGGCAGTGGATCTGGCAGTAGCCTATAGTTTATCCCAGCCAGGGTAAACACAGCCCGGTCCTGCTGCAGGGCTTCACAGAATGGGGGTGGGGGGTTGGGTTGTGGTGGGCGGGGGTGCTGACATTTGTTTTTCATCAGAGCTCATTGGTGCTGCTGAGGGATTCCAGGTGTTGTGCTCAGCTGTATCACCACCAGCCCCAAACCGACCCTTTAACTACAGGGCCCTAGCATTTCAAACTAGAGGTGTAATTTTTAGATTTACGGCGGCCGATTGACGACTCTGAGAGGAGCAGACGAACCCCTGAAGGTCACCTGAAGTGCTCTCTGATTTTAAACCTATACCTTACTATATCTCGAAGAAAAAAAAAAAGAAAAAAATGCTGTGATGCAATGGTGAGGTATGCTTTGACTCACAGTGTGTCACACTTTCTAACTTGGCACTTTCACTTCTCCAAATGACAGTGACAGGTAGATGAATATTTTACTGAGGAAAAAAATCCAGAAATCACACATGGCATTAATACACCCCTCACTGCTTGTAGCTAAATGTCTTGTTTTGGTTGGGGCTCAGATTATATTGTCAAAGCCAGTTTTCTGGATGGCTCACTGACTGTATGCTTGACCTTCATGTTTCACTAAGTATCTTGGTATCTATGTGCATGGAGCAAAGTTTCCAACAGAGATTGTGCCCAATACTAGAACTCATTTGGAAAAAAAAAAGGAGGAAATCTACACTACGGCCTCATGGCACTCGTGTTTAATGCTTACTTTAAAGTCAAAGGCAGCTTCAGGGCATCTCAGGTTTTCTGATTCATCCTAACTTCTTGTACAGCTGGCAAGTCGCGGTGTCAGTCTCACAATTTCCCATCGGTTTTGATCTGTGCATACTTGCTTGACTGCCAATATGAAAACCGCGGCATGCACGGGGAAGTCATTTCGCATCGTGAACATTGTGTAACTCGGTGATGCTGGCATCGTTGAAATTAATTACAGGTTTCACTTTGTTACATAGCAGAGGTGGCAATAAAAACCACCTGTTTGCAAGAATAAATAAGGGAGTTTTGACTAATTCCAAAATCTTGGCTTGAGAACTAGAGAAGGAAGCAGCTGTTGAGATGCAAGCATATTTAGATAAATGTGTAATGTCAGAGGCATAAATACGCACAGTCTTTTGGCAGCAAGTCCCAGGATTACACTGCCTCTTGCAGACTTTTTTTTGTTGCTTTCTACCAGGCATTACAGAGCAGTTCAGTGTCCAATTGACGTCACATGCGCTGAAACATCAGCTGACAGCACAAAATGTGTTTTATTGGCAGAACTCGATAATTGTTTTGTCCTGGTCTCTCATATTCTGGTTTATGTGAGTTCAAAAAGTCGAAATTGAACTCAAGGAGAAGTGATAAAAAATAAAAAAATAAAAAAATAGAAGTGATGGGAAAGGAATCCACTCGCCTCATCTCATGGGAGCTGGTTGCATTCTGAGTTTGAAGCACGGTGTGATTCATGGCTGCTCAGCATCTATGAAACTCGCTATTCATCATATGCATTTTGCATTCTTGCTCTGCAGTGCGTGTCCAAGACGGCAATTACAGTGTGTTGAATGGTGACACAGAAGGATATGCATGGAGGGAGATGGGGAGTGTGTTTGTGTTGCAGAGACGGATACTTTATGTCTTGCAGGATCCAAAATGCCTCTTTGGGGGGCATTTTAATATCATGTAAGCTTAGCACAAGCCAGAACAGGCTGAAGGGTGTAACAGTGTCTGTTTTCTCTGGAAAGCTGATCAATAGAAGAAATGAGACAGGACCTAAAAGCTTTGTTGCTTTTAAGTTTGTTTTTTTTTGTTTTTGTTTTTTTTTTACAATATTTTACACAATCATTCCAATCAAACCTCTACTTTGCATGATTCATGGATCTCCTCCCTTATTCTTCCGTGTCTTTCTGCATTTGTAAAAGTGAATGTCATGAAACACCTGCGTTTGGGGGCAGTGAAAGTTGTAAATACCAGAAAACAAGTTTTGATGGCAGCAGCTGGTTCTTTGCTCAAGGTGATAACGTCCCAGGATGAGCCCATTAGTCCCCTGCCAGCCCATTAGGACCGCTGCCAGTTGACGGCGTGTCTACTTGATTCTGGAAACATTTGCCCTGATTGTGTGTGTGTGTGTGTGTGTGCGCAGTGGTAGGTTGTTAAATGGCTGTGAGTGCATGAGAGAGAATGAGTGTCAGAGAAACCGAAACATATAAAATCACTCGTGTAACTGCAGAAGCATTTAGAGAGGATACGTTGAATATGGCAGCTGTGGTAAAAGCACTTTTTGTAAACCAGTGTCCAGGCAGAAGGTGACGCAGGACACTTGTCAGTCCTGCCAACGGGCAAACAATCGTCCTCTGGATAGGAATTTACATCCGAGTGTTGGTTAAATAATGACCCGATTCACTGTCCCGAATTCCCGTCTGAGAACTTTATGTTGTACATCCTGGATGGTTCATAGTGCGCCTGTAGTCTGTTTGTTGATGTTTTTTTATTATTTGATTGATTACTTCATGTGCAAAATATTAGAGAAAAGTGGTGTAAAATCTGGAATGGGGAAATGTTTCGTCACCACCCACTGTGAAAGTCATAATCGACCCAGCAGAACTGGAAGTCTTCTTCTTTCATGTATTATCTGAATGGAATCAAAGTCCAACTTCAGGCAGACAGATACATTATCGGAGTGGTGTAAACTGTCTCTGTGCTCAAATGTTTGTCATGCATTTAAAGGATAGCTTCACATTCTTTCAAGTCTATCTTAAAACAACACCGACATGCCCATATGTACATTTGAGGGGTTACTGGTCGCTGTAATAATTGCTCCTGTCCATACTGGCTGCAAAGAAATGCTTTGCAAAGAGCTTTTTTTGTCCCGGTTATGGAATTACAGGAATTTTATAGAGTGAAGAGAAAAGGCTTAAGCCGTATCAAGACATATCACTCCATGTTTCTTATGCTGATTATACAAGGGTGTTTGATTTACAGTGCATGGATTAAGATCAAATATAACTTGGATTGCATCAGCAGTTATACATCAAATGAACTGTGTGCCCTTGAATCTCTCATCTGTCAAGCTCTCTGCAACACATACCAAAGACAGAACATGTGACCTAAAGCCACATGGGTTGTTTCTCTGACATTGCTGGTTGTCATTGACTAGTGTTGGGCTGCTCTTTTTCTCCAGGCTACAATTATAGATGCAGCGAGCTGCATCTCCACAACAAACTGAGCAAAAGATAACAGATGGTATACACTCCAAGAGTTTCCTGTTGTCAGCGAAGCGGCGGAGATCCTGAAACAGTACAGCAAAGGGGGTGGGAGGGGTGATGCGAGTCCTTGGGTTGTTGCTGAGCGTTTCCTGCTCATCTGGTTATCTGGTGTATGAAAGTGACTCTCTGTAATTGGTGTTAACATGAGGCTGTGTACATGAAGCAGATTTCTGGTCTTTTTAACACCAAAAATTCAGATTAAAAGTTTAGCAATGAACCAGCTTCCGCCTCTGACAAAAAAAGCCAAATTCTCACACTTAGCCGTAGATCTTCTCTCGTGTCATCAAGTGAGCTTTGAGTCATGTGCTTTCCCCTCTAACTTCTCGTCTTTTCATTGTCTTAGCCCGCATGCATCACCGCAAACATGTTTTTGTTTCGATGTGTTTCGCTCCAAGGATCGCCGAGTATCTAAAACATGACTCTTGATTCATGAACATGTTGAAACATCACGTGCTGAGGAAGAAATGTGGAAAAGCTGATGTGCAAAAACCCGTCAGTGATTACTAATCTCACTGTGAATCAGATTTGCAGGGATTTCTACTTACTTATTGATGAGTAGTATTGATGAATAGTATGTGGTCATCGTAGACACACTCACACAAATGCATTACAGACTGCAATTAAGTTGCAGTGACTCTCCCATTTCCTTGTGTTCTCATTAAAGTCTAACCTCACATATTAAATCATAATCCCCAGTCTTGCTTATTGCTCTTGGCAGATTCAATGCCTTTTGTTTGAGTGTGATAATCACAAACCGGTCAGAACCTCACACCCCTGACTATGTAACGTCTCTCCAAAGCGTCACCAAGGTCATAACCATGGTTCCTATCGCAGGTCCAACAAGCAAACAAAGGCGTCTGACACGTTGCCAGGAATTATTCTCTGTGCTGCTGAGACGTGCGACTCAGCACTCCCACCCAGAAGAGAGCGCCTCTGTCGAGTTCACGCATGAAAAACAACAGTTAAAAGTGACAGGTTGCAGGTCAAGGGGTATTCAGATGACCAGGTTGTTTCTGTAGATTATGATATTGTCTCTGAGAAGCTGAAAAACCTTCAATTTTCAGTCAAATTAAGACCAGTTTTAATCTGGATGTTGACATGTCTTTTCACCGCTACTACAAATTATGCAGTATACACTACTTATGGAGAAGGCTGTATGTTTTTCTGTCCATATCCAGAGGAGAGAGGCAGGAAAATGACTCCTGCTGATAAGAAATCTCTGCACGAATCAAAACTTTCCTCACAGGAACATCTATGCGACTAAAAAGACAGTATAACATCCTCATCCTGGATCATACATGTGCTTTACACACCACAGTTGTATAAAAAAAATCCTCTAAAGGTCAACTTATAAGGGAGCCAAGAAAAGCACTTTCAATTTTATGGCTTGCTCCAGATAAAATAGAAAGACAGTACACACAGACATAAGCAATGATGACATGACAGAATACTTTGCCCTGAGGCTGATGTCACATTCGACTCAAAGTGTGGATGCAGCTTCTTTTTTTTTTTGTTGTTATGAGACGCAGTAGAACCTGTGTCCTCTCTCTCGGCCTCGCTCTCAAACACACGGAGAAAAACACGCGAAACCACACTACTCATCGGGCCTCAGCGTGCCACATGATGACTCTGCGTGACATGAGGCTGCCATTATGCTAAACCACTCTATCTGTTAGCAATTAACTATGTCACTGTGTTTGTGATGGGACCGTTTTAGATTGCCCAACAACCGGTGAAGTTGCTCTCTCCACGATCAACGTTGCCTCGCATCCACGATGGCTGCTTGCGCAATCGGCGCCACCTGTATATGTCGGATGACGTGTATGACGTCAGAGTCATCGCCTGAGGTCTTAACAGGTTGTTCCGAGTACATCAAGTCCTTCTGTTAGCAGCGAGAGCAGTTTGTGTAAAACAAATGACAGAAAATCTGATTATATGAGCAGAAATAGTTATATGATATCATCTATGTCACAAATTTATATGATTTCAAGTCATTTTGTGAGTAAAGATGAAGGAAAAACAAAATCCCTTTTGGTGCAGTTGCATGAAAATCTGGAGCTGAAAGTAGGTTTACTGGGTGAAAATGGGATTGAAGTCATACCATATGATACCAAGTTTCTACTTTTAGCAAAGCTGGGTAATTTTATTCAATTTATTGTCTCTTTCTGTCCTCCACAGCGGCCTAGAAACCAACTTTATATTGTTCACAACAACTCTGGTTCCATCCTCGGCCCGAGCCAAGATCACTCTTTGTGCGCTGCGGTCACACACTCGGTCAGCTTTCAGACCATGGTCACTTCTCATTTTTGAGTTAGATCAGTTTATTCTTATGAAGCGGAAGTTGATCTCTTAGCTTTTGTTAAGAGTGGTTTCATGTGAGCAAGAAGACAAAAACAGAAAAGTTATAGTAAGAAAAGTTACGGTTAAAAAACAAAAAAAAAAAACAAAATGCTGGTATGGGGCTCGAGGCATAGTAATTAGAAAATGACATTCATCTTTAAAGCTCTATAGTTTGAAGTCATTACATCACTACATCCGCAGTGTAGATACAGCAGATCGTGATGATATGTCTGAACCACTTCACTCTACACCCTCCTTACGTTTTGGGAATGTTTGTCCTCTGGTGACGACCTCAGTCATGCCATTGTGTCACTTGGCATACCGCTGTGTGTGTGTGTATGTATGTGTGTGTGTGTGTGATTCATGCACTGCTATTCAAGGGCCTGACCCTGAAGTGATGTTACTCACTCTGTGTGTGCACTGGGGTGCACTCCACTGTGACACAGCCCAGGCAATAATCCAAGACGTACAACCACAACAGCACACACACACACACACACACACACACACACACACACACACACACTCACACACATAGACACACAAACATTTAAAATGCATTCTCACCAGGGAGGTTGTGCTAAATGATGTGGGTAAACTACAACCTCCAGTAAGTGTCTATCAACAGATTCTTGCTCTTTCCCCTTTTAAACGTTTCAATCTTTCCCCCTTCACCCCTTAGATTATGTAAGTGTAATTTGTGTCAAATTTCTGCAGAAACAGCTGATGACAGAAATGTGTTCACATGGCTTTCTCTTTCCCTGACACACACAAAAATTTACACACATTTCCCACAATGCTGCTGACCCCTGAGCTTACCGGAACTGAGTCAGGGACACTGGGGCAGTCAGAAGCTGTAAATTACAAATTCCACATCTGAACCACACGACTTAGCTATTAGTGCTTCATGGAGCATGAACTTGTGTGCCTTTGCTCTTAAACCGCTCTTCCCCCAGTTAGCGAGTCTGTTGCTCTTGCACTGGCAGCTCCTCTCTTTCTCCTTTCTCTCTCTCTCTCTCTCTCTCTCTCTCTCTCTCTCTCTCTCTCTCTTTCTCGTGTTCATTATTCCACGGTGCATCAACTTTTTCAGCCAATCGTAGTCTTAATTTGTCTTGGATTAGATTATTAATATGTGTTAGTGAGGTAAGTGTTATTTTGACGCGAGGTTTTCGCCGTTCCAAACACAATACATCTTAATGTGCAGCTGTCAGGGTAATAGGCATTACGAGACGTCGTGGGGTCAGGCGGTGGGCGCTCTGGTGTGGAGATGAATGAGCTCAAAGAGAGGTACCCACTTAAAAACTTGGGTGACGGGACAAAGATTAATCACCAACACTTGACATACAAGGGCTTCATTAACAGGAAAGTGATCCGAAATCTTCTGTTCCCTGTGTTTTTACAGATTTACAGATAGTCTAGTAATTTTTAGTCTTTAAGCTCTCAGACATGACAAAGTGTTGGAGTGTGAATTCCTCACTGCTTCAACTTTTACATGGTGACATGTTCGCTGTAGCTGTTCGCTAATAGATCAACCAATTAGTCAATAACAATGATCTGTTTGTTTAATCATCAATTGGTTAAAAAAAAACAAGTGACTCTTGCGAATTGTAATGGATGTTTTTTTTTTTTTTTTGGCTAATTAGTTAATCAAGAAAATAATAATGACATAATGAAAATAGTCTTTAGCCATAGTTGCTAATAAAGTTCTTCCTCTGTTTGTACAAAATTAAAATGTGTATAAATGAATATTGGTTCAATCCCCGTTACGCTTCTTCAAGCTGCCACAGAGAATCTGTCACAGATTAATGATTTCAATTCCTTCTAAAAACTGTGTGACAATCACAATTGAATCCAGCTGCAACAAATCTCCTCACATTTAATGGTTGGAAAAATACAGTCAAAGTAATAGTCATACATGTCGTACCTTGACAGCACATGGAGCGCAACAAAGATGACCGGAGACATGATGGCAATTGTTCACATTTCATTACATTTTTGTTTCAGTGCTGGTGAAGAGAGTATTTTCCTCAGCAGCTTGCTGCCATATGACAGTGACTGTTTTTACTGTGGATGTCTTGGTTTGATGATGGGAGCATTTGATTGGTAGTTTCTGCTCATTTCTCTTTGCCAAAACCATACGAACCAGTCAGACGCAGGCCTGGAAATAACAGGGACGTTTGTGTGTGTGTGTGTGTGTGTGTGTGTGTGTGTGTGGGGTGTGTGTGTGTGTGTGTGTGTGTGTGTGTGTGTGTGTGTGTGTGTGTGTGTGTGTGTGTGTGTGTGTGTGTGTGTGTGCGCGCGCGCGCGAGTGTTGCAATAATGGAAAATTGTTATCATATGTTACTTAGTGTGTCCTGCGAAGGTGAAACATACCCACTGGGACACCCGCCCTCCCCCTCTGCCTCCCTGTGGGGCTCGAATGTCCACAGACCAGCATGTTTGTGGACTGAAGGATCACAGAGAGGAACCTGCTCACTGTCCAGCGGCTGCGAGATAATCTTCGAAATTAAAGCGATGTGCGCCTACGCTTCGCAGGATCAAAACGGGCCACGTCACAGAACCAGGCAAAGCTCAAAGGATATATGGAGCAGATGCTTCCAAATGAATCTTAACATTACACAGAGATTAAGGTTCAAGGTTCATATGCAAACTCTGTTAATGGAACTTACTCCTGGACTTGAGATCATTCACCGGGGGTTTAGTCTGATGCAATTGCAGAGCAGTTTGTTTTTTTTTGTTTTTTTCACTGAATTCGAAAAGGCCAAACGTATAAAAATGTTCCAGTTCTTTCCAAATATTTCACCACCTTCAACACTCTTAAGTGGCCTCTCACTTCCCGGTGTCATTGTTGCTGGCTTTTTGAAAATGTAAACCCAGAGTGCTGCCCAAGGCAATCTTACATAAATCAAAAGAGAGCTGCTTTTGTTGAATTTGGCCTCCGTGTTGACACTCCCGCACTAATACTCTCTTTCTTTCGTTCTTTTTTGTCTTTCTCTCTCACTGACACATTGACACCACTTGTAACAGCTCTTTCTTTTCTTTTCTTGGGTGTGCTTGGATCGGTGTATGTGTGTGTGTGTGTGTGTACGTGTGTGTGTGTGTGTGTGAATGTTATCTCCAGGTAACACCAGGCAGCAAGGCGGCCCAAGGTGACCTGTGTCCGGGCGACACCATCCTGGCCATCAACGGCGACAGCACAGAGCACATGACGCACATGGAGGCTCAGAACAGGATCAAAACCTGCACTCAGCAGCTCAAACTCAACATCAGCAGGTATGAAAACATGACACTGTTCTTACCAGAAAAACAACAGAGGACCATTTGGTCAACTGACTAAGAGTGTGTTTATATTTTTCCTGATTTGGGAGCTGTGGCTGTGCATGATGTGGCTGCAACACCACAAACCCACTAATGGAGGAGATCAGGACAGTCAGTGTTGGTTTTCTTAAAATTATGATCAAGCTCTTAACCTAACTTTCAACCAAGTAGTTCCAGTTGCCTTAAAGGGGGAGCCCCAACTGATTTCACACATCAAAGTCTGTGTACAGGTCTGGGGGAGTACACGTTGCACATGTGAAAACAGTTGTACGGAGCTGTGTGAAGTCTGATAAACTGCCTCAAGTGATGTCAGGTGGTTGGGTCTAAAAGAGTACAGCTCTGAAAATGAAAAAAGTCTGCGGGTGTGGAGTTAATAAAAACCGAGCTTCCCAGACGTCAGTAGCCCGCTCCTCATTCCTGCCTGAGGCTAGAGGCTCGTGCAAGATTTGATTTTTCCATACGGGATGACTGATGGGAATTATGATGTCGGATATAAGGAAATGTTCGAACATAAGTCACTCGCTAATCAGTCGTCACTGCTTTGACCCTCAGCAGCGGCTGCTTATGGTTTTTGCTCTGAAGCTCATTAAGTGAATTGAGTTGAAAAACCTGACTGATTTTTTACGACTCAGGTCATTTACTGCCTCTCGTCCAGGAACACATATTGTTTCTATTTCTGGTGCGTCTGCTCGCCTTGGCGCATTCGAGTCACAGGGACAGATGACAGCTTTACAGCAGCTTAAATGATCGTTGTTCCTATAGAGCGCCGTCAAAGTCCATGAGGCTTGTACATACAGTGAGTCAGACAGTGACCTTTTCAAATGGACTTGAAAGGTCGATATTGTTCCATTTTGCCACTTCATGAAGTGGAAAATGATCTTATTATCTTCCACTATTCAGACTGGTGCATCTTTTTCAGAGGGAGTATGGGAGGATGGATGATTTGACCTTAAGTGGAAGACAGAAGCAACATGTTTCTGTCAGGGTAGCAGAATGGAAATCATCTGTCTAAACAGTTAACAACATGGAGAGAGAGAAGGGGGGGGGGGGGGGGGGGGGGGGGTAACCAAGGAAAAACTGAAACTGAACTGAAATGTCAGTCGCTTCCCACATTTCTATTAGATGGTTACTTTGGGTTGCCAGAGCACTGGAAAGTGCAGAGCGAATCTGGCAACTTCTGAACCCCATCTTCTCAGATGAAGAACACTGTGGTTTCAGTGAAGTGACAACTGCCAACTGGTGCTGCAGCTCTCTCCTTTTAGGGCAACAGACAACACAGTCTCTCTCTCTCTCTCTTTCCCTCTCTCTCTCTCCCGTAATGGTTTGGAGCATGAAGTTGACCTGCAGATGCAGTGGAAATAAGAATAACCCCCGGAGTAACCGGACCCGTCAGACAAACAGAGATTCACACATGCAGGCGCTCCCTAATTCAGACAGAGAAGAAGAACTTCTTCCTTTTTTTTTCTCTTCCTCTGTACTGTATTTGTGTTTTTATAGTTTTGCACTGTAGCATGCAGCAGCCCCCCCACCACCACCACACACACACATACACACACACACACACACCCCCACACACCCCCACCCCCTCCGCCACAGCTTGTAGTAGAACCCATCCATTCATATATCAAGCTGAGTGGCTGAGCATTCAGTGGCTTGTCCACATAGGGATAGTAAATTTATTTAAGGATACATAAAGTAGTATTCAGCGCAAAGACCAGGGGAGCTCCTCTACAGCTGCAGCAGCACAAGAAAAAACTCCCACACTCAACCACCTGCACCCGAACGTTCCCAAATTCAAATTTGAGTTATTTAACACAAGCGAGAATGTAAGAAGTAGTTTTACAAAAGCAGGAGCACTTACAAGGTTATGGATATGCTGTGCGGCTGACATTTTGCCCTACATCTGCTTGCACATCACATTTATATTGATTGACATATGAAAACCTAAGATTTTTTTTATGGTCAATTAAAAGGTTTCTTGTGCATCATTTTTCACACATTTTCCATGTTGTTTCATGAGGATGTGTTTAGTGTTTTGGAAACACTGGGATCTCGACCATAATTCTGAACTGATGTGGGTTTGAGATACGCTTGTCAGCAAGACTTTGTAATGGGTGAGGTTGAAAGAAATTATCTTGTTTATGGTGAGTGACATAGTGACTCTGTGAGTTTGAGAAATATTTTTTGTCAATAGAGAAAATCTATTCAAACCCAGTGACCTTTTCTCAATCTCATCAGAGGCGAAATGCGATCAGGTTAAAATGCAGGTGGATGAAATGTAAAGAAAAGCTACAACTGACTTCTCAGTGATGTGAACATTGATATTTGACACCCATTCAGGTCTCATAAATAGCTAAAGATCATTCCTCTGAATTAGAACCACAAGTGAACCGCCAGACCAAGTCATGCTGTTCATCAATCCTCCTTAATTTCCCATTTAAACTGACAAGATAGCAGTTGTGCACAGGGTCATATATCAACACAGGCAGAGCGAGGCTGGCTGCTGGTATGTGACCTTCCCTCAGTATATTGGATGAATAATTACAGTGTGAGCTGCCCTGCTGTTGGGACAGGAGGAGGGTAAGTCATGTCTGAGAGATATGTCGGCATGCACCTCTGGCTCCAGCGCCCAGAGCTGAAATGAACCGGTGGTGAATGAGAGGGAAGACAGAGCAAGAGGGGTTCAGGCGGAGGAATAAGACCGTTTTAAAAATGGATCCGAAAGTTTTGGGTTACGCAGTCACAAAAAGACGAGACGGCAGACAAGGGGAAGTGTTGAAAGAGAAGGGAGGGGCTGAAAGATGGTGGGAAATAGGAGAAAGAGAGGAAAAAAGAGCAGCGGCGGAGAGGGAGAAAGAGACACTACGACAGAGAGAGAGAGAGAGAAAGAGAGAGGGAGGGAGACTGAAGCCAAGTAGAGGAGCGGTGAATCAGAGAGACCAAGTGAGAAATACCCTTCTCTGCCCAGAATGCCGTTTTTACAGCCAGCGTTCTCTGCTTTGTGCATTGCTGGAAATTCAATTACACCGACAACACAGTGGAGCTCAGAGTCCAGTTTCTCTCCCTCAAATAGGAGACACGTAAGACACCACGAGTTTTGAAATAATCTTAACGTATTCCTGCTGGGCGAAGGAGATGACGGGACGCTGACTTTTCTTTTCTTTTTTTTTTCTTTTTTTTTAACACATTCCTCACGTCAGATCAAAGCTGCGTATGGGTGAAGCCTCATACCCATGTTTTTCCAACGCAATCCTTTTTCAACCAGAAGCCAGGTGATTAAAGCATTGCATTCACAACTCTTGGTGTGCAGTAGTGTTTTCGCAGGAAAAATCCTGAACAGGAAGTTATGTGTTAATAAACAGCAACAGTCACTATGACTGAGCAGACAAACAGAACACAGCCATCTACAAAAGCCTTAATTCAATAATGGGGGGAAAAAAGAGGTCACAGTTTTGGCCACTGCAAATTAACCAACAAGAAACCTACAGAAGTTTAAATGGTAACATAAATAATTAGAAATAAACACTATAATAATGATATATTATTATAATTATATATATAATGTATTATTAAAACCTTGAAAAAGTTCTCCCAGGAATTCAATGAGCTGTGTAAAAAATGGTAGTTTGCTCTCTGGTTAGTGAATAAGGTCCAAGCCCTATGTTATTCATTATCCAGACAATGGGGATGTCATATTCATATGTAAAAGGCTACTAACTATAGTTATTTACTAAAGGAAATGTGAAATATGTGATTTTCAATTCATTGAAAACACTCCTCAGCTGTGGGCTACAGGAATAACTGTGGACTTTTCAATTGCAACCATTGATTCTGGAGTCCAAAAAAATTGGGAGTGACGAGAACCCGTGCTGACTCATGAGAAAAATAATATTTCAGAGGACAACAGTTCTCAGCCCCTCATTAAAAGCCTACGCCATAAAATAGTCCAAACAGTCACAGAGTCATAGATGGGGAAACGGGAGACCTGTAATTTTGTGTTGCTGCCGATGGACAAATATATGAGTCTACACGTCTGCTGTGAACCAAAATTACAGTACGCTGGATGCATCGGGGCTTGAGGTCTTGTGTAACTCAAGAATGTTTCTCCGTAATGTGTCCGCGTTTATTACTTTCATAAGCCCCATTTTTCATAATTTGCATTATGGAGCATTTTTAAGAGCGCCCTGCATCGGAGGGTTTCTGGTTAGGTGCCCCGGGAAGCTCATGAAAACTGAACATTGGGCTGCAGTTTGTGTGGAATTTTAAAAAAAAATTTTTTTTATATACTGCTGCTAAAAGAAAATACAACCTTCAAACACTATATTTGCACTTTCCAGAATATGTTTTTGTTGCGATTAAGTACTTTGTCTTGTCTGCTTTTACTGCCGGTAGTGATAGTGAATCCCAGGAACATTTGTTTGAACCATTCAGATCTGAGTTTTATGCCAATACACTTAATCAAAACACGTCTTACAGCTGCATTACATTCTGGTGAAGTGAGGCCAGGGAGAGACTACATACTCTTACAGTTTGATATGATATTTTCCTGTATAATTCTGCCAGCAAGTTCTCTCTGGAAGCATCTCTGTTCAGTATGTTTCTGCGCTCTGCAATTTGTCATCCATACCACCAAAGAAGAAAATCGACACAGAAAATTACCAATAATTGAACATCTCTGTGCTCTTGGGTCGATTTATGTTTGTCCAGCCAGAGGTTAAGTGAGGGGAAAGATGAGAGAATAAAGGAAGGAACTGGTGAGAAGAAAAGGAAAGAATGAAAGAGAAAATTAGGAAGGAACGCACTTTATCACGGCTTCCCATGTGCTGATTCAGGCCTGTCAGCGCTCCACTGTGAGGTGAAACACCCCTGCTAGTTTCTGTTAGTTCCTGGCATTGGCTGGAGAGCAAAAAATGGCTGCCACCCCCTCTTGTCAAGTTCACTGTAATGTCAGAGGAACTGGACAGACGCGCTTGGTGCCTATAATGTTGTGTGTCATGTTTGCTTTGCTCGGCCTGTATATCCGACTCTGGGAATACAGGACCCAGCTGTGAGGGGAAAACCTTCCCCTCTCGCCACCGTTTTCCTCTCCTCCTCATTCTTCTTTTTTGGCCTCTTCCTCTCCCGTCCCCCGAACCCCACGCGCCACTCTGCCGTCTCCCTCTCCAAACCGTAAATCCCACTCTGCTCATCCCGCTCTGTTTCTTCTTTTTATATCTCCTCTTCATATTTCTCTCTCTCTCTTGCCATCTCTTCTTGTCTTCCACCCTGACCTCACCTCCCTGCAGTTTCCCCCCATCTGCCAGAGCTTCTTGGAGAAAGCCATGCGGTTTGCAGAGGCCTGAGGAACAGATGATGGCGGTTGGGATGTGTGTTTCCACCGCCGGTCAAGCTGTTCGGAAAGACTCCTGCTGGGGTGGCATGTTAAATGTGCTGAGAAATGAGTCATGATGCCTGAGCTGTGTGTGTGTTACTCTTGTTCTTGAATTCTGAAAAAAAAAAAAAAAAAGTCTTGTGAAATAGGGACACCCCGCTGTTCTTCTTTCAATTTCACTTACTGTAGAAAGGAAAATTTACAGTTAGGTCGAGGCTGGAATGAAGTTTGGCCTGCAGATGGTTTAGAGCTTAAAGGATCAGTTCATTCATATATCCAATGCTTCTAATGGGGCTGTATGGAATTTAATTTGTGCTGGTTAGTCCGGAGACCTCGCTATAAAGAGTTTTCACTGGAATCCATTCATCTCCATTTTATTGGGCGGGGGGCAACAGAAGATTAAGACATAGATATTCTCAAAACCGAGGCACATTAAACTGAAACTGTCGGTCTAACCGCTCGCCAAAGCTTAAAAACAATGTTTTTTTGCTGAACTGAACTTGTACAGGGTCTTCAAAGCAAAGTTACAAATGTGAGTGTTTCATCTCGTAGTTCAATACCTCTTCTTCACCACGAGTTAACCAGAAAAATACATGGAAAAACAGTGATGGTCATTTTCACTAGCATATAGGTCCAAGGGTTACTAACTTTTAAAAAGCTTTCAGCCACATCTCACAGTCTTCATCAGTGACTGAAAATGGCGTGAGTGTTTTACAATTTCGTTACATGAGTGTAAACCGTGGGTTACCTGAGAACAACAAATATGAGATCATAAGCTCTGTCTCAGTGCAAAGATGCTGTGTGGATTTGAATGGAAATCGTCCGCTTGATCTTTCTCCAGCCATCCACTGACTGATTAAAAGCTCCTAAAAGGCTAGTAAGTGGACCTTTGAGTTGGGACTATTCTGCCACACTGTAGAAATCAAGATTATAATGCAGTGATGTCACTGTCAGTGAGAAATGTCCTTACAAAGACAAGGAGTTTTGAGAAATATTTTTGCTTGTTACTATTTAGGATCAAGGTCTCAGTTTGGATTGATTTTAGTTGAGGGTAAAGGCCAGGATAAGGGGGTTGAGGTGATGTGTAATGCATTTATGTGATTGCATGTCTGAGTCCTGATGGGGGAGAAACATAAAATCCGATCATGATCTGGAGAATAAAATCAAAACAAAACACAGGGCGGAGGATTCAGGAGGAATCAGGGAAAACAGGCAGAGAAAAGACGCAGTCAGAACGCTCCGGTGCAGGATTCGCCCCTGCTGTCTGGCTCTGACTCCACGACCTGTGACTCACAGCTGAGGAATTATGCACGAGGCTGCATGGGACCAAAGGAACACAGGACTCCAACTGGGACAAAGAAAGAACAAAAAAAAAAAAAGGAGCCTCCCAAAAGGAACCGACTGACACACACATGCCCCACCACCACCAGCACCGCTGCCTTCATCTCCTCCTTCATCCCTTCATCACGTCATCCCTCTCACGCTCTCCCAAGGTCTCTTTTTTGTGGTGGTCATAAACGCAGCATCAGTGGAGTTTAAGAGCCTGTGTTGTAGAAAAAGGGGAGGAGGGGAAGGAGAGGTGGGTGCTCAATCCCTCTATCCTTTTTTTTTTCCCCCCTTGCATTGATCTTGTCATCACCCAGATGCATATTTTTCCAAGTGACCCATCAGGTCTCCTGACAAGACCCAATAACTGCTCTTTAAAGGATGATTGTCTGTCTTTACTCACAGAGGAGGAAGTATTTAAGCTCCTTTCACAGAACCAAATAACAGGAGGAGCATCTCCAGTGGTGTCTGATGTACGATAGGGCTGAAAACCATCCTCATTCAGATGGGTTTTGATGAAGCGAGGCCGGACTCTTTGTGTGAACCCTGAAATGTTCCGTGATCAGCCGCATCTTAATTTGAGGGCACTCGGTTTTCATGCTCCTCCTCGAACATGGTGATCCTGTGCAGCCAAAGTAAAGTCATCTGCTGCTCCAAAATCCAGATCTCCCCAATCAGGAAATTAAACCTGGTGGGGGTGGGGGGGTGGGGGGGGTATAACCAAAGGAAAGACTGGAAAAGTTGTTGTGATGACCTGAGACTTTCTTTTCTCTGTGCTGCTTTATGTATGTTTTGTCCTTCTTTTTTTTTTACTTTTATATGTTTTTGTCATGAACCCATTTATATTCAATCTTCTGTGACCGAATTTTATGGGTTTATTTTTCCTTGTTCTTTCATTTTACAATTTTTATGATAGTTTTATGGCCTTTCCTGTCAATATTATGTGATTTATGTAATTGTCTTGCTTTTTAAAGTGTTTTATGAATGAGGATTATCAAACAACTTGTGGTCATCTTAACAAAAACTTAATATATTGGTCACCATAATGAAAACATGTGGATTTTAGAAAAGTAGCTCCCCATGTGTTGTCTTTTCACCCTCTGTCTTTTAACTTTTTTTTTTTTTTTTTTACTTTTCTTTTTTCCTGTCCGTATTCAGTCTTGTTTGACATTGATGTATTTAGTTACGAGCAGAAGCGGAGCCGGTGGGTGGAAATCAAAGACGGCACTTAAGGAATGAGTTTGGGTCTATTCGCCCCTATCCAATTTATCATTGTGAATCTCTGTTAAGAAACAGAGTGCACAATGCTGCTGTGGCGATCAGTTTTCTCAGAATACCTTTTGGCAACAGTAAGAGGAGGTTTTAGTGAGATGAGATACAGCCACTCAAGTCTGAAACTCGATTTTAATATTCCTATAGCCGTGCAGATCATGGTATTCTGGTTAATACAGGTTTGCTGCTTTTTATTGCTTGGATCGGACAGTCCAGGGTTATCCCTCACACACTGAACCAATACCGGCAAAGAGAAACTAACAATACAGTTCATTGTCTGTGATCAAACTTGTGTGCAGCAGATTGTTTCTGTCTGCTGTGGCCGTTTCTGTTGGGTTACGTTTGAGATGGTCCAGAACAGTTTCCTCTCTGGCAGAAAAATAAAACTAGATTATGTCCATTGCTCAAAATCTGAAATGTCAGATTACGTGTAGCTGTGCGTTGAAGCCAAAAACAGCCAGCAGTGTCGTTCTCCCAGTGGAATATTTTTTTCAAATTTCAAGTATGTAGCTGACGTCACTTTCAAGACTGACCTCCAATATCATGAGTGAAACACTGTTAATTTTAAATTGGTCTCTCCCTCAGTGTCCACCCACGCCTCGGCGTTCATAGCTCCACTGTATTGGATTGACGGTAAATTCCATGTATCTCTCTTGCATTTCCAAAAATGTCAGTTCAAATAGGCCACTTCAGACTGAACTTTGACTCATTTCAATAGGCTGTTTGTGCGGTAACCATCGAAACCAAACAATCTGAAAACACGAAGGCTTTCTGTCTGAGGATCCTACGCAGTAGCTGTTGCTTGTCTTGCCAGACACTCGGCGCCTCATAAGAACATCCTTGATAGCAACACCTCCGCGCTTCATATCTGAAGCATTGCCTCAGCTCAGCCAACGCCGTGCCAGCTGCAGCCTGATGACCTCACCTCTGTAGACATCAGTTCTCCGCCCTGTGGGATGGACAAATCAACGCATGCAAGCGCACACACCAGACACATGCACACACACGCACACACATGCAGTTAATAGTTTTTTATCTCTCTGTGGTAGGAGGTGTGAATGAGTGAAGTGAAGCGCGCATACACACACACACACACACACACACACAAAGACACATACAAAGACGCACGCTGTCCTGTAGTTACTCTGTGCAATGTCCTGGTGTTACCCTTTTGGCAGTTGGATGCTTTCCCGCTTATCCGCCCGCGCCATGGCAACAAAAACTCGATGAACCAAAGAAGTCTCCTCAGATCTTTTTTATATGACACGCAAACCGCAACTACTTCAACATGTACCTTGAAAGTGAAACGGCAATGCATGTGAACTGTTCGTGATGAATCACAGTGAGGAGGAACAAGTTGCACACTCTTAGTTTCACCAAAGCATTTAATTCTCTGCCTTTTTAAAGAACAAAATAAATTATGTGGGACCTCTGCTTATGCACGCACAGTAGGCCCATTCAGCAGCGCTGTAAATAATGTATTTTATCATTGCTGCCAGTCAGTAAGTCATGTCCTTTTTTTTAAGTATGTGCAACTGGAGTCAATTACTAGGAATCTCAGCAGGAGGGGGGGGGGATCCCAAATACCAGTAATTCAGTTATCACTACTTTTGAAAAGTCTGTGGCCCAGACTGCTGTGCGTTCTGGATAGTTCATACGCTGGAGTTATGATGTGATGATGACTTTATCTTTGTACCAGTGGGAGGAAGCCAGGACGTAGCCCTATCCCATTCCTAATGTGAAAACCTGCCAAATGTACAAATCCACATTCACATACATTCATACACTCACTCGCACAAAGCTACCAGTACAGTAAATGATTTGTTAACTGTAGCTATATGTGATTATTCTGGCACATAAAGAGGACCTGCACCGCTCCTATTACACAACAGTTATGGGATATCATGGGACGCTGCAGTTGTCATTTTTCCCATCTCACAGTAATTATAAGACGATTACAGTAAATAGTATCTTTCACTCTTTTCAACATCCACTCTCAGAAATAATTACACTTCATGCGCAGGAATCTTGTGTGGAAAGAAAAATTCACGCTTCTCAGCAGAAATGACTGCATGCTTCGATGCCTGGGTGTTAGGTGGCACAAGATTTATCCGAGACTCATCCTCTCTCTCTCTCTCTCTCTCTCTCTCTTTCTCTCTTTCTCTCTCATGGGTATTGTCTTTCAGGTCGGGACCGGGAGACAGAGTGTGGTCGCCAACTGTTAGTGAAGATGGCAAGACAAGCCCTTACATGGAGCCTGACTCACAGGTAACCACTGTTTATTTGGGATTTTGCTAAGCACAAGTCGTAGGTGTTTATTTCAATTTAAGCTCACGCCCACTGGGATGCTGTCAGGACTAATCTGCCTCTTTCCTCATGCTGCCAACATCAAGTTTTACTGCTTAAGGCTTGGGTTGAAAAATACAAAAAATGCAGAGACCTAACCCTAACCCTAAATACTACAAAACCCCGTGAGCCTCAGCTGCTGTAAAAAAAAAAGAAGAGCAGTAGCAGATTCAAACCGCTTTTATTGTAGAATTTGAGAACGAAACATAGCACCACAGTTTCTGAATTCATCCAAAACTGTCCCAGAATCCAGAAGTGAACTGATTTTGAGCTGTAGAATGTTTTCAGATTTCTCAACATGGAAATCCTCAGCCTGTTTTCTGCCCTCAGTGGCACACGTAAGGGAGCTATAAGATTGTGATTGATTCTTGCAGAAATGCACTTTTTTTTTTTTTACAGGCTTATACCTTCACCTTTTTGTCAAAGGACCAGACATTTTCTATCACAGCTGTGTGTTCTTTTGACAGATGACTCCAAAGGGAGAGTTTCATATCCATCCAAGTTGTAGAAGCGCTTTAACTGTGAGTCACGTAACATTGTCTGTGGGGAAAAATGAATGGGACTTTTACTATGTCCCAAAGCTTCCACCAATGAGAGTGCCACAACACAGTTACAATGTAAGTTAATGGAATTTCATCAGTTTATCTCTCTATCTTTCAAAATAATGTCCTGATTACCGAGACTGATATCTCGAATACAACAACACATTAAAATGAAACTACTCATTTGGTAAGAGAAGTTTCTTAATTCTGAATGAGATGCCAGCTATGATACATTCTTATCATTTACATGTAAATCTTTGACTTACCTATGCATATAAGAAACGCCTCTACCAGCCACCTTAATGATACTGTACAAGACGTCTGCTGGTGGGGATTCAGCAGCACATTTCTCTGGTCTGATTTATGTCAAACTGCCTTTAGACTGGGACCCAGTATTTTGAAATCTACTGCTTTGGATTAAGGTCCTTCCCTACCTAACGAGAGAGGCTAGTTCACATCTGGGGCCATAACTTAATACATAAAAAAGTCCAGTTTGCTGGGTGTGAGACCCAAGTCTTCTCAGTCCTTTTATATCATAAACAGAATCCATGGAAACGGGCACAACACTCGATTTGTAAATTGACTGTACACTGTTATTCACATGGTTATAAGTGAGATAATGCATCCCACTGTTAACCGGCGAGGTTTTGAAATAGTATCTTGATTGTTCTCCAATCGTGCGAGCTGCCAAACGGATATTCAAGGCATGATGAACTCTTGCAGATGATCTTGTCCAAGTTTTCCAGTGCTGGCAGGCCAACAGGTTTCTGAGCAGGGAGAGAATAAGAGGTGTGTGTGTGTGTGTGTGTGTGTGTGTGTGCTCGATCACACATATGCTGTGAATATGGAGAGTGTGTGAGTGAAACAGACAGACAATGAGCATATTGTGGCTCAGACATGTGAGAGATGTCCATTAGTCAAGTATTGTGGAGTCAGGACTGATCTGTGTGTCCCTCAGCCCCTCGCTGAGGCAGGGTATTCTTGTCCCTAAAGGGTGGAACCGTCGCACAAAGACCTGAAGTGAAATCTATCCGTCCGCTCATCAGTGGGAGTTTGACACCTTACAGGAAAGTATTGTTTTCAGTGACAGAGACCAAAGTGAAAGAGGCTTTAGTGTATGTAATTAATCAGGGTTGTTGGTGGTCTTGGGATCCGAATTCTCGTTTTCTCTTTCTAACGATTGATATACTAGCAGCCGCCCAGGGGACTTTTACTCTGAAAGAACCAATCAGTAAAATGTTTTGCTGCTGCATTTTTGGTATCATGAAAGTATCATTTTTCGTGTGCTTTACACCTTGTCCACTTGTGTCTGAGCAGGTGTCCATTAAACAAGTGTAAGAGGACATCTGAAACAAAATTTAACCACTGTTTTCAGTCAGGGCACAATGCATAACATTGGGTACTCTCACTAAAACAGATATAACCATTAGTTAACTAGCTACCAATAAACTTCAAAGAACAGATGGCCACAGCCAGTGTTTTCCTTTGGCAGGTGACCAGAGTATTCATGTGTATAAGGTATATATTAATCCCTGGATAGTTTTATAGCCTCTATGTCCATAAAATGGTCAGAACTCCACCTCAAAGGTCTTCATCGCACAATCTCAGCACCAGCTTGGGTCTTGCTTTGATTAACGCGAGGAAATACCGAACCTGACTGAGAGGAACCATCAGCTACAGCAGTTTATACAAACACGGACATGCATGACAGGAAGGCTTTGCGTGTGGGTAATACGAGAGTATAGAAAAATCTGTCTCTCTCATGCTCTTTTCGGCGCAAGTCTGCCTTTCTCCTCTCGCTGTATCTCTGTAACATCTTATCCAGCTCTTCCTCTCTCCCTCGCCGAAGTCTAAAAATGTTCCCTGGCGTCTCATTTAATGAAGTGAACCTGGACGCCTGGAAACCACTAAGTCAGGGCCACTTTAGCTTCACGCTCAGGTGAATTCGTCTTTGCATGAAAGGAGGAAACATCCGCTCCCTGGGGTCACATAAAAGACCAAGGCTCTCTCTCTCTCTTTCTTTATTTCCTGCTGTATTCAGATACAGCTTGAAGGGCAGCACTGACACACAACAATGGCGATTGTTCCTCAGACACCTTGGAAACAATAAATGCACCGGGGTATCTCTTAACAGCGGCTGACCCAAATCCAAACTGAAGTATGTGACACATAGTGCCTCCAATCATGAGTCAGTTTGGGCAGCACGAGCAGAAACCAACTGAATCAAATCGCTGGATTAGGACGACAACGCAATTTCTCATTGTGCTGACAAAGATCGGAGGCATTGTTCTGTCATCCAAAACTTACCTACCGCTGTGTGACCTACAACATTAGGACTCACTCTGAAGCAGTACGCTTTGGCTAGCAGGGTGAGAACTGAAACCAAAGAGGCACACCAGGACACTTCAGCTTTTGTATAAACAAATTCCTCTGGAAGTGACCACACATTTTTCCGGCCTACATAGACATTCATTGCTGTTTTTGTAAAGCAGATTGTCTCCGTGAACTAAGAATATTGCAAAAAGAGCATCAGAAGGCAAAGCTTTTTTCTTTTTTTTCTTTTTCTTGCAGAAATGTTGCCACTTGAGCCTCATGAAAAGTGCCCAGATAGTTAGGAATCTGATGACAGCATTCGTCAGGGCCTGCTCTATTTAACTTTTCCATTTTTCATCATAAGCTTCTTTTTCTTGACCAACTGGCTTAGTTAGAAATTCCAGTCTCACTTGTGGGAATTAGCTACTGAGCAGGAAGTGACACATGGAAGCTATGAGGTGTTTCCTTTCACCTTGGGAACACGGGATATTGTCATAAAAGTCGATGAGGAAATGTTGTATTTTTGGATATAAGAAAGTGTGTGATTTCATACGGTTGATGTGACTGTTTTTTGCAAAGACTTTTTGGAGTGTTTCTTTTATCTGTTGGGGGAATTTGGTGGTGACTGTGTAATGTTTTTCCAAGGAACTGTGCTCATGTCTTGGCAACATTGTCCACCGGATGTCATACACAACTTGCTGAAATAGAAATAATTTGATAAGGAGGAGTGGCAGGGATGAGGTGTCTTAAGAAGAACAGCATGAATCATTTTGTGTAGTTGGAAGACAAATGAGTTATAATCAGTGGCTTCACACAGTTTTCAAATTCCATGCAAAAGAATAGGGTACCCTTGAGAAAAAGGTTGTCCCAACAATATCAAGCAAAAAAAAAAGAAAGCTGTCCTGACTCATCTGTATTACTGCCCAACTGTAGCTTTTTTCCATTTAAGATCCCTTCATTGGAGACTGACAGGCATGAGCTAAAGCATTGGTTCTCAGACTTTTTCTGTCATGCTGTCATTTAGAGGGAGAAAAAAAATATCAATTCCCCCTTTTATATTCTGATTTCTTTCTTATTTTACTGTATTTGGGAAACTAGTAAGACAAACCTGTAAAGTTGAACTTAATTCAAATAAGATGATTCATTTTTGCTAAATCAAAATCACCTTTTTTCCTGTCCTATCCACCTTAAAAAAAAACAAAAAAAAAAACAACCTTGCTATGTTGAATCTTGATACCCTAGCCAGCATCAGAGCACTCTTGATTGGTTTTTGTTCCTTCTTGATTCATATTCACTTAACTTTAGATGCGTTTGACATTTTTCCACCTGGTTTTGTCTATGTCATGTATCAACAGTGGATGCTGTTAATCCTCATTAACCCTAATCAAGTAGGGACCCAGCTTTACGTCTAATCAAAACCTGAACTGAAGAATCAAGCGAAGTGATCGCTTACTGATGTGTACAGTGATGTGCATTTGAACAGATGTGTTTGCTTAGTTCCCCATTTGGAAAGTACATTACGTAGTTGGTGACAACAAATCTTTGGACTGAACCGACAGATTTTTCTTTTTAATCTGAGATGTGATTCACATTTTCATGCTCTTGTTCAGTTGTTGCAAGACATCCTAATTTTTATCAAACACACCAGATGCAGTGTTCTCACCAGAAGTCTTCAAGTGGGAGCGGTCAAATCAGCAAATTATCACATTCTGCCATTTTCAAGATGGAAGATCACATTAGGCTTTGTGAGATGTCCTTTGATAATATAATGACTAGTGGGCAGCACTTAAACAAATCAAAGCAAATTCCAGTATTTCTTGGATTTTATTCTATTTGAGGACAGTACACTGACAGCTCTGAGTGCAATGGCATGCAAAGTATCTTAAATCTGAACCTTTTTCCAATGAGAAAGACAGTTTTAGAGAGAAAATGCCTCTCCGGCTTGTAAATGGTTATCTCATCCTACATCTGCGTTTTAGCCTTTTGGTTGTCAGTTTTACTCTTGGGACAGTTTTATGCACCAGTAAAGTAATACCACCAGTTACTGGCATTTTTCAGGTTTTCAAAATTCCTTCCATTAAATTACACAGTGGCAGCTTCAAGTAGGTGGGAATTGTCTATATTGGTCAATGTTAAAGTCAAACAGAATTTTTTGGCACACAATAATCAGAGTGCCATTCCTGGCGGATACCCTGTTATTAAAGCGATAGCTATTGTGGCCGAGCACTATGGCCCTGTGGAAAGAATGAGGCTTCACAATGCGGAAGCTGAGAGGTCTGGATCACACGTCACTGAGGCTTCCAGTCTCAGTCCAGGAGCTGGCAGCTGAAGGCGAATTCTCCAAGCTAACATTAATAGGAGCTGACAGACAAAGTCCTTGCATGACTTACAGACAGTAATTCCTTTACTGCTTGGAATTGAATTTTGCTTCTGAAAAAAAACAAAAAAAGTGTGCGTGACAAATTTGTTTTAGGAATGGAACAAGGCCTTTGCTTTCAAATATCTGCCTTTTAAAAACACATGACAGTAATAAGTTAAAAACTTAACAGAACTCAAGAGTTATAAACTTAATTTGTCAAAGATGCATTTTTACACTAAGGAATAATAAATAGGGAAGCAGACCAGTTAGATCTTGTGCAAAAACTGGATTAACATTTATATCATAGAGCCCATGAATAGGTCTTAACAATATGGGGCCATTAAATGGTTTAGAGTATTCTCATTGGGTGCCAAAATATGTTTACTGGGTCTACTGCTACTTAATCCCCTGCCAGGAAACCTCAGACCAGTGGAGCATTACTGGAAAGTCTTTTTTAGCTGCTCCACATTCATTGACACAGCAGGCCTTTTAGATCACAGACCTGTGACCCCACTTATTTGGTTGTTTGTGTTCACTAATCAGCCAGTAATCCCAGAAATGTCCAAACCAGTCTTTGGGTTTTCCTAATGGAGCCTTCCCCGCTCTGCTTGGCTGTCAGCGTGCTGCGGAGTGGACGGGGTCACTGAGAGCACTCACTGCAGGGGTGAACAGGCCCAGGGAGACTGCAGCCATCCAGGCTCATTCAGATTTAGAACAACCTATTCTCAGACGGTTTTTCAAGGATTAGAGGAAGATTTCTGTATTTAACCTCAATCCATCCCTTTGTTTTCAGCTGTTTCTCTTGCTGTGTGTCACGTATGTGACACAGATCCCTAAACCCTGAAACAACAAGGAACTGCACATAAACTGTCTTGTGTCTTTACAGTTCTGGTCATCCTTATTAACCAGCTAAATCAAAAATTGCATTTATTGATAAGTGGGATTATGTAAGGAACAAAAAGAAAGCACAGAGGAAGCACAAAATTAGGACCAAATGTGAAAACAGTCACCCAAACTGTCCAATATGTTTTAAAAAGATACGTCTGTGTTAAACTCTTATCCATTATACTTACTGTTGGTCAAGGCTTGGTCACGCAAGCCTTTAAAACTGACATTAATTCCAACAGCATTGCCTCTATTAGTAGCTCTGTGTAAATCCATTTAAAGCTTTCACGCTGAGTTCAACTTGATGAGCCAATAGCAAACAACCTTGACAGTACTGAACTCTGAGGGAACGGAGAGAGAGAAACTCCAAAATGGAGGAAGCTATCGTAGCTTATTTGCTGTGTTGCACCATCCACTTTTATCTAAAGCGGTGCTGTATGTAAATTTTTTTTTTTTTTTGCTATCGCTACATAGCCAACGTTAGCATTAACAGCTACCAGTCGAGAAGAAAGGTTGCAAGTTCAGCGTAAAACTTCCTTTACTTACCTCTTGTTCTGCTTTTATTTCTGGTGAAGTTTTCTACTGAAGTTAGCTTGCTAACCAGCTAGCCCCGTCTCGTCCTGTCTCATAATACTACTTGTGAAAGTCACTGTAGCACAAAACTGTAGAAATTACTGGCCTTTTAGCAACCATTGTAACTGCTTGATAACTGACAACTTAAACATAAAAACAGAATTCACATTTTTAATAATTGCCAGTTTCTTCCACTCTTCATTATTTGTGTCTTAGACCATCTCTGTAGTTTCATTATTTAAAAATTTTTTCTGGCTTTTTCTTACCAAACTAGCTAAATCATGCACAATAAGCAATATTAATCTCTTGTGTTACCTCATACTGGAGGGCAGTTAGCTTACTTTAACACAGGTGCTTTTCCCTACAGCATATATCCACTCCAAACCAAATAATTAAAGTGCTGTCACCTGAAACCCTAGGGCTGTATCATAGCACTGTAATTGGCTACATCACAACACATTTCATTCAAACCTTGGCAAAATGGAAGAAAAAGTTGAATGGCTTTATTTACACATTTTTACACATTAGAACCCAGGATTCCACTGCTACATTAATCTTCCCCAGAGCACCCCCACTCCACCTCAGCTGTCAGCCACCTCCTCTGCAGCCCGTCTGTCTCTCCTCCCAGCGAGGCACCCAGGGCCAGACCCAGGGAGCCATAAAGGGCTGGTTTGTGTTTGGTTAGCAGTGCAGAGCGCCATGTGAAAAGCTTAATTTCGAAGGTCCAGAGGGATTAAACCATGCAGGAGGCAGAAGAGAAGGAGGTGGTGTGTGTGTGTGTGTGTGTGTGTGTGTGTGTGTGTGTGTTATCATGAACTTGTGTATGTGTCTCTGGTGAGGCAGGCAGGCTGAGGTCTCGGTCCTCAGTTAAAGACGAGCATATGATTTCAATTAGGGTCCTCCACCTTTTTCTCCCCCTCAAAAACCCCCCCCCCCCCCCCCCCCCCCCCCCCCCCCCCCCCCATCTACCCTTCTCTGACCAAACTGCGGTTGCGGACTGAGGAACCGGAGCTGAAACTGCAACTGCAGTCTTCTCCCATTCAAGCCCTTATTAATCAGAGTGCCTTTTTGTCAGGTTGATGAATGGAGGGACTTGGTTCCTCTTGGCTGGAAGCACCACAGTTCAATATAACACAGTGTATAAGCACATACAGAGGTAAATGTACGTGTAAAAATAAACTTTTGTCCCCTTTATCTGTCTCTCTTTGTGTCTTTCTTTCCTTCTTTTGCACATACATACATGCATGATCAGTCATCCTGAACCATTAGCCATGCTTTGTTACCATTGTAAAACAGGTCAGTGCAATCAGATGGCAACCTGAATTTATGAGTACACAGCGGTAGACAATGCTGGTTCTCATAAATACTCTAGTTACTGCTTTTGGGTTTTGTTCTTTCTCTTTTCTTTTTTTTTACTCACATTTCAAACTTCTTGTCCTTTGAGCCAGGAGGAATGCAGTCAAGATTTGGGAGAAAATGAAAGAGTATCCTTTCTCAAGAGAGAGAAATTAGGAAATAGATGATCTCACAGATGGCCTTTTTCAACAGCCTTGTTATGTTGAGTTCCTGTTGGAGATGGACTGAAGCTGCTCGTATTAATTTTAAACTGTTTTGTCTACATTGGGAAAACAAGATAAGGTTACCAGGGGAATTGGGGTGATAAGGCATCCACCAGATTAACGTGACTGTCACCTCCACACAGAATCGCCATTAAGCCTGTATGCAGTTCAGACGTCGAAAGGTAAAATAAATCTTTTTAACGAGACAGTTGGCTTACAGCTGATTTTTGTAATAAAAAAAAAAACCAAGCCACCATACCTTCAGAGCAACTTGAAAGCACTTACAAGTCCTGAATGTTACCAAACTGGCATTTTTATAAGGCAAGCACCAGATGTGCTTGCCTTATAAATCTGCCATCCACCCAAAGCAAATATCTGGGCTACAGACATGCAAAGCCGGAGAGGGAAGAGGGTTATGGGAGAGAAAGACAAAAGGAATGGTCGGGGAGGGGCGGGGGAACAGAAGGAGTCACACCATCTCAGGGAGGAGTGTGAGGGTGAAAATGGGTGAACATGTGTTTACTGCTGACAACAGGGAAATCTACCTAAAGCAGTGGTATTCAGGTGCAAAATCCTCATTTTTTACACTTTTAACAGGTGCATTTGTCTTGGCAAGATACAGATATGGGTATGATGGTTAACAAAGTCTTTCATTCACCGGAATGGGGACTGCAGGGAGTGAGGGAATTTACCATTGTGCCTCTTCTAGGATTGATTTTTCTTTCTGTTTGTGAGGTATTAGAGCTGTTACACTTTTCAAAAACTCCACTATTCACTTGGATTCAAGGATGCACTGATTTAGATTTTGGTGGTCAACGGTCAACGGGTCAAGGTCACGGTGGCCTCACGGAACGCAGTTCTGGCCTTGTGAACGCAATACCTCAGGAACCTCTCGAGGAAATTCCTTCAACTTTGACACAAATGTCCACTTGGACTCAGAATGAACTTATTAGATTTTGGTGGCCATTGTTCCATGCCGTAACTCAGGAAGGGGAGATTGTGACCATATGTCCTGCAACTTGGTTTTTGATTATTTACAAACATAGTCTTCATCTCCAACCGTAACATTTTGGTAAAAGAGTAAAAGATCAGAGTACTTCTTCAACCTCTTCCAGTTATCCACTAAAATTCCCTCCTCTGGTGCCTTTCCCTTTGGGTTCTCCCCTTCTTTTTTTTTCCTGTTTTGGCTGTAGTTTTTCCTTATCTGAACTGAGGGTTTAAGGATAGAGAGTCTTGTGTTGTTCAAATTGTTGATTGTCTGTGACAAATTTGTGATTTGGGGCTATGCAAATAAAACTAATTTGATTTCTTCTTCAGGTTCAATTCCCCTTGAGTCATAAAACAAGATCATAATGTTTTTTTATTCTCCGACATTTATTTCTGTTTTAATTATATCACCATATAGGTTAGCGTGTGAGTGCTTGTCCTCCTTCACATGTCGTGTTTGTACAGATCAGGAGTCATAAATGTAATGTCTTTACTGTCCTGCCACTGCAGGAGCGTGTAATATAATACACTCTCAGGGATTTCCCTTCACTTGCCTCCTTTATTCTCTGAACACAGGCATGAGTAAGCTTGCCTGACTGTGATACAGTTATTGTACTGGGTGTTATCTAAAGATTTAGCCCCTGTCTAACTATGAGGAATGAATAATGGATTTGCATTAAGACTAAAAAGACATGTAAAGACAGTGATTTGTTCTGAAAAACTTCACCCTTCCTGTTCTGGGCATGTGCTCAGGAAATTGAAAGACAAAAGATGACTTGGCAGTGAAATAAAAGATAGCTTAGTTCAAAAGGGCACCACAGAAAATGTTCCTCCCAGATCCAAAGAAACAGGGCGTCTGCATTTAACACCAGCGCCACATCTTCAGCTGTCCTTGCACCCTACCTGTAGTTACTATTATTAATCAGAAGTAAATGTTATTCTTTACAAACTCGATATGTTTCACAAAATGTTGTAGTTGAGGGAATTTTTAATCAAAATCACATGAGGTCCACCATCTGTGCAAATAGGTCTAGAGATAATAAGTAGGATCTGGTTTGGCCTGTTCGGTCCTGTGGTGAGAACCAAGCTTCAGAGTGTCTGGTTTACTTGGAGAGGAAGCCACAGAGAGCTGGGTGTTTCTGACATCCTGCCAAAACAGGGTTTGGCTCTTGGGGTGAAGCTACATTGAGTGCTGACTCCCCAGCCTCCTTCTCCAAACTTTAACCATGAATGGCTATCTGCTAGTATGTTCTGGATTCATCCATCTTTACAGCCTGAGGTTTCTGGAAGAGCAGGAAGAGGCGGTTTTATATTTCTTGAAAGTCATCTGTCTTAACTGCAGGAGGCAGGGCAATGACAGGGCACTTTCCCAGGTTCAAGATGTGGGCTTGTTGGTGTACATGAAGAGGAGGTCTCCAGCATGCTGAAAAGTGCTGATTACAGAAGACGTGTGTGTGTGTGTGTGTGTGTGTGTGTGTGTGTGGTCCAGGCGAGGGCAGGATGACATCCAGCAGACCCATCTGTTGAAATGACAGGGGTCCTGTCTGGAGAGGCTGTGAACCCCCACCTCCTGTGGCTAAGGCACTTTAAACTAGCCCAAAACACACAGCCACACACGCACTCTCACACACGTGCATACACGCACACTCTTTCTGGCGGCTCATAGTTACAACAGTCTGACCGAGAGTGACTCCTTTCTCATCCCGCTGCGTTGCTTAACTTGTAAACAAGTCGCTTCGTTTCAGCTGAAATGTTTATAGTCCAAACCTCTGATCATGTGCAGCCCTGTTTCTTCAGACAAAACTGCTGGCTATCTCTAAAATTCAAAGCACTAACACTCTATCAGAGATGCGCGACATCACTGCAAGACACGCAATAAAACTTTATCTGTGAAGTTCAGTGTCTAAGCCAGACGAGCCGGGCTGGCACTTGGCGTTATCACTTGGGTTTGCTGATAGCCGTGGTAAACACTGAGCTGCTCGATGATGTCACTGTGGAGTTTTTTTTGCAAATGCATGAAAAGGGCGTTGACCTCAGGATAAACACACTCACTGAGTATACAGTGGTGTAAGTGTAGGTGCCTGTGCATCTGTCCCGCATTAGTCCAGCAGATTCTTCTAAACAGTCCCGGCAGAGAGTGACTATATGGCAAGAATGCAGACAGTCTGCTCCAGCATGTCAGAAAGATGATAATTTAATCTTGTGCAGTATATCAGCTCTGTCAGCCTCTATAAACTATTCAATTCATAGAAGAAGCAGCCAGGGAAAAAAAAAGAAACAACACATTTTTTCAATATTTACACCACATAAGCTAATTTGTTTTGACAGAAACATCTGCAGGAAATCTAATGCAAGCTCCTTCTTAATAAGCCTTACTATTAAAGAGGGTAAAAGCAGAAATGAAGTGGAAAAAGCTTTTTCTCTCAAACCTCACTGCTGCAAAGCCTCATTTGGGACCAACCACTCTCTTCGCCTCAGAAGAATTGTGGTTTTCTAGTCAGGGGCACCGCTGTGCTTGTTTTCTCATCTCAGTCCTCTTTTTACTCTCATTTCCTGAACCAAAATGTAATGGTGCATTCTGTAATAAATCCATTACCCTTCTTTGTTCCTCCTAACATTAGCAAGTCCTCCTCTAATGTAACAAGCTTCTTCTCATTCACCATCACGCCCCTGTTTCTCTGTAGTTAAGTACATTTTAAACCATAAAAATCTGGTATTTTGCTTTTAGGCTGTCTTTTATTTCCTGTTTTTTTTTTTTTTTTAAATACGCTCCTGTTTGTTTGCTTCTGTCTTCTTAGAATTTCCGGCCCATCACCAGCGGATATGGCGGTTACAGCCGTAAACCTTCGTACACCCCTGAACCCCAGTCCCCGCAGGCTACCCAGACCACTCACCTGAATAATGGACACTCCAGACCCAACAACGGCCACAGCTATGGATACGGAAACGGAACCGGAACCGGGCACGCTCAGTACAACAACCCGGCAGGACTTTATGCTGGCAGCAATGGAGACAGATCTCTGCCGAGCAAGATGGGGGGCCTCAGCCTCAGCGCCACACACAGGTGAGACAGTCAAAGTGTGTGTTGTACAGGATTGAACAGAGATTAAAACATAAACAAACGGGTCTGAAATCCAGACACATTTTATACTTTTTGACAGGACTAGTTTGGAAATCTGGAATTACAGTCTTCAATAAAACAATACAATTTGGATTAAATAAAAAAAACTGAATAAAATAGAGTTAACAACACTTTAAAAATGAAATGGAAGCCATTTTTTTTCTTACAAATTAAGCAAAGCGTGAACCTTATCTATGCAGTGGTATTAAACCGTAAACTGGAACTGTTGAGTTGTATCGGCTTTCAAAATATCCCTCTGTGAGTTTTTCCAGACCGGCCTCGTTGCACACCATTACTGTGAGAAAATCACACAAGGAAATAGTAGTACGTCTCAAGTGACTGCCTCTAAAACCCATCAACCTTTCTATTGTTAAAGCCTCACCAGGTATTTTTCTAATGTAAAAATACACTGACAGTCAATTGTGATACTCCAAAAGACTCAACGACAGATGCACACACAGCAAAAAAGACACACAAGCACACTTTGGATGTCTCTCGACACAACTGCACAGATGGCCATGTGATCTGGAAAAGCCATTTATTGTTGTGCATCCCCTCAAGCGGACAATAAATGTGTGTGTTTAGTCTCCCGGTGAACATCCTCTCTCAGCACTCCCAGCGCACACTTACACACACAGACACACACACACACACACACACACACACAAGGACACATTTAAACACCATCTTAACACTGCTCATCTCCCGTCTCTGTCCCTCACTCTCAGTCTCACTTTCACTAACTCAGACTTTCTCCCTCACAGACACTCATACACGCACAAACACACACACACACACACACACACACACACACACTCCACACTGCAGTGCAAGTGCTTCTTTCAGACTCCTGGAGGGGAGTCTGGAGACAAACATGCAGTAAAGTGTGTCAGGATTTGAACACATCTGTCAGCAGCCCTGCTCATCTCCCAGAGGTTTGAATGTATCCAATGAGCGTGATCCATCCTGTGGGGCTTGGGAATAACTTGATGGATGGATGAACCTGCAGAAGTATAACACAGAGCTGTTGTGATTAAGACTTCATGCCTGTGGAATCAGATGTAGATTGTAAAGTACACACCTCTGTTTCTCCCTCTTCGCATCCGTCTCTGCTGTCTCAGTAACAGGAAAATATACAAGATGTGCTCTGCACAGTCTGTTTGGAGAACGAAAATTGTCGGAATTTATTTCCATAGATCTTTCAGCTGCCTTTTTCTCAAGTTTTCTTTTCTTTCCTTGGTGGTCTGGCAACTGTCATTTGTTCTTTTATCTTTTTGTTTAGGCTACTTCAGCTCCTTTCATTCCTGCCTCTGTCAAACATCACATCATGACACCACCTGGTAAAAGATGTAGAGGCAAAATTAGATACAGGAGACGACACCCCATCACCCCAATGTTGTCTTGACTGTTTGCTAAAGGAAAATGAATGTTTTTTTCATCTGTCATCTAGTTGCCATTAATCAGATTGCGTTGCATTAATACTACATCTTGCCTCTCTTGTCTCCTTCAGCCCAGAGCCTCCCATACAGTCCCCTGGTGGCCGTAATGGTTTTGACCCACAGTCAGACGTCTACAAGATGCTGCAGGACTACGAGGAGCCTGCCTCTGAACCCAAACAGTCCGGCTCCTTCAAATACCTCCAGGGAATCCTGGAAGCTGACGGAGGTAGGAATTTTTCTGTGTTTGGATTGTATTTCTGTTATTCCGCAATAATATAAAGTCAGCTACTGTGAGTCTGATACACTTGGCTGCTCTGCTATCCACAGTGGAGTATAAGATGTTGAAATGACTAACACAACCTGTTGAGTGGGTATAAGGCAGTTATGATGTGGCTTGCCCCCTGGCTATGCCTGCATGCATCTACGCAATAGTCACAAAGTGTTTTGTAAAGTCATATTGTTTATATATATATTTATATATAAATTTCTGAGTAAAATAATTCCTCTTATGCAGATGAGGCTGACTCCAGCCAAATAAACATCTTGCTCAGGCAGCTTCTCTCTGACTGTTGTGAACTCCTCTGTCTTACTGGCATAGTTTTCCTTATATAGAAAGACACAGACAGCAAGGATAGGGTTAGAGAGGAAGAGTGAGAGCGAGAGCGAGAGAGCGAGAACGGGTCAGAATGAGAGAAAACAAGAGACGCAGGGAGCAGGCAAAAGATGAAGTACTTTAAATAGCTCACGCACGGATGAACAGGGGAGGGGAAGTTTTGGTAAGGCAATTTACTGCAAAAACAACTTCACAAAGGACAATAAAGTGAGAAATATGGTTTTCCTGTCTGCCTTCTGACCGCTTAGCATTCCAGCCTTTGAGGAGGAGTCATGTGATGCTGACAGCAGCAGAGGAGGGATAATCCCTGGAACTAAAACCTTCTCCTCAGGTTCCTTGTTTATCAGTAAAGCAGGACAAAAGTTGTGAAAGCAGGAATTAGGAGCCAAGTGTTGGTATGTTCAAGCGGAAATAGCTCGGGCCTCAGAGAAGTGGGCTTATGACCTTAACTTCAGCAACTAACGCTGACCCGTCCTTGAGAAAAGTCCTTTAACCCTTTACTATTACTGGAGTGTTAACAGCTGTGACTGTATGAACCTGCAGTGTCAAAGTCAGCATGTACGCTCGGTAACTATTCCCATACATATATAATGGTTTTAATGTATTGTAATGTTTGTATTTTGTCACACAGTCATCTATGTGAACTCTTAATTCTCACTTAGATGGGAGAACCCCCATCCGAAGATTTACCTGCTCTGAGAGAGTTTACATACTGATGTTGACTGATGTGGTGTTTTGGATGCCAGTACTGCTGCAGATGTTTTTGTTTGAAGATTTAATCGTGGCTAATACATGGTCGTAATCTGAATATTTTCATTCAACAAAACAACAAAAACTCGTAGTTAATGTGTCCTCCTGGGGCCTGTTTCACACAGTTTGTAGCATGCAAACTGCGCCTTGCAGCTTGAGATCATTTTCTCTCGCTTTAATTTCTTTGAACTCAAAAGAAACACTCTACTCGCAACCCGTGCATCAGCACTGGAGAGGACTGTAGGACTCTTTATTTATGAGAGACAGTCATATGGATTTTTACTTTTTGACAGTGTATGACACAGAAACAGAAAATAAATCTATATCTTTTCTCTTAAACCCAGAATAATAGCACCAGTAACATATGCTGTGTGTTACATCTTTGATATCTGTCATGTAACCCTGACATATTTAATGATTATTATATATTTGTGTATTTAAAGGACCAGATAACAGTGTTGATTCTTCAATATCTCGTATTTTAGAACAACGCGGTGACTGATTTTCTCTCCCTGTAAGAACATCACTGTCCCTGGGCAAGAGTGAAAACTTCCCTCTAAGTTATCACACCTCTGGTTCAGCCTTTGATGTGAGAACCGACAGGGTAATCCACAGCACAAGGAACAGCGCTGACTGCTCCTGCGGTGCAGCCTGGAGCGCTGCCAGACCGTTTCAGACTTAATTTAGTGCTCAATATTACACTCAAAGCAACGAGAGGGTGGGAGAGTTAAAAAAAAAAGATGCCAATGACAGACAAAGGGGGTTGGAGGGAGGGAGGGAGAGTAAGTAGCACTGCTGATGGATTAAAGAGATTAAAAGGAAACTGTTTGTCTGCTGTCAGTGGTCTTTCAGCTTGGGAGACTGACAGATTGATTGACAGGCTAAGTCCCAGAAGAAACAAACGTGACGAACCTCGGGTTTAGATTGGGATCATTTTAAAAGCTACCTGTCTCTGCGTTCGTGTCTGGAGCTGTGTGAGACTATGAAATCCTGTCTGAGGTGTCTTCGGTTGTTGCTTTTTAATCGCACGGCAGAGAAGAAACAAGTCAAATTAACAGCCGAACAAAAGTAGCACTCGGGTTAAAGTAAAATCATCCTGTTTTCAGATGCATACTTTGCTGTCAGGCTTTTAAATCAACCATAGCTGGTCCTCCTTTTGAAGGAGTCCCCTGTAGAGGCCATGTTGACTTTCAGGGGCTTTTAAAGTTAAAGCAAACAAGAGTGTCAGTTTACCCAGAATTCCACAGGCTCCACCGTGATTGGATAGCGATAGTGGCTGTTAAATACTGGTGTTAAATCAGGGTGTTTAAAGCAATATCACCCAGAAGGATGGATTATAGAAAGTTGAACCGATTGTTCCAGTATAAGGTCTGTCTTTTCCATAACATGTTAGGGCTACTTAGTTATATGCTAACAAGCCAGCTTTTACTCATAAACAGCACAATTTCTGTATGTTTTAAAGAAGTTTTTGAGAAGTGCAGGGAAATCAAATTACTTAATCAAACACTTTATAATTTCCACCATCATTAATGAAAATTTGAGGGGAAGACAGACATAAGACGACATGATGAACGAACAGTTGGAAAAAGAAATAAACATTAGTGCCAGAGACCTCTCTGAGACCTCATGCCTTCCCCGAACTCCAAAGTTATTAAGCTCTAAAAAATATCATATTTTCCACCTCATGTTTATTTCCAGCAAAAAACGACTTTCCATCAGCTGCTGGGGGTATTTTTTCAGTAGACAGCTCGTCACAACAGTGATGAATAATGGCCACAAAAAGAAAGCGCTCAGGAGGGAAGCAGGCTGTGTCCTTTCTCAGAATACGACCTCTGTGAATTCAGACATCCATCAGCATCTCCGCAGAGAAGGAAATGTTATACTTTCAAAGTATAACACTTGTCTGATTATTGACTGCCTCCTGGATTTTGAAGTGTAACGCTCACATTTAGTGAGATCTGTTACTTTTAGGTCACTTTGTCAGATGAACCATGTGGGAAGTTAAATGAACCAGCTTGAACATGATTAGAATTCTCAGGTAGGTGAAGTGATGGAGATGAACATCACCTCAGTGATGTTCCCCTTTAAACCCACTCCCAAGAAATATAATTGTGGATGTTGAAAGGAAAGTTCAGACGAAAAGGAGAGGGAACATTCCATTCAGATAGTTATTCCACCAGATCAGGACAGACCTGAAAAGATTCAAGATTTAAAGACCCGCTTAGATTTTATGGTCCAGTGGGAGTACACATGGGATTTCACTGGTGTGGGGGTTAACCCTTCAACAGTGATATAAAACAAACAAAAGAAAAAAAATAAAAAATTTAGTCAGGAAACTGCAACAAAGAATGATTTGGTTTTATTTTATGATAAGTCATTGTCAGTGATTATCATGTCAGCATTTTCTACCATATTTTCCTATATTTTTCTTTCCCTCCTGGTAATGCTTTTTCTCTCTGATTGCATGTGTGGCCCAAGATATTATAAATGTATCTTTCCAACACATGTCTGATCCTTTTTCCAATTATATTTCTTTCTAAAAACCCTTTTTAAAACTCTTGCATGAATTGAAACCTGCAGTACATATGGTCAGGGACAAATCAAGACTCTTTTTTTTTTCTGGCTTCCTTGAAAAGTTGTAGATGCAACAATATCCCGCAACAGCTGTATAAACGTATTTCATTACAGCTGTTTATTTATCTTTTGATATTGTGATTCGGTTTGCCTTGAATTCCCCATCAGGCTTCCAACTCTGCACTTGACAGGTTTGAGTCAGATGGGCCCTAACATGAGTGTGTGTCCGATTTAACAATATGCCTGGTAGGTATTAGTCACAGTGTGGGACACACTTGAGCGCTATGAATGTTGCGTGGGGTGAGATATGTGTTGTAATCTGCCAACTTGTCACTGTCTGTCAAATAAAATATGGTGTCTGTCTGCAGCTGGCAACAAAATGTAGGGGTCCTAAGTAGTCTGGCTATTTAAAATGTAGAAGCAAGACTAAACAAGCGCTCTTTCATCCTGCTTCTTTTTTTTTTTTTCTTTCATTCATGACTCTGAAGACTTTTATTAGTCAACTTTCCCCTTTGTGAAAAAGTCACAAGAGTCATGCACGTAAAAAGGTTTTCCATTAGAGTGCATCAGCAGGTAACGGACACATTAATCCCAGGAATAACATGCCTAGCTAATGTCAGCTCTTAAACACACCGCGGAGCAGTCAGAGGCTAACTGTTACTGAGAGACTGAAAGTCCTTTGAGTCAGGTGCCAGGTGCAAGGTAATTAGACTATGGTTAGTGGCAGTGATAGGTGGTCTGTTGGTCTGAATAGCCTCTCCTGGCACATCATCAGTGAAGGGAAGTTGTACACTGCAGTTCCCAGCTGTGCCCCACTGATCTGCCCTGGTGCACTGGAGCAGCTCCGCATAACCAGTATTAAATATGCCCCTTTCATGCATTCCAGCCAGGCATAACTAAATGCTTGATGCTTGGAGATGATCGTGCTTAATAAAAAATGTTATCCGTGGGAAGGCAGCAGCCATCATAACCAATCCCGGGCATTACTGTAGCAAAATAAATGAGCATTATATACTGAATATACACTTTTTTTTCTCACGTAGTTCCAGACAGACTTTGTCCTTATGGCTAAAAATTTGAGATTTGTGTTAAGTTTGAGGTGTGTCATTTCCTTTAGTATTTTACCAGATATTTGAATGAACAAAGAAGCTGTATGTAACAGTTTTGCCAGTTAAAATGAATGTCAGATGACCTCCTCGTGTCGTTCACAGATATCGTGTGATTGTAGCACGCTGGTGTGATGGTTAAAGCTGGACTCTGAGTAACATGGGATGTTTTCCCTGCCAGCTTTCTAGGCAGGTTGACTGATGAATTTGTACAAGGAAATGCCACTATAGACTTGGGACACTTGAATGGAGTGGACAGGAATGAGCGAGAGACACAGAGAGGTCAGAGAGAGGGGCAGGCGAACAAGAAAAGACAAATACAGTCCTACGAGATAACGCTGACCTTTGATTCTGTGGCTAAGACAACACTTAGAGGTGCCAATGTTTAGCATGTTCACATCAATGAACCATTAGCACATTCATTCTGAGAGATTATTGTAATACTGGTGAATAACAAAATCTCCATCTCCGGGAAAACTGATGACCTGTTTTTGGCCATTGGGTTGTACTTCATGGAATACAAAAAGCTAATGAGTAAACCTCTTCAGAATGTAGAAAAATGCAATGCAAGTGGCTGAGGAAGTGCACAAGTGGCAACGTCCTGTTTGTGAAAGCAGGCCACAAGGTTAATGATAAATGTGACCTTAGGTTACATGAACAAAACACTAACATTTACCAGTGGCAGACAATGGAGGCTACCAAGTTGTCTGGAGCATGACACAGCAGTAAAGTCATCGTGGTGGTGTTTTTTTTTTTTTTGCAAGATGACTACGGGGATCTGAGTGTTTGTCATTGTATTGTCAGTTTTTAGTGTGCTTTTTATGGTTGTGAGGGTTGTGAAGTGGTTGCTAGGTGTGCCAAGGTGTTGTTAGGACATAAGGATTTTTTTTTTCTTTTCTTTTCTTTGCTAATGTGTTCTGTGTGGTTGCAAGGGTGCTAAGCTGGGCAGTTGTTCTGCAAAAGCTGTTTTAAGTCCAAAATGTCCAAAGTCTTGCAAGTATGGGGTAGTGGTAGAGCTTCAACAGTCCTGCAATAAATCTGACAGGTAGCCAGAGCTTCTATTATTTTTCCCACCCCATTTATATCATTGAGGGTCAGCAAAATAACAGAAACACCTCTCTGTATAATGCAACAGCACCTCAAATTGCATCCCCTAAAATGATCATAAAGTTGAATCAACGCCTCTCTATATGACTTTCAATAAAAACTGAACAATACAACCTTCATGGAAGGCAGCATTTATTGTGGGACTGTTGTGTTAGACTGCTTTATTTTTAGCTAGATGTATGAGAACAGAAGTGGTAACACAGGTGCTGCAGGTTTTGACTTGTCATATTGTTTATATTCTGCCAAAACTGTTGGAAAAGTCATCTATCAAAAAAAAAAAAAAACACAAGACAGATAATATGCAAGATAATAGTTGTGTGTGTTGCCCAACGAGCTCTGCGGGGGGGGGACAGAAATAGTGAGAAGCAGCTCTGTGGGGAACAGAAACTGACCCATGATGCCTCCTTTGAAGGTGTTCTGAGAAATATTTATCCGTCTTTGTATCACTTACCAGCCTACTACAGACCTGGAAATCACCACGCTCTAGTCTTACTACCTGGAACTCAAAGGGTATTTCCTGCAGTGTGCAACCACAAACACAAATACACATGGATCTGTGTGGCTTTTCCCCCTGAAATACCAGATGGACAGTACAAGGAAGTGTGGGATGAGTGGCCCTTGAAAACATACACAAACACGCACACACGGTATGTCCAGTGTTCACAGCTACTATATTTATTCTGTTGTCATCTTGTTTTTTTCTAGGTGTGTCCCCAACAGAGAGAATGAGAAACTTAAAGTCTCCAGTCAGGTCTCCAATCCCCAAACTGGGAAGCCCCATCCCCAGCCCCATGTCTGGTCTACAGAAGCTACCCCAGTGCACACGCTGCTGTAATGGCATTGTGTAAGTATTACAGTACAGATCCTAGTTTTTCATTCCAAAACTAAGGTGAAAAAGATACAGTTAATATGTTACTGAAAATTTGAATGATTAATCTTATCTTATTTGTCTTATCTTATTCTGTTAAAGCAGCTTTAATCACGATCTGGGAAGAATATTTCTCCCACTTGTTTTCTCATGGTGCTTGTAGATATAAAAACTACGTGAGGTGAGTTAAGATTCTTCCCTGAAACAAAGAGGTTAACTCGTGCACCAACAAGCCTTTCACAAGTACTCAGTAAAATCTACTCCCATTTATCATTTTAATGATTAAACCAAGCCATCCTCCGCACCCTTTCCCACGCACACATGCTGTATACACACGTATTCGTAATCGCGCACGTCGGTGCATGTACACAAACTTACGCCAAGCATTAAAGTGCATGCACATGCACGCACCTTTCTGCCAAAGAAAACCACATGCACCGGTAATCCCCCCCCTCTATAAAAGCAGCTGCAGGTAAGCAGTGATGTCATGGGCTTACTTTACTCATGAACAAGAGTGCATTGTAGGCGCTCACATGGCATAATAAGGCTGTTATGACCTGGCAGCATTTTACAGCTTTTTAAACAAGTATAGAACACTGTGTCAAGAGTTTATCCTGCGAGTGGTGTGGTTAGATGGGGAAAGCAGTTAAAAAAAGAAGCGGGCTTATGACTGAATGCTCGCTGGCCCGAATCCCCACAAAGGAAAATCTTACTGGGAGCAGTGAATGAACAACGCCCTTAACAACTGGCGTCACTGTGCGACTGAGTAAAGCAGTGAACTTCTAAAAGGAACTAGCGCTGATCAGTGGCCAATTAGCAGAATAAACATGTACTATTCAGCTCCCAGGTGTGACAGTATGAATATGTGTGACCTTTTTTGAAAACCTCCCTTATCATACAATGTCATATAATGAGATATATTCAAATGCTTGCTCGGTTACTGTTGCTATAAAGAACGATAATCATTTATTTGCATAGATAATGGGGAAATTCAGTAAACAACTGTGAGTCAGTCAATAGCAAGTCATCCTTACTTACTTCCTTTTAAAGTGTTCTGCTTAATGTTCTGTGCTCTGCGATGATGGTGATGCAGTCAGCCTTTTAAGGCGCTCTGCATTTTTGCAGTTGGCTCGTCAAGGCATCATTTTCCTATTATGCATTTATCCATTTTCATCCTTCTCAGTAGCACAACCCTGTGATGTTCAGCTATTTTTGTTTAGCTTTTCCAATACACTGGACATAAGGCTACTTCCTGTGCACTGTAAATAAAAATGCTCAACACTCACACTGGAAAATACTTTGGGCCCAGCTGAACACATGCCCCAGAAGCCAGAAAAGGGAAGAACTAGAAAACTGGTCAACACTAAACTCCATCATCACCCTCAAGCTGGATGTTGAGGAAAAGGCTGACGGACAGAGAGCTATAGTCACAAAATAAGTGTTAATATAATGGCTTTAATGGATGAAGAACCATAAACAAGAAACATAAACATACACCCAGGAATAGCAGTCTAGAAGAGAAGATGAAAAGTCTCAGTCAGTACATGGAATATTTTCATGTTTCAGTTTGTCCTGTGTTTGTTTTCAGTCACCAGGGAGCAATTTGGAACCAGGTGTTGCTCGTTAATTTGATTGGGAATCAAGATGGTGGACCAGATGTAACTGAGTTAGTTAAACTCTGGTCTGTAGCTTGTGAACAACACTAAGCAGGACTGATCAGGCTAATTATGAGGCGGTGTTTGGAATTCTAGGGGAAAAGGCAAAACATCCATCTGTATCTCTCTTTCTCTTGCTGGATTGTTGTAGCAGTCATCCTCTGTTTTCGAAATGGGTTAGCCTACATACAGTAGCCTACATGTACCATAACTTTAAAGTATCCAGAAGTCTTAACACTCTCCGTCTCCGCTCATGTCTCCATCCAGTGGCACCATCGTGAAGGCCAGGGACAAGCTCTACCACCCCGAGTGCTTCATGTGCGACGACTGCGGCGTCAACCTCAAGCAGAGAGGCTACTTTTTCATCGAGGACAATCTGTACTGTGAGACCCACGCCAAGGCACGCGTCCAGCCCCCTGAGGGCTACGACGTTGTTGCGGTGTACCCCAACTCCAAGGTGGAGCTAGTCTGAGATGGAGATGGAGCTGGTCATAGTGTAATATAACTGGGAGACCAAAATATGGGAGAACGGGGCTACTGAGTATCCTAGCCTACATTTATCAGGGTCTGTCGAGCAGGAATGTAGATCTTGGATCAGTTTTGTCTTTGGGAGAGTCCTATAACATTTGTGTTTTAGTGATCCCATATCAGCATTTCTACACTGACAGACCTAATAAATGCTATGTATATTGGGCATATTGAAATATGTTGAGAATAAGGCTTGGGTCTGAAGAGTATCCCAAAAGTTCAACTCATATAAAACCCGACATTGTTTGCTATGTCCTAATCTGACAGCCCTCATCTCTCAATCAATGTGTTCACATTGAATCCTAGATAGAAGACGACCAGTTAAGGTCATATTAGCAGAGTGGGTGTTCATATGGAAGTTCATATCCACAACACAAGCACACAGTGTATTACCAGAGTATTCCAATAAACCAAAAACAAAACAGATGCAAAGATGACGAAGAGAAAATGAGGAAAATGGAATGACATGTGTGAAATGACTTCACCAGCAGCCAGCTAACAATCTGCATATCATCCAATGTCCAATGACAACCCTCCCACAAGCCTTAATCCTAGAACACTAATGTGTGTGTGATATGCATTACCACAAGAGATGTATTTTGGAGCTGATCGGTTTGTTTGCTGTGATGAACAGTGCAGACGAGTTTGTGGTTTTTCCTCCTTCGGACTGATCTTGCATTTACCCATTATAACATCGATTGTCTGTGTCTTTCAAAGTCATCTAAGGTATGGTTATATATTGTTTATGTTTTGGTTAATGGGTTTAAAGGTTTATGTGTCTTTTTAACTATGTTACAGTTACACATTATACTTCTGTTGCAGTTTACTCCATGTATGCAGTTTACCTTTTGGACTTTTTTGGGACTTTCTGTGTTACAAAACTGGGAAACATCTCTCTTTGATTGCCACTTTTTTATGCTCACTTGTCTTTTAAGTGAAACAATAAGTCATTATAAGCAGATCAGGTACAGATATAATTGTGAGTTTCTGGAATGTGCATCAGTATGAGTTGGGGTGTGGTTTTACTGAACTATAACCTATAGTCAAAGCCTCCATTTGCAGCTATGCAAGCACCACCTTCTGACATGTAAACAGATCCCTGCAGGAGGCATCCTCAAAGCTCTGTGAGAAACTCTAGAACTTGGTGAGGATCCGTTTAAAGAATTTCTCCCAGATCTGGTCACAACCTCAATTTATACAAAAAAAAAACAAAAAACAAGGCTTTAACAGTGAAATAACTTCATCCACTGCAGTGAATGCATGCAAAGGTGACATTTTGAACAAGGAAGATGAAGTGCTTCTGGCTCATGCACCTGACTGAGAGAGGAATTTCAACTCTCACACTGAAGAATTCAAGTTCATACAGACAAGAGCACAGAGTTCACTGGAAGTGTTTATTAAAAACACTCCAGGTTAACACCAGTGCACTCTCTGCCCCTCATGACAACTTATAAAAAATGGTCACGTGCATCTGAGACAGGAGATACGGCCATAGAAAACTGTTGGAAATTCAGAAACTGGGACTCCCCAGTCTCCAACATGTGGGAGTAATATTCACTTTGTTTAGATTTTTAGACCCACTACATAGATACATTTCAGCTCCTCTTTGGAAGACAGAAAAAGACAGAAGTTGGAAGTATGCGTAGTTTTATTCCTTTCCTACTATGAATTCAGATTCCTGGTCACAGCCAAGTCTGTGAAACAAATGAAATATATTTCTACATTTCCTCTGAGAGAGGGGCGGATGGGGAGTGATTACGGAAATGGGGAGAGAAAGAGAAATGAGGGCACGGCATGTATTTTCTTCTCTTGACAGACTTTCTTTCTGCGAGAAGAAAGAAACGTGCCATTATGACTGCAATATGGGGGCCATCTTTCTTGGCTTATTGTGAATAGTGAAGTGAACTGGGTGGAGAAGAGTGATTTTGTTCTTAATTTTAAAACTGTTTCTAACAAAAACTACTTTTTTTCATTTGAGATGAGAATGAGAAAATGAATTTTGCAGTGCTCATATCCATCTTTTTTTTTTTTTTTCATCAACAATGTTGCGTAGCTTCTGGTATGCCATCTGTACTAGTTATCTTGTAAATTATGTGAAAATTATATTGCTACCACATTGTTTCTTTGGTATTGTACATATTTGTTTTATTGTGATTGCTTTAACATATATGTATAACATGTCACTCACATTGCCTTTGCATAGCCTGTGTCTTTAAATGATTCCTTTGACACAAATCCTCTTCTTGTGTTTAACTTATTGTTCTACCAACACATGTTTTTGATCTGGATATTCTTATTTGCTTTTTTTTTTTTTTTTTTTTTTTTTCTAGGATCTAAATAAAATGAGAAGTGCATTACCATGACATGATTGTTCACTGGTCTTAATTGCGGATTTCCCCACATCAAATGTTCCAGAGCTGCACTGTGGAATACACGAGGGATTTCTCCTTAACAGATATAATACGACCACCAGGCTGCAATATGTGTGTCTTACAACCAAAAATCCTCCGACGTGCACTTCAGAGAGGACTGAAATCTGAGCGTGAAATTGTCAGGACATACTGTTGTGTCTCATACAACTTTAATGCCCACAAGAAGAAGAAGTGTTTCTTTCAGCCGACCACTATCCCCTGCCCTGGAGTAACCCCATCCCTTCCCGCCTTTTCAAGTCACCTGATTCATCCACGCCCACCTGCTCACCTGTTCCCAATCCCCTCATTAGATCACTAGTATATATACAGGTCTACTTCCACTTGAATGCTGCCAGGTTGTCTATTATGTCATCTTTTGTACCTGCCTGCCTACTGATCCTACTGATGTATGTCTATTGCAGTCCTCATTTGTTGTATTCGCATACAGCACTGACCTAATGAAAAACCTGCAGGTAATTATGAAAAGCCCAGGATGTGGTGGATTTGGGAAAAAAATGTCTAGGCTTTTTCTCTTCACGACAACGGTGCACGTCTGAACTACAGGAAATGAAAAGTGCAGTTTCTTTAAAAAGTAAGACACTGTAGAGGAGTCATGCAAATTAGTTTTATTTTGGACTATTGGGTGAATTGTTCCTATCGCTAACTCCTTGTTCAGTTAGTGGCGTAATCCATACGTCTCCACTGACAGACAGCATTCATTTACAGTTAAAACTTGCATTGTTGGAGGTTAATCTTTCTTCAGGAAATCGGTTAATTACTTCATTTACGTAAGGCTGAATTTTCTCTCATGCTATTACAAATCATATCTGAAAAAGCTAATATGTCTGGTTTTTGAGACCATAGCCTAAAAGTAGGTTTAGTGCCTCAGTGGTGCTGAAGTATTCACATATTTTTTTTTATTTATTTATTTTTTTTAGTGATGCTTAATAGCACTACAAATGTGTTGATCAAGTTTCTGGCTTTTTGTCATATATGTGCATGAGCAGCAGAGCAGAATGGCAAATCTGCAACGCACACAGTTACAGTGCATGGCACAGTCTCAGGGGAATCCCGGTAATCAAAACCAGGAGGCGAGAAGTCACTTCATACCCCATTAAATGACTTTGCGCCTTCGGTAATAGCTCATTCAACGCTCATAGTAAACGTGTGCGGATTTTAAGTGTGAGAGAAATCAGGGAGAGATAAAAAAAAAAAAAAAAAAAGACAGGTCTCATGAGAAGAAGGCGAGAGAGAGGAGGAAGTAAACAAAGCGCCAGCGTCTGGGCCGACAGTTACTATTCTGAGAGGTTTTGTGTATTCAGCATTTGGGGGGGGGGGGGGGGCGAGGG